>NC_083859.1:6530000-6846500 GCF_029169275.1 Apis cerana | reverse complement strand
TGTATCAGGTTGTTGACCATGTACATATGAACTTGTCAAAAATTATCTTTTCACGAATTTTGATAACCTTGAAGTAAATATATATTAGAACACGGATAACAATTTCGAACAATTTTTTTAATTCGAATTTCTATTGCTCAATTTATATCGATGCCAAGGAAATTTTAGTACCCGGTGTCTTTCATTTACGCGTATTTTTTTTTTTTTTAAAAAAAAAAGGGAATTAGTTTTTATAAAGAATTTAATTTCTGCAACGATTATTTAATTCGACGAGGAAATGACTTTTCGAGATAAGCTTTCCACAATCGGTTGCCAACTGCTGTTATTATGTGAATAATTTATGTAAATAATCGATTATAATTTGCATATAGATATAAACGTGTAAACGGAATTCATAGAAGTCTTTTGCGAACAATTTGAAAAAAGTCAGTTGAAAGAAGCTAATAGGGCAGGTTGATTAAAATTTTTTTTAAATTTCTTTCTCATCGAATATTTTGCGAACAATAATTTGTCGGAATAATAATATTTTAGAGGGCTTTTTTTAAAGGTATCATAAGCAATTTCAATTTCTTTTTTGAGATATAATTGAAAAATATGAAAGTGCGGCGGCAATTTGTTATTTATTTCTTCACGATTTTATTTACAAAGTTGGTGAAGGCTGAGAATTTACAGCGTTCGAATGATAAATGAACAGATGTGTACACTTCCGTAAGAAACGTGTCACCAGTCGAAAATACGAATATTTTTCGTGGCAGAGGAAAAAAAAATATTCGCTCTATAAAAATTTTATATACGATTTAAAATAATAATAATAATAATAGTAATAATAATAATATAATATTATATATCGTTTTTCAACCGTTGAATTTTAAAGTTTACGAAATTATTTTCCGACTATATATAATAAATTCACGTACCGGAATATTTAAATATTTAAGTTATTCTCTACGTTGAAAATTCTAAATCATTTATCCTCTTTTATTTTTCTTCTATAAAAAAATGTATATTCCACGCAAACGAAAACTCAAAGTAAATCGAAATATATATATTAAGGACTTGTAAAAATTTGAAAAAAATCGTGATATCGATGATGAACGAACGCGAATTGAAATTTAAAAAAGTTAAAAAAAAAGAATTTACGAGAGAAACACTATATTGGACAGAGAGAGAGAGAGAGAAAGAGAATAAAAATAGTAGGACAAAATCGTCTGAATATCTTCCTGTATATATTTCAACGCTTTCTTTTTCCTTCAAGTATCACGTTCTCAGAATAACCAGAGAAGTCCAAGAATTTATAATTCAACGATTTTCGAGTCGTCGAATATCTTGCGCCGGGGATAGACAGAGGAAAAATAGATTTATTAATTTTTCATCCGCTACCAACGGCTGTTTTACTTCGTCCAGAAAAGGCGAGAGCCTCGACGAGAACGTCTCTCTGTCCTTGTCAACACCTGTCGGGAGTCAGGTCTCGAGAACGCTATTACGAGCGGTCGTTTGACGTGTCTCCTATACATGATAAACGTCGCCGACATCGTGGAAAACGTCTACCATGTTGACGAGCGTTGGAAGAAACATTTTCATACGACAAAAGAGTACATCTCTATCGCATCGAGCGTTATAGCGGTGAAATTTATGAGCGAAAAGATAAAATATTCGAACAAGAAAAATGAAACTGCTTGTATTTAATCTGAAATCTTGCAAAGAGAGAATATTTTTATTTTGTACCATCAACATTCGAATGAAATCACCTGTACTCGATCGAATTTTGAAATTTTGCAAAGGAATTTTTTTTTTTTTTATTTTCTATTAATATTCGAACGAGAAAAATGAGATCACCTGTATTTAACCGAATTTTGCAAAGAAAGAATATTTTTGTCTTGTATGTATTAATAGAATGAGAAGAATGAAATCAGTTGTACTTAATTGAATTTGAAGCGAAGAAATTTAAAGTGAAACTATTTGTATAAATTTTGTTTTATAATAGCATATTCTTCCATTATCGCTTACATATATCATTCAGAATAAATTAGATAAATTACATATTTTGTTCGCGTTACATAATGAAATCAGACTTGCAATTTACCACTTTGAAATAAAACATTTTCTCATCGTTACATCAGATAAATTTACATATCAATATTCTAGTCCAGTGATTCTCAATATGGATCCAGAAGGAGATCATATTTAATAATACTTGAGCATCTATTTATTTTAATACAATTACATCTGTATTCTTCAAGAATATCAAGAATATTAATATTATATTGTAATCTTATATTATTTTATATGAGAAGATTGTTAAATATTATTATTATTTAAATATTATGAAAGGAAACGATTTTTATAATTTATTTATTCTAATATAATTATGTTGTCATATTCTTCAAGGATATCAAAATGACCTTCTCACTATTCAACTTTTACTTTTTTTTCATTTTTCTTAAGAAAATTGGAAACTGAAACGCTATTTCAACAAAACAAAAACACAACAAAGAAAAATCTTGTGTTCAATTCTTTTTCTTTGAACATTAAGAAAAAGAGAAAAAGAATTTGAAAAAAGTATGAAAACATTAATTCCAATCAGGCAAGAAAAGAGAAAAATCGATTGCAGTTACGTCTAAGGAAATAGATCATCTAGATGGCGTTTCATGTTTCAGGGTTTAAGAAATTGATGCACGGCGAAGGGGCCTTGAAGAACACCGTGCTGACTGCTCTGGCGGAGATGATTGGCACTTCCATGTTGGTGTTCCTTGGATGTATGGGATGCATTGGAAGCCTTGGTGTCGTTCCTTCTCACTTGCAAATAGCCTTAACCTTCGGTCTGGCTGTGATGATTGTGATTCAGGTTGGCAATACGAGATTCTCTTGTAGAAATGTTAAAAATAAAAGAGTTTCAAATACAAATTCGTTTTACGAATAATAATAATAATAATTTTATAATTTTAAAAATTTTAACCTCAAAATGGACGATGCTTGTATGTAAATTAATTTTATTTACAGAATTTTTATGCGTGTTTTCTTTTTTAAAAGTAACAAAAAATATAGGACACGAATTATAAAAAATTTCAAGAGTACAAAATATCATGAATTAATGGACACATCGAATTACGAAGAGAAGTGCAATTTTCATCAATAATTAATCGTAGAATTTCAGAGAATTTTTTCAATTGTTCGTACAGTAAAAGAAGAGGAAAAGAAAAAATTAAAAAAAATGTTATTAGCTATTAAATAACTTAAGAATGAAATATTAAACGTTTCAAAAAAACGAAGCAACGTCCACTCAAGCGATTCTTTGCCTTTTTCCAGTCCCTTGGCCACATCAGTTTAGCTCACATTAACCCTGCCATCACGGTGGGATCGGTTGTGCTTGGAATGAAGACTATTCCCGAAGGTTTGGTGTACCTCCTGTCTCAAGTAGTTGGCGGAGTCTTAGGATTTGGAATGTTAAAGGTTAGTATGATTATCTTTTGCTTCTATTCATCAATCGAAACGAACAAATGATTCTTATATTAATAGTTGAACAATGAAAGAAATAAAGAATGTCAACGTTTGATAAAAAGTGTCGTAACGTGAATGGAATTTTACACGTTCATTTATCATGTATACATATACGTTTATATATATTTACATCGAGGTTCAAGACCTCTAATCTCTGATTCAGGAGAACATAATGAACGGGTATTTACGTAACTATGATAACGTGTACTATCTACAATATTAATATATTCGTGAGATTATCTTCGAAGGATTGATCTTAAAAAAAAAATTGGCAAATCGATATAAGGTTTATTTATTAAATTATAAACGATTTAAGCTTGCGTTCAAATGAAGTGCTTTTTGTCTCTGTTACTTCACTTACTCTATTTCTATCTCGCTTGGTCTAACGCAAATTTAAATTGTTCGCAACTTGATAAACAGGCTTCGATCGACATTTTTATCTATCATCTTTCGTGCTTCTTTTAGTCTCTGGAATTGATCTTCCAAATTGTTTGTACGAATATATTTGTACATTTTGTATATACGAATTATCGAGATGAGAAGAAATAATCCAGATTGATTCCACATGATTCAAGTAATGTTTATTGCTCATGTCCAATTTTGTTTACTGAACTTTGATGTATCGTTTTTTTTAAAAAAAGGAGAAAAAATGTAAATGAACTGATTTCAAGATCGCAAAATATTACGGAATCAATGGACTTGCATCGCAATTGCAATTTTTGTCAATAATTAATCCTAGAATTGCAGAAAATTTTTTGCTTATAAAACAGGAGGGAAAAATTCTTTTTCCTTAAAATATTAATTAAATGTTAAATAACTTAAAAATGAAGTGTATCATAGCATCGAGCATGAAAAAAATTTGTAGATACGTGAAGAATGATAATCGAGATAAAAACGGCTTGTATCGACGTTCTTAGTTGAACTAATTGCGAGTAATCGGATCAATAAAACTGATCCATCACGCTAATTCTCAACTAGCTCAAAGTTAAACCATTATAATAACAAGATTAGATAGTTCGTTCGATTAACCTTCAACCTTAAACCATTGGGAATGTTCGCCATACATCAATCATAACTAGTTGCAAGTTATAATCGTGGTTAAAACTTTCTTATAGATTAACTAAGTTAACGAAATTTCATCGCCTGGAAAATCGATCTTAACGAGATCTTAATTTTTGATTAATCGATGATAATATTTCTCCCGATCTGATAATCGCTTAATTCTAATTCTTTGAAAGACAATTCACACGAATCGCGAAAATAGTTCGATTGCAGGATTTAAAACAAAAAGATATTGGACAAAGATGACAATAGCAGCAGAGATAAAATTTAAATTATTTATGAATTAATAAAACTCCCTCCATTTTCCAGTTATATACAATTTTTCCCTTTGTTTCCACCTCTCCAGAAGAAACAACGCGTTCCAAACACGTTCCATAATTATATTAACACGTTGCACAGCGAAAAGAACGTTTAACCATCGAGTTAACACATCGAATGCGAATGAACGTACGTGTCGTTTCCTATCCTACAACTTTTCTACCCAACTTTTCCAAGAAAAGCTAGCCTTCCAACTTATTAGTATCCAACTTTTCTTTCCACTCAATCAACATTCACTCGAGCAAACCCTCTTCAATTTTCGTTTCCCGTAAGAGACTCGTAGTCACGAAATCGGAGAGAAAAAAATTACATCTTGTCTGGAAATCTGTCAAAAACGAGATGGAATGAAACGAAAAGCGCGTTGCAGGTGGTGACTCCAGCGGGTCGGATGACGGGCAAAAGCGTGGACGAGGCGGACATGTTTTGCGTGACCGATCTGCACACCGAGCTGTCCGCCATCCAGGGCCTCCTCCTCGAAGGCATTTCCACGGCTGTACTGATGCTGGTCGCGTGCGCCGTCTGGGACAGCAGGAACGCGAAAAACACCGACTCGGTGCCAATCAGATTCGGATTGACGGTGGCCGCTCTCGCTCTCACCGTCGGCCCGTACACGGGCTGCAGCATGAACCCGGCCAGGTCGTTGGCACCGGCGCTCTGGAACAATCAGTGGTCCCATCACTGGATCTACTGGTTCGGCCCCATCGGTGGCGCCCTTCTGTCGTCCTTCACGTACAAAACCATCTTCGGCGTGAAGAGGAACAAGCAGGAGGAGCCTGCCGCAGAAGCTGTGGCGTTGAACAGCGTGGACACCCAGAAGGCCGAGGTACGAGCTTTCTTCGCGGTATACCTTTTCTTAACTCGCTTATTGTTATTTTTGTTTATTTATTTGTTTGTTTGTTTCAATCCTTTTCTCGTACTTCGTTTTCGAAATTTTTGTGCGAGGATAAGAAAGTTTCTTGTAGGAGAGATTTTGTTTCATCGAGGATACTAGGATCTAGGAGTTTTTTTTTTTTTCCTTCGTAGGAAAAAGTGATGAAGGGTAAAATTTAATAGCTGAAGTTACGAATAAAGTTACTTCGATGATTTATTGTTGGGATGATAATCGAGAAACGGATCGGTATGTAGCTAGGAATGGATTAAAGTAAGTTTATTCGAGACTTTTAACTAGTTACTTTTTCAATCGATGCTCAATTCTGGTTAATCGTAACGATTCACTTTATGATTATTTTTGGAACTTACTCGGTCGGTAAGAGCAGGATATCTCCTTTCGAGATCCATTTTTCAAGTTATATTTTTAAGTATATCTATATATATCTCCTCGGTCGATATTTCCATCAACTTTTTAAGATTCCTTCAAGACTCTTCCCTACATCCACCGTCTCACGCTATTTTCGAATCTTCTCAGTCGATAAAACCAGGATACAGAATATCCCCCTTAACTCTTAACTTCTTCCAGATTCTAAATTATCGAAGCAAAGTATCGATTAACCCATTCTCCGATTATTATATAACGATCGGGAGAAACGAAACTTTAAAGAGAATTACGTGAAGGATCTCTGGCAAAGTTCTATCGTGTAAACGGCATGCAAAATCGTGCATCAAGAATTTTGGCGAAGCGGATTATCTTGTAAGGGCTGGCCGTAAAGGTCGGCGATAAATCGTCGTCGTTGGTCGAGCGAGGAAGTTTGGTGAAACTGGTTTTACGACACGCCGGGATTTAACGTTCTCGGTTTACCGTCGATGGGGGAAGAACCTTAACCATGGATCAAGAAGGGAAAGCTTTCCGGACGACGACGCGTCGTTTAACTTTTTAGCGCGATATTGTTGGAAGAATATTTTATATCTAAGTAACTTTTGCAATGGAATCTTATCTAATGACTTTCCAGGCATAAGAGCTCGATCAAAGCTTACAATTCAACCATGCGAATATATAGAATATCTTAACATTTTATTTATAACGATTTTAATGGGAATAGATTTTTCCATGTTGTGGATTGATGTCTCTTGTTTGATGAAATTATACGTTAATTGTGAAAATAAGATGAAATAAGAAAATACGAAGATAGATATAATCGAAATTCACTAAGAGTAATCAAATACAAATTATACATTATTTATACTGAAATCTATTTTCGTTCCAATATCTCGGGTCTATATTTATGTATCATCGATTCAACCATCGAACACTAATCTAACATTCTGTATATAAACAATATATTCAAAATATATCGAGTGATATTTGACGAGAATGATGTATAATTTAAATAAGATTTTATCAACGGGCATGAAAAGGCAAACTGACTTTATTTCTTTGTTTTAGCCGTGATACGACCATTCGAAGAGGGCCAATCGGGAGCGTCCAGGGTACGAGACGATCGACACTTTATTCGAGAAAGTACAAGAGATTAAGTGTTTAAATGGAGGGACGTGGAAGGATCGAATGGAAGCCTGAAACGCGATACACGATCACCTGGGCCTGGGGGGTCATCATCATGTGCCGCCATCTTAGACCTCCAACACCTCCGTTTTTTTCTTTCGATCGTATCGCGCTCGAACGATTCACGAGATCGCAAGACTGTAATAATTCAGAGAAATCGTTCGTTGCCTGCGAAAGAGCGACGACATTATATTGTTAAAATGTATAGATATAGCGTACATTGCCGTTCGAAATTATTAGTTACGTTCGATTAATTTTAACAAATTTTTAATAGACCTCGTTTTGTATATTTTATATAACTATTTTGTATATTTTTCTGATATGAAAAATATAACGAGTCTATGAGAATATGTCGAATCGAAAGTTATATAATTTGATTTATTTAATTTTTTATGTCTTATATATCTCTGTTCAATGAATAGTGTTAAAAAATATGAAAAAAATTTGAAAAAGAATAATATCATGGAACAAAGTTTGGTTTGTAAGAATGAAAAATAATAAGAATTAAGAACTATTTATATTTAAATAATTGAATTATATAAGTCGAAAAATTTGGCAATAGAAAATATCGAAAACTTTGTAGAAAAATGTAGTTAATACTTTTGAATGGTAATGTATCATAAAGGTTGCCATATTGATTATCGACCATTTTATAATTCAGTGATTTGTATGTACAAAATGGCGTTTGTTAAATTACTGCTGGAAACACGCATTTTGTTATTGTTGTCGTTTTTCTTTTTTTAATACTCTGTTGGTATGTTTCGTATTACGTATTTTCAATTTACCAGAGATTTAACGATTCGCTAATAATAATAATCATTGTATATAATTGTTATGATATTTTTTTATAGATGTATTTACTCGTGACGATGGAAAAAAAAATATAATCGAATCAAAAGCACGTGGAATTTTTTTGGAATTTCTCCCTTTCTTTGTCATATATCATTGGAAAAAAAATTTCTGTTTTTCATTCTTTTAAAACGATTATTGAGATTTCTAAGAAATTTTGAATGAAAATTTAAAAGCGATATGATATCAAACTACGTCTATGATTTCTTTCTTCGACGAATGAGAAGAATTTTCTGTTTTTCATATTCAAGTTTTATTTAAAAATCAAGAATGAAAAGTGATTATCGTTTCAAAAGCAATAATTGTATATGAAACAGATTTCATATGATTTATTTATATATCGAAAAAATAAAGAACAAATAATATAATTTTTCAGAAGTCTCTAACGATAAAAACAAATATGAAAAATCAATTACATTCGAAATACAAAAATCAATACTTCGTTAATTATTTTTTTAAAAAACCAAGATCACCTTGAGAAATAATTCTAACCTAACCTCTTTATTATTTAAATTTCACAATTTATTTAATGATTAATCCTATCTTCAAATCCCATGTTTCATTCAGAAGAATTTTTAAATTTTAATAAATAATCATTCTTTATTATTCAATTATCATAAAATTACGACAATAATTAGATGGAGGTACCTGGACTCGTGGATCACGATTCGTGCATGAATCGCTCCCAAGAGTGCTGTAACTGGTTACAAGAGCCAGAAAATTAAATTCAAGAAAGAAACAAATACGTTTCTCTGGGAAGGAAACACGAGAAATTATGATAGAATATTTTCTCTGTGTTGGAAAATGTGGCAAAGTAATATTTCCATATGATTTACATGCCGAGCGTCAGTTTGCCCATTAATAATTCAACTTTCAATCTGTTCTTTAATGCTCGCACTCGCCTTGCTAGTTTTTTTATTTCTTTCGATTTCTTCGTCGACGTGTACGTCTGCAGACAAAATAATGATCGACTAAGACGAAAATGATTACGGTGTAGCGATAGTAAATATTTGTCGTTTAATAAAAAAATTATGAGTCATCGTTTCGATCTATAGATCGAAAAATTTTATTCAAGAATATCAAATATAAAGCGATTCGCATTTACTTATTTTTTTTTTAAAAATTCTTTTAAATATCTTAAATTTTTATTGTGATGTAATTAAATTTTGGAACAAAATATTTATTTATATAGTTTGCAACTCATCGTTCGATCTATAAATCGAAGAATTTTATCTGAGAATTCAAAAATAACAATTCAATTCATTAATATATATATATAAATATTATTTCTTAAAATTACTTTTTTTGTTGATACTTTAAATTTTTATTCCAATAATTTTGGAATAGAATATTTACAATCTGCAATTCATCGTTCGATCTATAGATCGAGAAATTTTTCCAAAAATTCGAAAATTAAACGATTGATACTTATATAATTCTTTTTTTTCAATGGTTATTTTGAATATTTCAAATTTTTATTCCGATGTGAATTTTGGAATAAATGATATTTATAAGATTAAATTTTTTTTAATATTTTTACGATTGAAGTTTCTTTTAACCTTTTTAAAATATATCGCGAATGACAAGTGGAAAAGAGATAATTCAACGCGAGAAAATAAATTGAGAATTATTATAGAATAAAAAATATATTTCGATTGTCATTAATTATCAAATAAATGTGTCACGTCCATCACGTAATGAACAATTTCAAATTGACATAATTCGATTTTCAAATAAAGAGCAACGATCGTATAAATTTTAACTGTAAATTTAAATTAACTATAAAGAATTTGGTTGTAGATTTACAACAATGTACAGAGTGATTTGAAAGAGAATTACGATGGCCATAAAGGCAGATAAAAGTGAAATCCCGTTTTGTATGCGAGTTACGAGGGAACGTTTGCATCTTCTATTAATATCCTCGTTTGCTTTACGTTATCAGTCTTGATTGTGTCATCTTAACGTACGCACGATCCCGTAATTCTGTTACCTGCTGTGTCAATTTACCATTCCGATGCGGAAACAATAGAACAAGCATGCTATATACAAACATTCCCTTCTCTAAATTTCTCTTAGCCTTAGATCTGAATATTAACATCGAATTATCTCTTTTTTGGAAGATAAATAACGATCTAATAGAATGGAAATAAAAAAATTTTTTTTTATATGAATAATTAAAAATAAAAGAAAAAGTACATTATTATTATTATTATTATTATTATTTATTATTAGTGCTTATTTTTTATGAAAAGCTTATGAAATGAAATCGAATGAATATTTAGTTGGTATTCCAAATATGTAAATTACTAAATTACTACGTGTTGGAATACAATACAGGAACGTGTAAGAACTTGCAAGACATTTTTAAACGTCAATCATTTTGACGTGTCCTGTATTTTATGATACTGTGTTGTATTTAAACAACCTCGAAAAGAGTTTTCTGCTTTCAGTTCTAAGAAAGCTTTTGTAGTAAAGAAAATTTTATTATCAGTTATCTACGTTCACAGTTAAAGTTTATAGATATTCGTTTATAAACGTATTACATGACTATTATATACTTTTATAATTATTCTATCATAATAACACGTATAGTTTGTCAAAATTGTTTTCTTTTTTACAATTTTTACATTATTCAATAATGTAATATAAATATAAATTTCGTGTTATTTATTCTAAAAATTCTAACCTCAAAATTTCTATAGTAATCTTTAGGTTAAGTCAAATAATTATGAAACTATTTAATTAGTTAAATATTTAAATTATTAAAAATTGAAATTACTAGAACCAATTCTTTCGATTTTCAAATATTATGCACGAATGAAATCGATGATCAATCTTGATCTAATTAATCGTAACACAAAAGGCGAATAGAAAATGGAGATAAAGGGGCATACAAATGGAACGCGTTCGAACGTTTGTAATCGGGAAGGCTTATGAGGACGTGTAATTGTTCATTGTAGGATTATCTATCTGGCATTTTTCTGGAAAAATATTTGCGAATAGATCCATTTAGAAAGTGTAACGAATCTGTTCAATATCGATATGCAGCACGGGAATTCAATTACGAATGAAAAATCTCACGTTACAAATTTTTTGATGTGCTTTTCACAATCAAGTGAAAATGATCTTTTTAAAAATTTTTTTAATTCTAAAATTGAAATTACCGTCTTGATTTTTAATTCTATATTATTGCATGATGTTAATTTCAAATATTTTAAATGGGACTCAGACATGTATAAATTAGTTAATTTTTTATAAAATCATATATTAAAAAAAAAGAATGATTGAAAATAAAAGACAATAAAATTACAATTTCAATAATAATATCAACAATAATAAAATTTCAATAATAATTCAATAATAAAAAATATCATTAGCATTTTGTAATTTTGATATTTAGATTTAATGTGTTTAGTTATATTATTGAGAAATATATAATTTTCAATATAAGATTTTCATTTCATTAAATATTTGATTTTATATGACGCTTGAAATAATTTTCACAATTTTAATTTTATGTGAAGCAAATGTTACATGGAATCTATTTAATTTTGATTTTGAATTATAATTATCTCTGTGCTCATAGATCTTTTTATGAAAAAATTAAGATAACACTGATGAATCTATTATTTGCAATTAAATTTAAATTGAAAAATATTCTTGCAACATGACTGTTAATAGTTTGATCAAATGTCTGCGGATTTATATTGGTATGAAAGATGATCATTGGAAACACTTGATATATAGATAACCACAAGCAAAGTGAATGAACTCTAAAGAGATTGTAATTCTTGACCAAGGTTGAGCATGTGATTTGTTTGCATTAATTGATCCATATATACAGAATAAGATAAAAACTATTATCAATACTAATGTTTCATCAGATGATTTTTTTCAAAGTTAAATTTCTTTCAAGACCATTACTTTTATTTCATTTAAATATTTATTATTACAACTATAGAATTATACTACTGTAGAATTTATAAGAAATAATTACTATAAAAATTTTATTATTATTTAAAATTAGAACAATTAATAACTTTTAAATTTTTATAAAAAAATTTAGATTGAATTACAAATACTTTGAATTAATGAAATGTCAACAAAATGTTTATCAAAAAATTATTTATAAACGTTTTCTTTGTGAGATAATATATATGTCAAAAAACAAATCATCTTTCTTTAAATCATGAATAGATTCTTGTCGAAATAAAGTTTGATCAATTATGCATGAATTTAATAAAAAAAATTCACGAACCTTGTAAGTTTCTTCAAATCGTTGAACATTTTAAACACTGTCAAAAGCTTTGTACAATCAAATTTTTGTACAATTTAATTTTTTTTATAATATGGATCCGTGCAACAGTTGATCAGATAATATGTCTTGGCACATAAACGAATCTTGGTGTAGTGTCCAATATGTATAAACATTGTCGACATTCTGTACATAATTTTGAATGAAAATGAAATGTGTATTGTAACATTTCGAACAATTTTAATCCATCATATGTATTTATCAATAAACAAATTCAACATGTGTTCACATTTGAGACGCATATCCGTCGTGAAGAAGGTCACGATTGTAAAACTATTCGTTCGATAATCGAAAGATGCAATACGAGTGACGTAATATCGAATCTCGCAGGATAACGTATTTCGCAAGAAGAGAACTATAGGGGAGTGAATCGTAGCTTTTAGGAATTCAACCTATAGAATCTTATCGTATTTCTTTCAGAATTCTACCTACCGCAGTTACAGCTTGTGTTATTTGCCCCTTCGAACATGGAAAAAGTTTGTACTGCGGTTATGCTTTGTCCACTGCGCAAACTCGACCGGTCGTTTGACTTGGTGGTCGATCCCTCCCGACCCTGCCCGACCCCTCGTCTGTGAGCGCGCGCCGGTAGGCTAACCTGACCGTGAACAGGCGCGACGCTATTAAACGGTCAAGAAAGAAATATTTATCGGAATTTTACACAATTGAGACAGCATGAAGTTCATTATAAAATTTTAAAGGTATGGATTTAAACATTTTTTACTGATATTATATAATAATATTAGAAATAAATATTTTTTGTTTCGGAAATGAATCATTTTTTAAAAGTTATCTTCTATCTTTGTATTTAAAAGAATATGTAAAAAAAAGTTTTATATCTACAAAATATTTGACAAGAAAATGGCGTCACATTTTAAATTGATACATAAATTTAGCCAATTACTACAGGATTCAATTAACAATTGTTTTATTTTGACATTAATTGCAACAATTGTATTGTAATTTGTAATTTTTCTTATAATATTCGAACAAATAAGATGTAAAAAAGAGTATATAACGAAAAGAGTATATAATGATATGTAAAACGTGTTCCGTTTTCTTCATACATAGTCTTATTATTAAAAAGAAAGTAATATACGAAAGTACGGTTAATTATATGTTTGAACGTAAATTTAATAAACCACGAAACAACACAATATTCTGAATACGATTATTAATCTTTAAATTATAAAAAAAAATGTAAGAAAATAATAAAAGATATGTTAAACATTAATAACTATAATTTAAATGATATTGATCTTTCAAATAATTAAAATTATTTTTTTATAAGATTATGCAAAATATTTTATTTAAAGTTAATGATTTAATAATACTTATTCAAATAAGTCCAATAAAAATAAATACGAAGACAAATAAAGATGTAAAATTTTACTAACTTACTTATTCAAATTATTAAAAGTAAATTTTTGTCTTACTTTTATAGAACCTGTACGCCCTTTGCTAGCTACGCTCGTGAAGTATAGCATCCCTCTCACTTTCTCCTACCCTCTAATGGAATGGCGCCGGTCATGTGTCCTTCTTTCTCGTTCCCGCGCAGTCTCAACACTGAAAGACTCGACAGTTCTCCCTTCCTCTCGTTATACCTGGCTTCCCTCTCCCGGTTGATGGTCGATGGAGGGGCGCGGATGAACGCGTTCGAACGACAGTCCTTCCGCGGATTGCGGATATTGTGTCGGAAAGCCTCGTGGTGCGGTATCCTTGTTAGATGTTTCTACGATAGAGAGTGGAGCAAAGTGGTGTTTCGTTTTTCCGTTGGAATGAATGGTTCATGTGTCGTTCGTTCGAACTTTTGATCGGAAGGATTCGCTTCACGGTCGTCCATCGTGTTTATAGTGTTTCTCGCGGTAAATTTTCTCGTTCGATTCGTCTCCGTACTTTCGACATATTCCGCGACACCGGTTGTAAGGTTATGTTCGTCCTGTCATATCCGCGTGCTACTCCGTGCGACCGTACTTTTTTAAGTGAATTTATCGCGTACAGTGAATACTTCGATGTAGTGTTCATTCTGTGTTATTCGTGAGTGTTCGTTGAGAAGTTTATACCTGCAAGAACCTGTCGTGACAAGTTCAACGATCAAAAGAGGTAATCCACGGACGACGCTACCACGCCTGAAAATTCGGTGAGTAAATGTTTAAAGTTTGATTCTATCCTCGATGTTCCTCGTGGCGTCTGATGCTCGCGTGCGTAGACGCTGCGTAATTTACCATGGTCGATCACTTCTTATTTCTCTCTCCCCTCTTTGTGTCTTTTCTCACAGGAGAGGTTATTTATAAATAATTTTTCTTTATTCGGAAGATAACTTATTTTAATGTTCAATTTGAAAAACATCGAGTCATTGTATCAGTTATTACGCACATACAATTTTATTATATTGGATTTCTAATCCGTAATTATTTGATTAAAATTCAACTTATATTTGAAATTTTATATTTTTATCTGCAATCGTAATATCGGGATAGAATATTTAAAGTGATGCACCTTTTGGTCACTATGAAAAAAAGGGTGACAATTATGAATTGATGTAAATGATAAACGGATTGGATTCTTGTGGTGACGATCGCAAAGGAAAGAAAAGGCGGAAGTTGATTTCCGGTTTAACTGAGAGATATGTAACGAAGTCAATCATCTTTGCTTGCTCGTTTGGTCTGGTCTTCTCGAGACTTCTCTATTAATTAACTTTTCTGACAAGTTATTAGCGTGACAAGATCAAAGGCGCCACAGTATTACTCTTTTACTCCGTTTTTTCTATTCGTCTCGCACTTTCGCTCCCTTTAGATCGTCGAACCGTGGCGTGTAATTAAGACGGTCATCGCGTGCCTAGGTGTTTGCGTTAATTATCTTGTTTACAAAACCGCGTTGGAAAACGATGTTACGAAAGCGAAGAATTTGAACCGGTTGAAAACAACCCGCTCATTACCATGTATATTAAATATTAAATGTATGTAATATATGTATCATATTTCACAGTATTCTTGTAGACAGTACATCATCTGTATGTAACATCTGAAAAACATTTCAAACAAAATGGCGACTTATTCATTGAATTGAATTGTCCGCTTGTCATTTTTCCGCGTGCATTCAAAAATTCTGTCAATTTAATCCGTGAAATGTTTAAAGAGGATGAAAGAATCTAAAGAGTTAAATTTTTCGTTAAGCAGCTTATCAAAAGGAATGTTTGCACGTATACTATCGGTGTGGAGCGTCTTTGTATGCTAGGAAATTGTTCGAGTGGCCTCTTTTGTCAAAAGTTCCCTGCTGGTTGTGGCCACCTGCACTTCTCTCGATACCTTTGGTTTGGATGCATACTGCTTGCGTTTTGCACGCAGATGCATTTTCACGTTCTTCCACCGGCTTGCTTCGCACCTGTCTTTAACTTAGCATTTTTCGTGACGTGATTGATTCGTGGAGGGAAAGTTGAACCCTCTTGTTTATATTAAAAATAAAATTTTTAATATATATATTTAATGGAAATTTAAAGCATATAACGTGAAAATGAAAAAAAAGTAAGAATTGGAACATCTGATGATATTTTTAAAATATTTAGCTATTGATTATAATTGTTAGATATTGAGATTGATGCAAAATAAATATTAATTATATTCAAATAAATCTCACATTATAATATCGTGATTATGATAAAATCTTTCTCAAAACATCTAACATGAATACATTTTATAAATATAGTTGTAAAATGTTATTTTATAAATATAGTTGTGGTTAATGCGTAAACCGCATCAACCACAACTTAAAGAGAAATGATGCAAAAATAATAGTCGGTAATCGAGAATTCTCGGCAATAAAATGTTCATTTGTCAATGCGTTTAACGTACAATATAAAAAGTTCCTTCGGATGTGGGATAACTGTTCCACAGCTGGAAGAATTCGTCGTTTTCGCCAGGGAACGGAAAGTTCCACGAACACGTATGGAAGATGGATGAGAGAAGGGGAGTTGAAATAAAACGTAATATCGTCCCGCCAATGTAACACGCAGGTTCGTCGTGTTTGTTTTGAAACGCGTACACGTGGTCCAGCCGTTTTCGCGCTTAGAAACTGGATTCTCGCTCGTGTGGTGCAGAGAAAGAGCAATGTATAGGCGAGGCGGTGCGAGCGAGAGAAACTGGTCATTGATGAGAGCGAGAGCGCGGGAAAGTGAGAAGGAGAGAGCGAACGAGCGAGTGAGTGAGCGAGATGGGGATGTGTAAAGAGAAAGGGAGAGAGATAGGGAACAAGTAGCGGTGGGAAGAGGGAGAAAGAATCTTACTGCGTGGGAATATAGTATTGATCACAAGTTTGAGGCCACGTTTGGCGAACGGGTCGCGGATATTTTCATAGTGATTTAATAGTCGCTGTTATTACCGTGGAACCGATCGTTGTATATTTAGTATGAATGAATTGTGGTTTACGTATGAATTGTGGGTAGATATATGCGCGAGATTTTGGCACAAAATTACGAACGATTGTTAAACTATGATAATTTTCTACTCTAACTGTTGGTTTTATTATTCATAATTTTAATTATATTTTATACTCGAATTAATTATAATTTTATAGGTATTAGTAGTGTGAACGGAATATAAATTACGTTACGAGTAATTTAATGGGATATAATGGCATATAATTATTGTATCGGTATTTAACCCGCATAAGTTTACTTGTTATGCTATAATTTCATCGTTATTTTTTAAATATATATTTCAAATAATATTTTTATTATAAATCACAATATTAAAAATATAATGTATAAAAATATTGAAAGAAAACTTTCTTAAAATATCTTATAAATATCTTATATATCTTTTCTCCTTGAAAGATCTCGCTACTTCAACATCCATTCAAAGACCCATCGATTCGTGTTTGCGAAACGGTACAGCGACCAATTCCCTTTATTTTTTCCTTCATAAAAGGTCATTAAGCAATTACACGAGCGTCTGGGTCCGGCCATAGCGTGAATAGATAATTACACGCATACAAAGTTGCTTCATTAAATTGGATTCATACACGAGCCACGTATCCTCTGGCTTTAATTCACCTTATTTCGTTCCAGCCGGTTTTTCCCTCCTCTTTTTAACGAGACACGGTCATCGGTGTCGCTGCCAAGTCACACATCGCGGACCCAGCCGGAATAACATCCGTGGCATCCTCGCCTCTGCCCATTTCCCACGATGAAGTCTCGTTTTAAAAAACAAATCCTCTCGAGTTAAATCTTTTCACTCGAGAGGCGATTATCACTAGCTAATTGGTTTGATATTACAGGAATAGAGATCCCAGAGTCAGAGTTGCGATGAATATGGATATTAAACAATGTGGATTTTCATAGATGTTATATTTTCTTTGGAATCGCAAGAGTAATTTTTTTCGTGCGCCATTTTTATAAGAAAAAGCTAAACTTAGGCCCCTGTTTCCTTTCTCGTATTAATTTCTTATTTAGTAATTTTTCTTTTATCAGATCTCTGTCCCGTGAAAAAAGTTGAGCAATAATCGTTATTTCTGGGAAAATAAAATAAATTGAGGAAATGAAAATTATTTCATTTCAAACTTGTAAGTTAAATCGATCACGGCATACCAAATAATAATTCGACGAGAAAATAACTATCTTTAAATTCTCCCTTGAGTGAAAAACCTTGGTTATTAACGCAAGGATTAATCCAGAAACTTAATTCCAGAGACCTAACTCCATCCTCGTTTCAATTTAGCTTCAGATTTGCTCGTATAATATTCTTGAAAATTAATTTCGATAAACAACTTTTTAAATTTCCTCTTAACAAGAAACGATAAATTCGAATAAATAACAATCCATTTTGAAAACTCTCAAATTCCGTCTTAAAAGTATATTCTTATATTCCAAATATTAACATATGTAAGAGTTAATCCAAAAGCAGCAGAATCTATTCAGAACGTGTATCAGATCGTCGATCTTCGTGGCACGACTAATTGTTTTAATCGGACATGACGTTGGGAGGGGAGGGAGACGATTAGATCTCCTGGAGATGGTTTGAAACGAGTCCACTGGACAATGATTCCTAGATGGAAGTCGCTTCGCTGTAATCTCGAAACGTTTAATTTCCCTGACTCTCGTTAAAACGATCCGGTTTTCGCGGCTGAAAATAACGAGATCTTTAATTGTCTCGTCTAACGAGAGGCTGGTTCTGGGTGTCACGCTGTTGTGCGTTTACGCCTCTTCCTCCACCTGTTCTCCCCTTCTTGGTTTTCGTTTTACCGACTAAATTTCTCATTTTGTTAAAAAAAAAAAAGGAAAAGACCGGTCATCATGTTCAAAAAGGAGAAGTTTTATCAAATATCCGAAGTGATGGAAGAGAAAAGATGTGCGAAATGTATATATAATTTTTATTAATCTTCTGAAACGAGATAGTGTAGATAGACTCTTTAATATACACTTTAATATAATTTTTTAGTTTAATCGTTCAATGCAAATTTGTCGTGCAGAATCGAATGACTTTGAATATTTTTATTTCTTTTCATCAAGAGGAATTCGAGAGAGTGGAGAGTTTAAATAAAAAAATATCGTCCAATGTATAATTATCATTAACAGTAAAAAATTTCATACGTTAGATCGAATCGAATGAATTGGTCAAAGAAGAGAGGAGAGGAGAAAGATTATCGAGAAGTTACACACACGTATGTATGGATGGATGGAGGAAAATTAAAGATCAGATCGTTTGATTAAAAATGGCGATTTTATGATAATACGCGTGGCCTTTGGAATTTTTTTCTCTCTCTCTCTTTCACGTTGAATCTTTGTATGAAGGATCGCCACGGGGACCGATCTTGATCTCGTGTACCATTTACTGCCACGGTATAATTACGCAATCGATCCGGGTGAAAGCGATTTCGTACTTGGCCCGTGGGGATGATGCGAATGATAGATAAGTCCTGCTCTCTCTCTTTCTCTTTTTCATTCCCAATTTTGCTGCCCCCTTTCTCTATTCACATTTGATTAACATATCTACGATAGGTAAAGGAATCGTCCGTTCCTGTTTAAGAACGAAACTCTCGAGATTTGAGAATTTTGAGAGCTTTGAGGATTTTGAGAATTTTGAGGATTTCGAAGATTTCGAGGATTTTAAGAATTTTGAGAAGTTTGAGGATTTTGAGAACTTTGAGGATTTCGAAGATTTCGAGGATTTTAAAAATTTTGAGAATTTTGAGGCTTTCAAGAACTTTGAGAATTTTGAGAACTTTGAGGATTTTAAGAATTTTGAGGATTT
The DNA here is from genome assembly GCF_029169275.1 of Apis cerana. Classification (NCBI taxonomy): domain Eukaryota; kingdom Metazoa; phylum Arthropoda; class Insecta; order Hymenoptera; family Apidae; genus Apis; species Apis cerana. The sequence goes on along the minus strand of NC_083859.1, from coordinate 6,826,777 downwards.
TGAGGATTTTGAGAATTTCGAGAACTTTGAGGATTTCGAGGATTTTGAGAATTTCGAGAACTTTGAGGATTTCGAGGATTTTGAGAATTTTGAGAATTTTGAGGATTTTGAGGATTTTGAGAAGTTTGAGAATTTTGAGACTGAAATTCTCGTAAAAAATTTTTCGCATTAGACAAGAGGAAAATTATAATGGATATGATAATGTTGGAAAAGCTTGGAGAGTTTTAAATGGAGTTTCGAATTTTTAGTGAATGTAGATGTATTTGAGAGTAAAACTTTCGATAAAATTGATTTGTCGGTAATGGGACAGACGAGAGTGAAAGTCCGGTTGTCGAAATAAAATAAATACTCGGGGAGTTCTACTTTCGAATATAATTCGCATTCTGTGAATGTTTCATCAATAAAATTCGTTCGTAAATAAGAGAATTCTCTCGAGAATTACGGTGGAGTAATTTTTGGTTAATGGATAGGTTGGAGTGACTATCCAATATTAACTTTCATAGTGAAAGTTACTTACATTTCTTGCATTTCAGTGCAAATATCTTCTTTGGGAGAATAAAACTTCTTGTAAATTGTCGTGGGGAGAGTTTATTCTTCGCTAATGGACACTGCATCGAGAGCAACTATTCGAGAGTAATTGCTACTCTTAACTCTCGGTGTCTGTCAATCAAGAAACAACATTGTAGAAAGCGATTCTCCGATGTATTCGCACCTTTAAAATGCAAAAATGTAGTTGACAATCATAACACTATGATTTGGATACTAATCTCAATACTTGTACACGACAATAACTTTCAATTTTACTCTCAATGTAAGTATTCATATATTAGTAAGAAATAACTGCGCATTCAAATATATTCTCATCTAAAGTGCAGAAGAGTGTACAACGATAATTCAGTGATTTGGACAACTGTTATACATAACATAGTGTTAGAGATAACTTTCGAAAGCAACTCTAAAATATATTCTCATCTAAAGTGCAGAAGACTATACAACGATAGTTCAACGATTTGAATAACTGTTATTCTCAATATAGTGTTCATAACTCTAAAAAATTTCACTCTCAAACCTCAATATATAATACGAATACTCAAACATAACCATTAATAACTTTTAAGAGCAACTCTAGAAAATTTCACTCTCAAATATATATACGGTTCAATGAATTGTTATACTAAACGTCAACTCTAAAAAATGATAGGAATATTCAAACATAACCATTAATAATAAATAACTTTCTAGAGCAATTCTAGAAAATTTCACTCTCAAATATATATAACGATTTGGACAATTGTTATACTGAACTCAACTCTAAAAAATTTCACTCTCAAATATATATAACAATTTGGACAATTGTTATACTAAACGTGGCGTCAACTCTAAAAAATGATACGAATATTCAAACATAACCATTAATAAGAAATAACTTTCTAGAGCAACTCTAGAAAATTTTGGACAATTGTTATACTGAACTCTAAAAAATTTCGCTCTCAAACGTATTCTAATCTAAATTGGACGATTCGGAGGGTCGAAGGATAAAGGATTGCCCGCGAAAGAGGCCGAGCGCATTCCCCTCATTCGCCGTTTAAAATTCCTCCGGCCAACGATCCGATCCCGAAGGTCGATCAGAGCCGGTCGTCCTTGTCCGTTGGACCATCTCCGGCTCGTTTCTCGCCCAAAAATGAAGGTTTCTCGTTTCCGGGTCCGCTCCCCGGAAAATTACCCTTCTTCCTGGTCTCGCTTCGGTTCCTCCAGCCGAGGCGTTGGCACAAAACCGTCCCTGGAGGAGGGGTTAACTCTTCACTCCCCGACACTCGTGCCAATTTCGCAATTTCTATCCTGTAAATGTTAAAATCGAGGGCTCGATTCCTCACTGACTCCTCGTTACCCCCTTTTTTTCTCATCAGTCGATTCTTGTTTTACTATCGAGAAAAATATCTGGATGGAAAGATTTCAAAGTCTGATCTAGATTTCAAAGTTTAGCGTATCAAAATGCGTCCAATGTTCTTTTTGTACGAGCAATGTATTGCGTTCTCGGAAAATGGGTTACGTAATTTGAGAATCTCTTCAACTATAGCTAAAATCGATCAATTAACGATTTATCATTTAGTTGCTCGTAATCCGTTTCAACTTTTCGAGAAATTGAAAATTGAATTTCCTTTTAAAATGTCTTCGCACGCTCGACATCATTTCAAACGATATAAATCCAACACACTCAATCATAGGCGCGTTATTATAAATCGTTCGATTTCCTCTTGATCGTCAAATCGTCGTTCGGATCGAACGTTAGTAGGAGAAGAGGTGGCAAAGAACGGGCGCGTATGCATCCACGAGTCGCTGTATGCGACCTTCCAGTCTGGAGGAGTCGTAGCTGTCGGATATCATCGAGATATCGCCTAGCAACGAAAGCTGATAGCTGGTAGTGAATCGATAGTCGGCCTGTGTAACGCAATATATTGGATGGCACTCCTCGGCCTATGCTTGCTCTATCATTTAGCCTGTCTCTCTCCCTCCTTCCCTCCCTCCCTCTCTCTCTCTCTTCCCTTCCATATACGCGATGGATTCTGTGTACACCCTCCACCCTTGAGTAAATACACGTTTATTCTGGTGTGCGCACGTGTCCACGCGTTAGACACGCGCACGTGTGGGTGCACGCATGCAAATTGGCGCGTAGGCGTGAAAAGTCGACCAATCATCGGTGCTCCTCGAAAATTGCGCCCGTTTTTCGTCGCTAAAAGCTCCCCTTTTTCTTCCCTCTTCAGCCGATATCCGTTCGAATTTTTTCAAGAAGTAGTAAGAGAGATTTTGAAGAGAGTTTTTCCTCCCGATTTCTATTATTTGTGATGTAATAATTTCTGTTTAGTAGACAGAAATTAGTTTTTGCTTTCGTTTATTGGCCATGAAGGGGGCGGCGATATTTGGTCGAGGGGAATGATTTTGGAAGAGACGAAGAGGAGAAGGAAAGGTTCCTTCGAGGGGGTAAGGTAATTTGATATTTTCTTAAATTATTGTTGTCGTTTAAACTCCTTGGTTGGCGGAGATCGAGATTTCGATACGAGGTTTCGAAATGTTCGCGATAATGGAAAGGAAAAATTCATAAGATTATCCAGGGGAGCGGTTTTTGTACCGCTTCTAAAGGGAGGGGTGTAATCCAATCTTGGAAAGTGTAATTTGAAATTTCCTTGGCTCTTTAAGAGCGTTGAGAGTGTTTAGTTACTCTTCGTGCGCGATTTTGCAAATATTCACGATAATGCAGAAAAACTTTCAATCTTATTTAGGGATATCTCTTGATAAAGGGGAAGTGAAATTTTGTGGCGAGCACAGGAAAGGAAGAGATAATTTAAAAATTTTCGTAAATATTTTTCTTACACCGAAACAAGAAATACTTTTGTCGAAATAAAATTAAATTTCCGATTTTTAATTTATCCTCTGTATTTAATATTTTTTATAATAATATTAATTGAATGAAATCGGATTCATTTTGATTTAATTGAGCCGGGTATTTAATATCGAATATTATGGAAGAATATTTGTATTTGATTTTTTTATCCGAATGTATAAACATTATATTTATAAGATTAATTTTATGTTTATTATTTTTTGAATTTGATTATTTATTAATTAAATTTATCATAGTCTATTTAATTCATACTTGTTTAATTATTTCGATTCGAGGGATTTTATACGATAAATTATTGCCAATTATTCCCAGAATGTGGAAATTCCAAAAATATTTAAAGCAGCTTGGATCAACAACGATTGAACAAATTCTCATAGTTAACGAATCCCAGTTTCTCAAAAATACTTCAAATTTTAAAACAAATTTCCATCCAACGGTAACGTAATCCTCAAATTTCAGAAGATACAAAAATAACTTTCGAAAGTTTTTAGCAGTGGTCGATGGATCCAAAAATGGTTTCCTTTTTCTTTTCTCGCGAAAGAAAAATGGCGGAGTATTTGGAGGAAAATCGGAATCTGGTCGAATCCTGGTGTGTCTCGCGCGATTCTCTAATTGACAGATATATCTCGACTCGAGGGAATTTTCGAGGGGGAGCCATACTGTTTTTCGGCAACGAATGGCCGCAATCTGGAAAATAAACAGCTGGCATCGATCCCTCCCCCGCAGATTTTTATCCCCCCAAGGAGGAGGAGGAATCTCCGCGGTGGAGATGGATGCTGGTCTCAAAATTTTCCACCACTCGAATTAAGAATTGAGGCTAACCTCTCGATATCTCGAATATATATTTATCGTTCGTGTATATAATCGGAAATTGGAGTTTATTACTCGGAGAGGAGCGATCGTATCGTTGGAACGAGGTTGTTATTCGATTTTTAGCGGAATTTTTACTGGTAATCTCTCTTGATCATTTCTCTTGATCAGCGATGATTTACGTTCGAGATAAGTACGTAATATTCGAGAGAGTTATAATTTCGAAGGAGGAATAATTATTTATTTATTAGTTTATTCGCGATATTTCGCCCGACGAATATTCGATATTAACAAATCGCTTCGACACACGAATTTTAATATTAATTTCTTACTCGGATAGAAATGTAATTACACGTGTCCAATTATTTTTATAATTCGCCTCGGTCTCCATCATCTACCACACGTTTTAATTATCTATAATTATAACCTTTATAATTTATAATTCCAGTGTTGACACTGATATAACTATAATTATTCGTAGATTGTAATTATCACGGTGATTAATGCAACAATTAATATTTAAATCCGAACTTTTTCAACATCGAAGCTTTTGCAGATCTCGTTCTTAACATTCAAACCTTCTCTTTTCCATCCGTTATTATTATTATTTTTGTTTCCGAAGGAAGAAGAATCTCCCTGTCGAGAATAAAAGGAAACGAAGTTACGGTCGCATGTAAATTTCCGTTCCCGCCATACAGTTCCACTCGTACTTTCGAGGAATAGATTTCTATTTGGAATAGAAAGATCGTGGAAACTAGAAAAAGAAGAAATAACTGGAGATTTCTTCCCTTTTCTTTTTTCCCTCCATTTCGTATCTCGAAGAATTCCGCCTCGATCTTTTCAACCGCATCTCTTGTTATCGTTTATCTTCGGCCGGGTTGCTCGTTAAGATTTCTCCGAGGAGAATTGGTTTTTCGCACGGATAATCTGACATCCCCAAAGAGCGATCAAACCAGAGGTTCTCTAAATTTTTGTCAACATTTTTTTCTCATCTTTCGCAACCTTTTGGAATTAGATATTTCACGAAGGAGAAAAACATGGCATTCAAGGCACCTATCTTCAATAGCGATTTTTGTATCTTATAAAAAACAATTATAAAAATGAAAAAATGAAATTCAAAACAATATATTAAACATCATAAGATAGGAGATAAATAAATACGAAACAATTGTGAAAATAAGAAATATAAAAAAGAAATCCAAAATTTATTGTATCGATGTGCATACACGCGTACAATACACATAATAATACACACACGAAATAATAGTGGAAAGAATTCTTTTCAAAAGAATCTCTTGGAAAGATTGTTTTTCGCAACAGAAAAGACTGGAAATCTTGATGAGCAAAATTATATTTTTCGTAATTAATTCTTCCCACTTGATCAGCGATGTTCCATTAACATTCCAGATTGATATTTCACACTGTGCCTCCTCTTAAGTACGCTTTTCGATACGGTTAAGTTGGCGGGAGAGCGAATTGAAAGCGAGTTTCGAGCGTGAAAACTGATAGCAGGGGTATCTTGTTTATCGTGGTTTATCTCGTAAGCGTAATCAAAGAAGCGACAGGCCGTTTTAATACGCGATAGAGGCGTTATTATTTCGGCAATGGGAAATTAAGCGTTTTACCGGGGCCGTTTTCCACCAAGCTCGCCACCCAATTCCTTACATCGCTGAATATTTATCGCTGGTCCGAAGGGAAATTTAATTAAAGTCCTCTTCCTCGCTCGAGACGCTCGAGACACCGCTCCCGCCCATCCGCTTTAAATTCGCGATGAATTTTATTCCATCGAGAGGGTTGGGCGAGATCTGTTTATCGCTTTTCGTTTGGAAAACCGAGCGAGGTTTTTAAATAATTCAAAAGATTTTCGGAAGACAGTTTTCCAGTTTTGCTATTCATTCGACGCGATTGTTAATAAATTATGGTTCGAGATTGTTTGAAGGATTATTAAGAAGGTTTTCGAATTTTGTTAAACGTTGATAGTTTAGAGATTATTAGAAATTTTTGAATTTTTGTAGAAAGAAATTTCGAATTTTGTTAAATGTTGATATTTAGAAATTTTTTTGTAGAAGGAAATTGATGGAGTTAAAAGTTGAACGAAGATTTTCGAATCTTGATGTTGATAGTTTAGATCAGAGATTATTTTTGAGTTTTTGTAGAAGGAATCTTGTTCGATGTTTATAGTTTGGAGATTATTAAAAGTTTTTTCTAAAAGTTGAACAAAAGTTTTCGAATTTTATTAAATATTGATAGTTTAGAAATTTTTTTGTAGAAGGAAATTGATGGAGTTAAAAGTTGAACGAAGATTTTCGAATCTTGATGTTGATAGTTTATATCAGAGATTATTAAAATGAATGAATGAATGAAGTTAGAAATTGAATCTTATCTTTGTAATTGTTGATACTCGAGATTATTAAAAATTTTTTCTACGAGAAAAATTGTAAAAGTTTAAACGGGGAGAAAAATTTTTCAAGTACGAGTTGAAATTGAAAATTTACACGAGATGGATTTAAATTTATGTAACTTGAGTTGTTTAATTAATTTTATGAATGATCGTTAGTTAAATCCATTGGGTTAAGGATGATCGTGCTGTAATGTCAATGTCACTATGGGCTTATTTAGTTTAGTTTCAAAGTTATATTATAGTTTCAAATGTTAATAATCAATAATTTAACTTGATCTTTGTCCAATTCCGTTCCAAGATTATTCGATTTTTATATTACGTTCATTCATTTCTAATCAAACTCTACTTATACACACTTACTTCCATTCTTAAACCTCGAAATAGTTCTATCTGTTACATCCACTCGTGTTGGCTTCGATCCTTTACTATTATTATCCAAATCTTTTTTAATCGAGATCTTATTATTATTACTCCATTTCATCTCAATTCGAATTCAACTCGGCCGACCGTTTCGTTCAGATGTGACAAGCTGAAACGAGCAAAAACTTCTTTATCCGCTTTTACATCCGCCTCCAAATAATACGTTTCATATTTTTGTATTTCCGCTGAAGATCGTCTCCACTTTCGACCTCGAATTTCCTTCGCCGCCACGAAATAAGATTTCATCATCGCATCGCGGCGTTAAACCGATTTTCCACGCTTCTTTTATCCACACTTTTGCATCCTGTAAAAATCAGATACCGATTCGATTCGTATTTGTCTTAAACGCTTCCTTTCACGCATCATTTTTCTTGTTCGATGATTCTTTTCTCCTCTTGAGAGTATTACGTGAGAATATTAATTGCCCGTTCTTTCGAAAAATAATTTCGAAAACAATTTTGTGGAATGATTTTCAAATTTGGCGATTCGTTACTCATTAATATGATCCCTACCGCCATTTAAAAAGACAAACTTTGATTATGTTAATATTGTAAACAATAAAAATAATAATATACGTGCAAATGTAAGTTAAAGATTAATTTTTAATATGCTCGATCATCTTTGAAACGAATCAGTGTAATTATTTTCTTCGGTGAAATCCTGTGGCTAATAAAAACATAAGTGTTTTTAATTATGGTAAAATATTATGATAAAATATTTCGCAATTTTCAAAATCCACCCGATTTTATATCGAGCATTCTCGGTAATATTTAAAAATTTGTTTAAACAAATGGCAATTTTATCATTTCGACGAGTTTGCGAACTTCACTCTCGCACTTTCAAAGAAGAATGAACTACGAAAGAACTGGTAAATCTTATCTCACGTAGATCGTATTCTATCTAAAGAGGAACGTGAATTTCCAATGTCCCTTTTTCCTTACCAGTCTCGCCCTCTACGGACACGGATCTCCTAATAAGCGATACACGGCCGAGGAAGAATAAAACGCGTTCTCCCGCGAGAAATCCATATATGGGCGCAGGTCTAGGTCGTTGCCTCTCCGTTAAATCGTGTACAACACTTCCAAGTATACGTGAAAAAGAATTGGAATTGTCGAGTACGGCCTTCGTTCACGGCGAAAGGAAAACGATTGGACGAGAAAAAGGACGGAAAGGACGATTAGGGTCTCTCTCTGTTCTGTCCAGTTTTTTGCCTGAGTGTATATATATATATATATATATATATATGGTTGGTCAGGAACGTTGTTTCTCGTAGTTGAATGTGTACCGTAGATGTGTACGTACAGATGAACAGGAAAAATAAGCGAAACGACAAAAAAGTTGACATGGTTGGTTGTAGATATTAGTCGAAAGCAAAATTGCGAGATTTTTACAACACAACAAAGATTCTATATAACGATAGTTATTAATCCAACGAACAATTGTATTCGAATTTTCGTCAAAATCCCTCGTATGGATTTGTTTTCTTATTAAAATCTGATGATAATAAAATAAAGTAAAAATTACATAAATACGATTGATCTAATTATGCAACTTTTTTTTTTCGATCTAATTTTCTCGCGCAACGAGGTCGAAAAATATAACGTGGCGAGAAAATCGCGCGAGATTTTACCCTCGGTCGGTAAAGTTCGGATCTCGAGATTTCAATAGCAGATTTAGTTTCGTAATCCCGATTACCGTTCAAATTAACTTTTTTTTTTCGTTTCAAACTCGGTTAGTTCGAAGAAAGGATGAAGGCTTTCTCTCTCTCTCTCTCTCTCTGTTCTATTTTTATCCTCTTTATCCTCGTATCTATTTCTCTCTAGTCTCTCTTAAAGTATCACGATTCCGTATTATCAAATGAGCTGCAGGGTTAACGAGGGGACTAGGCAGCACGTTTCGAGTGTAATTAATATAATGAACGGCTCGCTTGAACGTTAAAGTAACGCGTTACGGGAAATAATGGACAAGCCAGGAATTTTTCAAAAGGCTGGCGTAATTGCACGTGAAAACGAACATTAGGCCGGTTATTCGGTTATTATTCTTCGTATCGTATGCATATCTGTATATATCGCGTATTTTTCTGACAACAATATTTATTCGTTTTAATAAGCGCATCCTCTCCTCCCCCCTCCCTTTTTTTTTTTTTAATTTTTACAGCATTATCATCGTCATTGTGTCTTAATTGGCTTTTTTTCCACCGCGTTTGGCCGTCATATATACCGGCCAGGTCATTAGTGGCGAATTTGGCTAGTGTTTCTCTCGCGTTGGATTTTGTAACTATGGTTGCCGTACGTTTCAGATAATTTAGGATAACACTTTATGCGTCTGGGCTTGGTTTATATTTTAGAATTACATTTCATACCGGGGATTATTTTTATTTATTTCTTATTCTGTTTTCCTTAATTTCGATTTATTTCTTCTTGTTTTAATTATTAGAGGGAAATTGTTTGGCTCGAGTTTTGAAGTGGAAGAAGTGGAGAGCAGGCGAAATTATATTTCTGTTATTTTGAGGAATTATTCCGTTACTTCTTCTCACCAGTCAGTTCTTCCTCTTTACTTAATTTGTTAGTTCGAAGGGTTTGAGATAAAAGGAAAAATTCTGTTCTTAATTTACTCTTTGATGAGGTTTAAGAGAAACTAAGAACGAAAGAAGAAAAAGAGAGATTTCAGATTTACTTTGTAAATTATGGTTTGATTTCTTCCCCCCTCCCCTTTCTTTCTTTCGATAAAGTTTGATCTAATTGCGAAAAAAAATTTATATCTTCGAATTATTCTTTCCGTGTCTCTTTTGTTTGTAATTAAATTTTCAAAGAACAATTAAAAAAATCTCGAGAAAACTTCGACTGAAAATGAAAAGATGAGAAAGAAAAAATTCTATTTTATTTGATGGATTATATCTTTGCTTCTTAAATAAAATACTTTTAATTCTCTCGAAGATAAGTATAGAAAAAGAAAAAAAGAATTATCCTTACATCATACAATTATTCGTATTCTCTTTTCGATTGAATTAAAAACAAAATAAATAGTAAAAAGATACGCAGACTATCTTCGTTTCTTCTTCTCCTTCTCCTTTTTCTTCCCTTTCAAACAACTTGAAAAAAGAAAATTAAAGATGTAAAAACGGAATGGAATGAAAACAGTAAACCGAATCAACGTGATCGATACGTTGCCAGTCCCAGCTAATTCCGTTCATGCATATTTATGCGTATACCAGACTACCGGTTAATGATAACGCACGGATGCCAATTATGCCCTTGCGCCGATTCACTCGCCCGTGGCTGATTGCCGCTTCTAGCCTGCAATCTTGTCGCCGATCCAATTCCCCGTTACGTAAATTCTTTACAAGTTTCCAACGATAACGATCGATCAGCATACGCTTTTCGCTCGATTCTCTTCAATCTTATATGCCATATTTCCTCTCCCCCATAATTTTCACCTCTTCCTTCTCAAATATCTCAGCCCTTTGCTGTCGCCGCCGTTCGCAACTCGAATGGAATTAAAACAGCTAAAGCGCATAATTGTAAAAGTGCATACATGTTTTTTTTTTAATGGTAAAAAGTTTTTCCATGATGTATAAAAATAATTCAGTGCTAGGTCTTTTTATTATCTCGGTTGGAATAGATTTGTGATTTTCTTCACGTTATCTCGAAATATATTATATCCTGTTTTCAAATAGTTTCATCACTTTAAAAATGATCTCGAGATGGATCCCGGTATTTACACGTATCGTGTAATTATTATTTTAATTTTAATTAATTTCAAATCATTAATTCATTGTGAAATATGAATAACTACTAGGAATATATTATCTAACGAAAAAGGAAGGAGAATTCTCTGTATAAGATTGCGTAGAAAAAGTTGTACTTGCAAAATCACTAGAATCATGCATCCAACGAATTTTATGAAATTTTCTTACGCAACGATCATTACGTCGATCGTCGGATTAATCATTGAAACGAAACGAAAACGAGTTCTCTGCATATGTACGTTACGTTTCAAAAAATAAACTCGGGGAAAAAATCATTTGCATAAAAATGCGCAGGACACAAGAATATTTGCATAAATATCCGCGGGACGTGCGTATCGGAGTCTTAGAGTCGCTTGTGCAACGAGCGCCGCTGGATAATCCGAGGGATCAAGCCGAGCGTCATCTTGGTTGGGATTGGATCGCGGGGAGAAATCAAAAGTCACTAGGAATGGCGAAGGGCAGAGATAACCAGAGTCGAGACCAACCCCGCGATTCCTCCCTCGGGGACGAGGGAAACGATTATCCGGAACAGGCCAGTTTGGCTTAGGGCCCTACAACGTCCACTCTTGTCAATTGTCAAAGATCTCCTTTTTTCCTTCCTCGACGAGGGCGCCACTCTACGTCTCTCCCCTTGAATTTTCTTGAATTAAAAAGATTTGTTTTCAGTTTATTACTTCATATGAATGAATTATTCGATAATGAAATGGAAAAATGGCAATTTTTAAAGAGAATAAAATTTGAATTAAAAAATTGAATTGATCAGATTTTGTGAAATCTAAAGATCTTGAATATATAATGATAAGTAAAAATAAAAAAACTCTTGAAATTATGGAAACTATGTAATAAATTAATCTAGGAATTTTATTGGGAGATTTAATGTTAATTAGACTAATTCTAATGATTGTTCTAAATTATATATAATGATTCATTGAATAAATACATTATTAGAATTTATTATTAAAATAAATAATGCTACTAATAGAATAATAAGTTATGTTTAAAATTCATAAAAAAAATAAGTAATAGTATATATTAAAAATATATATAAATATTTTATCAAAATATTTCTTCAGACATTACCTTTATAGTAAAATCAGATATAATAATAATAATAAATTAGATATAATATTCATCTTTAAATGCAATCGATTTTTCAATCTCGATCCGCTTTTCTTATTTCATTTCAACTTTGGTGGGTTTTTTTTGAATAAATACTCAGTTTTTATTCTTGGTTTTCTTGGTTTCAACGTATAATTTATTTTCATCGGTTGATTCAGATTGTATTTTTGTTATTCTTGTACAAGATTCGTTCTTATATTCGTTATTGTTGATTTATCGGTCAATGTTTAAATTATTTTAGATCATTTTTCAGCGTTTCAATTAATTTTACTTGGTCAAGATCCCGCTTAGAATGGCTTTAATTTTACTCAACTTCATCATCACTCATCTACTTCCATTCTCACTTATTTATTTACGTTATCATTTTTATTCTATACAATTTCCATAATTGACTCCATCGAATCTCAGTTTCTCCGATTTTTGAAAATTCGAGAATTCAATTTTCAAATTCTATCAATCCTCCGTGATTATAATTCCTACAATTGCATTTGTACCTTTCTATAAGATCACAAAAACACTGTATCGAATCTCGAACGAATAATCCATCTCGTATCTCGATTTCTCTAATTTTTCCAATCCAATCCATCTACGACTCTCAGTTCCTCCGATTCTTTTCAAAATTCGAGAACTCAATTTTGATCATTCCAATCTATGCTTAATAATCGTATCCAATTTTCGAAAATTCAATCTTGCAAATTCGACCAATCCAACCGATCGTGATTCCTACATTTGTACGTATATCTGCAGAGGATCACGAAAACACTCGATGGGGGATCAATGTCTTCTCCGAGTAGCAGGCATCTGGACACGCAGACGAGGGAAATCCGGCGATTGTTGGCGAGGGTTTCGAGCACGAGGGACAGAGAAAGAGAGAAATATATATATATATAGAGAAATATAGGTCCGCATTAAAATTCAAATATCACAGTCGAGGAAGAGAGCCCTCTCCGCTTTGAGCACGCCGGGCCAATATGAATACATTACAACGTGTTTGCATCGAGCCCCCGGCTCCATAATGCCTTCTATTAGAATCATGCTGGCGCATTTTAATACGAGAACACCCGCTCGTCTTCCTTCGCGCTGCAAATTGCCGCCTTCAAATATCGACGATCGAACCGCTGCAACGAATTCCTCTAAAGCTGTTCTGTCCTCGTGTCCTGTCGAGGATATCAAAATTAAGAATATGTATTTAGATGAGGAAGAGTATATTTTTTTGAGGTAGTTGCGAATCGTATTTTTACTATCTTTGCTTCTATTGTGTATTTGTCACGTATATTAACAATCCAAAACGAAGAACTGTATCGATGCGTCGAAGAATTGGGAGAGTGGAATGAATACGATACGAAAATTGTTCTGTATTTCTCGTAATTAATTATAATTTGTGTTCGAATGAGAATTAGAAAGTTAGATTTTGAATATTGTATTGCTGTTGTGACTAATGACAGTCGTAATGATTATAATATAGCGAATAATGATTCAGGGATTGGTGGGAAATATATTTTTAAAGGAAACAAATCATTTAAAGGATATTTTATTGTAATAAAATAAGAATTAAGTGTGGTAATGATAATGATGATGGCTCGTTTGTTTTGCTTTGAAATAAGAAAGAGAGGCACACTTATAAATTTATTTATTGCATTCTAATTCCAGGACAAGGGACGCTATTTCTCCCTTTCACCTAACACGAGCAACCATTTTCACCTCGATTCTTCGAAAAAGAGAGGAGGAGCAAGAAGATAAACCAAAATTTCAACGTTAAATTTAACCGATATAATTCTAGAATCAATTAAAATCCATATTCCAGTTCCATAGGATAAGATAATTATCTCCACGTTACTTGTAACACTAATTCAATTCAATTTTAATCTTTGCCTCTGCCAAAATAAGAAGAAGAGGAAGAAGAATAAACAAGAGATAAATCAAAATTAATTAAATCAATATTATTTTAGAATCGTGTTAAAATTCACGTTTCCAGCTCCAAAGACCAAAAAATATTATTCCACAACTTCGAAACCGGAGTTTCAATTCCATTTGAAAGTTTGCCAAGATCGATTTTTTCGAAAAAAGAAGAGAATTAAAAACGTATATTTTCGAATATATATCCAAAAAGAAAAATGAATTTCTTCACTTTGGTCAATCAAGGAATCGAGTATCTCCGTGAATAAGCAATAAAAAATAACAGAAGTCGAAGTTTCCGGTGGAAAGATCGGCCGAGGTTGGAACGAGATTATCGTATCCCTGGGGAAAATTGTAGAAAGAAAGGCGAGCGTCGTCGTTTGCTTAAAAATTGTCCCAGGGAAAGAAAATAGCGCGATAATAATGGCCGGTGTTGTCTCGTCCGCGGAAATGGCGCCACCGAGGCTTCCGGTCTTGTTATCTCGACGCTCGCACAGCCGAGCTCGTTAATCCACCCTTTCTTAATCTCTCTACCCCGTTGTCTTGCGAATTTCTTCGTCTCCCCTTTCTTTACTCCTTTTTCTTTTGGAATAATTCTTCGTTTGCTTCCCTTTCTCGTTCAAAAATTAACACGTCCTCAACGAGGATGGAAACGATTTAAACCTGATAAATTAAATAAGGTGGCAATCGACGAATTAGAGAAGATTTTTTTCCCATTTTCGATTCTTATAATTAACGAATCTAAAACTTTCAAGAATGTTCACCGATCATGAATCGAATTATAAAAAGCAAAGCTTGAGAAATTAAATTAGCCACGTTGAGTCATTTTACACCATCGATATCGCCGTAATTTTTTAAGATACTCGAATACTTTTATACTTAATACTTAACGGATTAATAACAGATTTGTTCGAGCTTGCAATCGGAATCTGTGCATCCGTTCGATCTTTTAAGGTTAGAGCACCGTTGAGAAATCATTCCTCCTTCGAGCCAATGGGGCGCGAATTTTAATGGATCGGGTTGACCGAGCGTGACAACAGGCTTAATGCGAGGCGGAAACGGATGCCATTGTACCCGGGACAGGTTATCGGCATCCGTCGATCGTTCGTCAATTCGTTCCGTTTTAACGTGGACGTATTTCAACCTTTTCCTTCACCGCCTCTTCTACTTCTTTTTCTCGCTGCATCGAACTAATCGATCGATCGACGCCTCCACTCCTGTCGGCCATCATCGCATTCTTCTTCCAACTCGTGAACAGCTCGTTTTTCTTTTCTTTCTTAATTTTTCTCCACATCTATTAATGATTTAACGCGTTTTATTTTATCGACGCATCTTGTGATTCTTTTTTAAATTAAAATGTTTTGAATGGTTTTTTTTTTCCTTTTTCTTAAAAATTTTGAATTTGTGCAGAGGCATGGATGCGAGGATAATTGTAAGGATTTTGCTCGCTCCTACAATTCCAGTCAATGCTGGGAAAAACAAAAGAGTTAAAAGCATCATATTCGAGACTATAGAGGTTTCGTTCGATCCAATTCTAGCGTTCATTGTTCAGAAATTATTGTACAAGGACGCGGTATTATTCGAAACTGTATCCACTTTATCCAATCATCCATTGATCTCGCCATATTGATCGTAAAAATTAGTATACAAGGACGCAAATTACTCGATCGTCCACTGATCCAATCGTAAACATTACTACACGTTCGAAATCCTGTATCCAGTTTACCCAATCCCACAATATTCACAATATTCACAAATAGTTGTTATAATATAAAAAGACCAAAGGGGACGATCTTTTAATAACAAAATAACGGAAGCAAAAATTTAATAGATTTTCCCTTTCATGTCAACAATTATGGACGATTAAAGGAAGAACTCATTCTCAAGTCTCAGATTTTCACTCAAGATTATCAGATCAGATTTAGAATAATTCGAAAGATTTAGAAATTAAATTTCGAAATTAAATAACCAACTCGCATGTCCAATTCCGATAATTTAACCTCGTCTACCTGATATTACGTTCTCGTCTTCGAAAATCCTTTTATGGAATTCAAGGATATTACTCTTCTTTCACGCACGCGTTGTTGTTGCCTCTTTTCGGTGAATATGTAGTTGCTCTAACGTAACACGTATATTCGCGCTGTAAGAAATAACGAGAGGCTTCTTTGCTCCGCCGCTCATTATTTTCCGGGTAAATACACGGTAAAAAAAAAGAGAGAGAGAGAGAAAAAAGGAGGAAGGCGCGGGAAAGAAACAGAAGAAATTAGCTGCGGGGGTGTCGGTTCGAGGATGCAGGCCCCTTCGCATGAAACTTTAAAAGGAACAAGAAGCGAGAGGGTTTCGCTAATTGGGTTCGTTCGAGGAAAAAAAAAAAAAAAAGAAACCGGATTTTCCAGGCTCGAGCTCGCACGTTCCTACTGTTTCGAAAGACGATGATCAAAACCTCAAGTTTGGCTAATTACTCGTCCCCCTTTGAGAGAGCGTCCCGATTCGTCGGTTTCTGAGGAAGTTGTATGGGAAGCGTGGAATGGGGTCAAGTGTAAATAATAACGGCGACGTTGAATTTGAAGGAGGGATCGATCGATTTGTAATTGGGTCGGGGACGATTTATGAAGAATGGCGATTTGATGTTTGGATTGGATTAGAAGCGCGAAGATAAAGTTTTGAAGAACTTTTGTATAGCTATGGTACAAGTTATTTCAAGTCGGCTCAAGTGTTTGAACAATTTAATTTACTTTTGATGAGAGGGAAATAAAAATTCGGTTAATTTAATTCAATCTTCGAATTCAGTAGCTCTATGCTAATTGAATTTATCCAATTTATCTTTTGATCAATAAGAAAAGGAGTAAAAATAAATACTTTGTCCAGAGCTGTTTATAACTTATTTTAATTTAATTTTGAATTGGATTTGTCTAACAATTATCCGGGTTCAATTTTTCCCTAATTAATCAAATTTATAAATTCAGGTTAACCAACTTCAATTAAACAAATCCACAATAAAAACACTACTCCATTCAATTATTAAATTTATTCTAACTTAATTTTATAAAGTTAATCTTATCTAACTAGTACCTACAATTAATCCTGTTCCTGATCAATCAATATTTAAATTTCAAGATTCAAATCCAAAGTTGAATATAATAACAGTATTAAAACCAATATTCTAATATTCGTAATTTAAATTAAACTAATTAATCCGATCAAAATGCACATCCAAGAATATCGAACATAAAAAAAATTCTTTTATAAATAATCACGCGGTTTACGAATCGGCGATGTAACCAACGAACGAGTCAACGATTCACGGTTCAATTAAGGTCGGCATAGTTTTTAAAAACGTGCAATTTAATCGCGATATCCGGGGAGAACGCTTAGCGAGAACTCGACAGTGCAACAATGGCGGCCACTGTATCGTTGGAACGGCTGGTCGAGGCGCAATTACGGCCTGGACAATGGCTGCGCCGTCCCGTGTTCCCTCGTCCGTGGCTGGCCACGCTTTGCTCTCTCTCTCTCTCTCCCTCGTCGCGACTCGTTAATTAAGAAAGAAACAATTTTTCAGTTTTCGATCCGTTTCACCGTGTCGCGCTCCCCCCTCCTCCCCCCACTCCTAATTGCACTAGTTGGACAAAAATAGCGAGAAACGCGTGTGAGAAGAGCGGGGAGAGGGGGGGTGTTGGCTTTTCGACCACTCTCGTTTCGACGCTTTACCACGAACTTTGTTGTCGATCGTTGTTGGTAGCTGCGATTTAATGGACCACTTAAGTGGTAACTGTTCGCGGGTCTACGGTGAGAAACCGTCAGATTGTGAATAGTCGCGGTTGGAGGGGGGAAATATAGGGAATATAATGGAAATTTTTCATGGAAATTTTCTCGAGGGTGGTTCCAAGTGTCTGTTGAAAGTTTTGAGATTTTTCACGCGGCAGTTGGAAAATTTAAAAATTGAATCGAAAGCGTTTCGAGGCGCGGGAAACTCGTGAACTAGAAGAAATTTCGAGATCGAAAATTCTGAAATCTTCGCGAATCGCATTACGGTAAATAGAAGGAGATAATATTTTTCAAAATTGGCAAAATTTGCCCTTCTTAATTCCTTGGCTGAGAAACAAAAATATTTTTCGAATCTTTTCACGAAATTTTAGATACAATTTTTCTCGAAGATGGGAAGACGAGGAAATCCCAATTGGTCGAGGAGACGATTTCCACGGTTTCGTGACCTGATTAGCCCCGCGAAACATAACAGGCTCCAAGTGATTAATTTACTTGAAAACTTCCCTAATCAGATCGCGAGAGGCACACCCACGATAGAGTGTGACGCTTTTATTAATTTAACTCGGGAAGTAAAACTTTGGAGATGTTGGGACAACGGGAGAGAATAGATTCAACTGCGAGAAAAATTGCTGAAATCGTTTGAGTTTACGGTATTTTGATCCGAATAATCAAGAAGAAGAGAAGTCTATCTTGATTTGACTTTTTCTTATTTACTTGTCGTTATATTTCGAATATGTTTGATATCGAATTGAATTTTTATTGATTTTATACAGAAACATTGGAAACATTATTTGAAATATAATTTCAATCTTCTTGTGAATATAAATAGTCTTCGATAGGAATTATATTTCATCGTTTCGATGAAAATTGCAGCTAGTCTGCGTTTAATATCGCATCGTTAATCGCCATATACTCTCACGGATCATTGACACAACAATGAAACGTTCCGCATGGTCGATCGAACGATGAGAAAAAAAAGTACATTTTCGTTTTCTACTTAATCCCATATTTACATTATTATTTACTTCCATTAATAACATGCTCGAGATCTGTATCCAAGAACATGGCAATTTTTTCGATCCGTTCTCGAGGTAAGCGTTAAAATATCGCGATAGTTTTAACGATTCCCAGGATATGGGAGCGTTTCGTATGCGCAGAACGTTTGCGCAATCATGCTTCCTCGGAGGAATGGGCGAGAATGGGTCCGGTGAGAGGAGGAGAAACACCGGTGAGTGTACACCGATCGCCTGTTTGCATTCTATGCAGAATCGGACCGTGAAACGTATACAAGGTTGACGAGAGGTCAACGACTGCGGGAAAAAAGTATGGGCGTGTCTGGGAGCCGGTTATTTATCGAGACTGCTGGCTAAATCGATGATTTCCTAAAGAATTACGTACTCGACTCGAATCTAACCTAGATTCAGCTTCGTATCACGGACTAAGATAATTTAACGCGATGATTTCTTCGACATGCGACAATTTGATCCGTAATGGACTTTAGATAAATTTTGAAAGCTTTAGTATTTAATATAATATAATCGACGATAAGAAAATATCAAGAATCTGGATTTCAATGATACTATGATTAATTCGATTTTGTACGAGGAATCAAAGTAATTTCTTCGACTTGTGCTAGTTTAATCCGTAACAGATTTTAAAATGGATTTTAAACTTTATTAATTATTAATTAATTAATTTAATTCAATACTTGTCCCTTACCTTCAAGTTTGGATTTTGATTTAAGATGGACTAAATTTAATTTGATTCGGTGCAATATATAATTACGATTTAATACAAACACATGCAATTTAATCTTATCTAATTTTTAACTTACCTCGATGGATAAATCTTATCTATCCTAAACTTTTCTTCAACTCACCGAATCAAACTCACATTCGCCTTTGAACTTCAATTTAAATTCTAAATTTAATAACTTTAATATAGTCTGAATCGACCTAGACCCTACAAAAATCGAACTAACTATATCCTATATCCTCTATAAACCCTGAAAGTTTCAAGTTCATCGTATAGCTCTTAACATCACCTTTCCCACTCTCAAGTTTCAAATGCAATCCGGCACAGATCGCACGCACAAAAATCGCGATTTTTTCTATACTGTCTGAAATCGATGGGAGAGGCGCCTTGCAGCGGGCAACCGGCGCGGTAGGGGCGGATGGCGCCCACCCGTTTTCCCCACCTGCCGTGAAATAATGAAAATACGTAGAGCGATCGTGTGCGGTCGGAAACGAGCAATTGGTCACGGTCGTTAGTAAACCGTTACCACTGCACGTCCTCTCTGTCACCATGGGTGTCCCTTCGACTCTGTCGCCACTGTCCACCTCCTACGTATCCTGGTTCCGCTTCTGGCTCGCCTGTTGAGCGCAATTTGCGAATTAATTTCCCTGAACTCCGCTCATCACCAGCAATTCTATATTCCTCGAATGGATTATGGCGAACGTGCTGGCAAGCGTACGGCGGATGGACTGCTGATTTAACGATCATCTACAGCGTTCGTCGTTTCGTGATGGGATACGTATTACCGACTGAGCATGTGTTTGCGAGCCTGTTGCGCGTTTCTTCTTGGCGTCACGCCAGAAAATTAATCAGGCTTTTGGATCATCTGGACGACAATAATACTTTCGCGATAATTTTCTGAAAGTATTTGGTACTTTTTTTTAAATTTTTATTATTATAAATGAAAATCTTTCTACATAAAGTATGCGAAACGAAGATCTAAGAAAAGGGTATCCGAATGCTATGAAATAATACTATGAAAATATTTTCGTGTAGCTCGAATATGTAAAATTTAAAAAAAACGAATCGAAATTTTATAAGATTATATGTCTAACGAAGCTCGAATTATCGAGGGACAGCTCGAATATCTCAGGATAGCGTGCACGAAATTCTAATTATCCGCGAGGTGATAAGTTGAGCAGGATCAGCGCTAATTATCAGAAGTTTCTTCAACGAAGCGTGCCAACTCCTCGATTCGATTTCAATCCCGATATTAACGGATATCTCGCCGGTAAATAATCGATCTCCGGCCCAAACCTCGAATCACTTGCCCAGCCCCTTAATCTTGCCATCTCTACACCGGTTCAAACTTCTAACTCGATAAGGAACTAAGCGCTGGAACGAAACGATCCGTCTCTGGAAGAAACGGTAGTCCGCTCTCGTCTTTCAACGATCCTTATCACCAGCTATTTGATGGAGGCGCGATAAGGCACTCTAGCTCTAAAAAATTTGATTTTTACCAATCTTTTTCACGAGCGATTTTATTACTACGAAGAATAAATTATTTTTATATATAGTATATTTAAAGTAATTTAATCGTAATTGGTTAAGAATCATAATGATAACTCTAAAATAATTTCCACTATTACGATTCTCAGTCTGATTATCATAATTTATAATTAAGAGATATATTTTTTTTTTGAACACGATAAAACTGTTGAATTATATCGGTAATTTGAAATTAGTTATACGATAAATATCGAAGTGATTACTACTGTTCTACGATATCACTACGATCAAAGTCAACCAACGTTGAAATAAATAGTTAAGTTGAGAATAAAGTTATTTCAATTACTTATTAACCATATAAACCATATTATTAACTATAATAATTATTAAATATAGTCGAATTATACTTGATTCGCCTCGTTTGCCACCACAATTATTACGTTTCGAATGAATAATTTTATCCTATTAACTATTTCAATTTTGGCTCATCGCTGGTTAACTTAAATTGAAAACACCTTCATATCGACTTTTAAGATATTATGATAATACGATATATAAAATAATTATCAATTTTAAGACACATGGAGATACAACGATAAATTCACAAAAAACAATATCTATGGGCTTGAATCGCAAGAGTTCGATTTGGAAAAATTAAAATTTTTCAATGCAAATAATCCATAGGCAAAAATACATTTAAATTTTCCACAAACATTTTCACTCTGATGCAAAATTTGTTTATATTTTATTCTTACAAATTTTCTCATAACATAACGAAGTCATTAAGTCTCTTACGAGTCAACTTATTCCTAACTTTCAACTATTAAATTTTTCATCATCTACAGATCTACAGATCTGCATTTGATCGTCGTAACATCGAATATCCTGACGTGAACCGTCCTTTCGCTCCTTTCGTTCCTTTCGTTTTTCCAGTCTCTCGTCGAAAGACGACGAAAGTGAAAAGGGAGGAGGAGGAGGAGGAGGAGAAGAGGAGGGGCTTGATTAATTCTCGCGACAGATTTTGCGCCCGGGCTAATTAAGCGGGGCGAGCGAGGCAAGTGGCGAGAGCTAAAAGTAGCCTCTGTTGCTTCTAGACTTCGATGAGAATAATTCCAACCCTAGCAAACCTTAGAAATCCTCTTACGTAAGAACGCGTCAATATTTGAGTCTCTCGTTCGCGATAAGAAATATTTTTTTCTTCTCGTCTACCGTTGTTCTTGCATACCTGGAACCTCTTTATTATCTGAATCATGTAACTAGATATATAATTATCTTGTTCGAGATAAGAGAATTTTCGAGAGATAATACGGGAGACAGGCTCGTATTTAAAATATAATAAAAATCGTTTTACTGAGATACGAAAAATAACTTTTAATTACGAAATTTTTGGATTTTTTGTTCTCTTGCAGATAATATTTTACTGCTTCTGTTTTTTTTTATTATTCGTGAACTCATTTTAATTTAATGCGACGTTCGATTTCGAGTTAAATTTTATTCCTAATGTTACCTGGAGAGAGAAGATAGGGATCAATAGAGCATTCATAGAGGTGTGTTGGAATGATATAAAATTAGCCGAATGTAAAGGATCAAATATCGAGTCGCCCGATAAAAGAAAAATTCGAAAATCGTTATCATTTCACCGATTCAGCAGATTAGACGCGGGTCGGGAAAATGGAATCGATGGTGAAAGGTGGAAAAAGAAACGATTCGATGGTGGGAGTGGACGCACGGATGGGGAGGAGAGGGGTATCCCCGATAATTTTCATTCGTCCTGCGTGATAATTCTCCCGTGTAACCTCTGCTATCGGTCGAATTAACCGCGATTTGTCGGTCGAAAATCGAGCAAAAACAATGCACGGCCAATCGCTGCTTTCGCACGTGTGCACGGATTATTGGCAGCCACGTTTCGCTGTATCGATCGCGATGATCGGCGATGAAGGAATATTAGAGATTATATTCGACGATGAGAGCGTCGAGGGTTTTTTTTTTTTTTTTTACGAGTGAAAGATGAAAGTATAAAGCAAAACATTTTCGAACAAATTCGGAAAAATATTTAAAAAATAAATAGATTATATACGCAGGGATATTTCACGATATCGATGGTCGGTAAAGAAATTTTAGGAGATTACTAGTGAAAAAATATATTCGAGAAACTTTAGAGAAACTTTAGAGAATCGCTCTTGAGAATATGTTTTATTTGCGGAATGGACAACGACTCGTCAGGAGTTCTGTGAAACGATAAATTTCGAAATTCGTGAAAAGCTATTGACAATGTCGACGAGAGTGCAACCAAGGATCATTAATCACGTAAAATAAAAAAATTTTCGATATAAAGAAAAAAAGAAATCGATGATGAATTTGCTTCATTCGTAGAAAGGAATATTTCTCTCTCAATTGTTCAAAAATTAAAGCAGCATTGCATAGATCAGATTCACTGCTATCATCACGCACGATTATCTATCACAAGGTACGATAACGTTGGACATCTAATGATATGCTAATAAGCGGCAAATATGTACAGGGGGAGAGGAACGTCTTTATTGGCCAGCGATTCCTCTGGAGGGCTGGACGGCGATAAATAAAAGCGGCGCGGAAATTATACGGCCGAGAGTAACGCTCGATCGTGAGAAGGGAGAAAAATAAGCGAGTAACGTGGTTGGAGGTTATAACGTTTCCGCAACATTTCTTCTTCCTTACCGATACTTTCTAGATCGAACTTTTTTCAGATTAAAACCTTTAGATTTCAATATAACACGGCATTTATAAAATATTCTTAAATATTTCTTATACATTTATTTATAGACTTTTTTTTATATTTTTAACTATCGTTTATTATACGAATAAAAATTAAATCGATTAATTATTATTTACTTTAGTCAGATATCTGGTTTCGTTCCTTTTTCGATGAACAGACTTCACGTTTTATTTATTGTCGGGTATTTATAGGCTTTTTTTATATTTTTAACTATCGTTTATTATACGAATAAAAGTTAAATCGATTAATTATTATTTACTTGACAAATTCGAACAATACGTCGAAGTGTGATATCTGGTTTCGTTCCTTTTTCGATGAACAAACATTACGTTTTATTTTGTCGGGTATTTATATACTTTTTATATATTTTTAACTATCGTTTATTATACGAATAAAAGTTAAATCGATTAATTATTATTTACTTGACAAATTCGAACAATACGTCGAAGTGTGATATCTGGCTTCGTTCCTTTTTCGATGAACAGACTTCATATTTTATTTTGTTGGGTATTTATAGGCTTTTTATAGGTTTTTTTATATTTTTAATTATCGTTTATTATACGAATAAAAGTTAATTAATTGTTATTTACTTGACAAATTCGAACAATACCTCGAAGTGTGATATCTGGCTTCGTTCCTTTTTCGATGAACAGACTTTACGTTTTATTTTGTCGGGTATTTCTTCTCGCCTTTTCCTATTATTGCTTCGACTGGTTTTAATTCCTCGAGTCGTAGGTCGTGTCGAAAAAAACGAGATATCTCGTGACCCGGCAACGAAGTTCGATTTGCTATATACGAGATATTTCGTGACCCGATGTGTTAATTATATTATAATTTTTTAATCGATAGATTCGAAACACGACTTTTTTTAACAGCAATTTTAAACACGAGCAATTTTAACGGATTGCTAAATTCTCGTGGGCGATATTCGTATGTCGTGAAATTATATAAAAAAAGGAAAGTCTTATGACGATCAAATGTCAGATCGTTCGAAAAGTAATTTCGTAATTTTTCATAACAACTCGAAGAGTGAAAAAACGAAATCATCTTTAGAGGGATTAAAATTTACAGATTAGTAGTGCAAATTCGATAAATTCTTGATTACGTTGTTAATCCTTTTCCTCGGACAAATATCAAATGATCGTACATTATTATTATTATTATTATTATTATTATATTATATTATAAAGAGCTCGAGTACTGCATTATTGCCAACAATCCTTCCTCCATTACGAGATTGCCACTTTGACCGACGCCCGTAAATTAATTCCGTATCATTTACGATCTGCTTTACGATCGCGATAAAATTACTACCATTCACGTATCCACGATTAACAAGAGAAGTGATTGAAACAATGGCTCGAACAATGTATTAAAAATGAGGAGAAAATTCATTTTCGAATTGATAAAAGTTTATTAAGGAATTTTAATAATCCTCTTTTTAAACGTTTACGGATTAAACGAAATATAAACGCGTTTATAGGCAGGGAGAATCGATCGATCATGTTCTTTCAATTGTTGAGATACTTTTTTTATTTTGTAAATTAAGCTTAAAGTTAAGTAATTACTTCATGTTAGAAATTCCCACAATGTAATGATTTTTTTATACCTTCCACGTCATAAGAATTGGATATATGAAAAGTAGAAACTTTCTACTATATTTTACTGCCATATTCGATTCGCAAAACGATACTAAAATTAATTTCGTTTACGACCGCACATGTATGAACGCCACTGATATTTATGGATTAATTTTAACCTGTCTTACGTTATAAAGCATTTCTATCGTTGTTTACCTATCACATTTTGGAGAAACAAGCATTAACGATATACCTAACTTTAGCTGCCAATTTTTCTTGTGTATTTTACATATACATTCCATACTGATCGAACGCAAAGTTGATTCTTCTCATACATTTTTGTCGCTTATACACATTTGTTAAAAAAGGTATAATAAATTATATTAAAAGTGTGTTTAATTATATTAAAAGTAATTACATTAATTATAATAAAAAGTGAAAATTTTGCTCTCGAAATGGGGGAAAAAAATAATTTCCTCGGCCTCCTCTAACGTTCGAACCACCTCGGCCCCCTGCGGCTCTCCTTAATCATCGTTGCGTCGACCCTCGACTAAACGCCCACCCTTTCTCCAACGTGTGCAAACGTTCGAGGCCTCGAGGAAACGGGGGGAACTCTCGGGTGTCAACTAGTAGGGTTGTTTAGCGGCGGCGGCGCAGGTTGTTGCAGGGGTTGCCACGACGCCTGTTACACGGCAGGGGGGCGGGAGGCGTGTACACGGATTTACAGCCGGCAGTCACGGCATCCCGCGGTGGCCACGCGATAGCCGCGTCCTCCTCTATGCAACCGTTACACCGCCGTAAATAAAAACGTTATCCGCAAAGACTTTTCCACCATTTTCGCGCCCTCTCGTTGTAAATCACGAGACTTGCACGCTGCGCGCGTCCTTTTCTTCCGACCATTCGCTTGCTAGGGATTTTTTCCCTCGGTGTCCTTCGATAGGGAATTTTTCCACCCGGGATCGAACTGTTGTCATGGGGACTTTTTTTATCTCGCTATGGAATACCTTGACTTCCGATTTCGATTGGCGGGAGGTTTTCAGGATTTATTTCCAAGAAATCTTGATTGGAATCTTGGTATTTCTTTCAATGAATTCGGGTGTTTGGCAGTTTTTCTTTGTAGATTTATTTCCAAGGAGTTTATAGGGATTGGATCAGCCGTTCTTTTTCTATGGTTTGTTTCTAAGAAATGTTGGGATCTTGATTGGTATTTTTTCGATTGTTGAAGCTAAGAAAATTTTTTTCTCAATATCAATGTCGATATTCAATTCGCCGTAACCGTAAATTTGAAATTTAAATGTTGAATCGTAGTACATAAATTATCAAACTATTTTAAAAATTTGTCAAAACCCAAAATAATATCTCGAATTATTCTTATTCTTTGAAATATCCATACTTCTTTCAGAATATAAATTCGCTATAAAATATCTTTCTCAAGATTTGTGAAATATAACAACGACGAATAATCTCATCAATTTCGTTTCATCGAAATCATCACCGAAAGAATGGAAAGAAAATTTTACTTTTGCATTTGTATATTTTGATCGAACCACGTGCTGATCCACGTTTTATCGCCGCCCCTTCTCCCCTCTCCCTCTCCTCTCATGCGTGAGCGCACACCTATTTAAATATTTACCGCGGCCCGGAAACGCACACCCGCCGCTTTTATTTGCCACCCCTCCTCGTTTCCTCCGCACGCCTCTAAATTGGCAGGTCTTTGCGATGGAAATATTGACCATCTCCTTTTCGTCTTCGTTCTGCGACCCAGAATGTACGAATATCCTTGACCCACTCGCACCATTCGATTTGTCCACATTTTCCTTCTTTCTTTTAACCATCTTGAATATATAACAACAATATATCAGATGTAACGAACACACGATCAACAAGAGAAATTAAACAATCGAGAATCCACGCGGTGGATCGATACGAAATGTGAAAGCTTCGAGTTTAAGAATTGAATTAATTGATTTATAATAACAGAGATTCCTTTCTAATTTTCGAGCGAAACGATTCGAAGGAATCGCATCTAAATTAAAATTCAACGCGATCTCTCCAAAATGTTTAAACCGGAATAACCCTCGATAACCCGTTAATCCAAATTCTCCTCCTTCATCGACCTAAATCTTCCCAGCCACGATCCACTTTCGAACAAACTCCAAGCTTCCAAACTTCCAAACTCGCAAGAGAGATAGAGACAGAGGGAGCTTCTCCATATCGCGGATCCATAAGCGCGAAACACCGACGATAAAACCGATCCTCGAAAGGACGTCGCTCGAATAATCTATGAGACACGCGTCTCCACCGATTTCCAAGATCCAAGTTCCCTCTTACGCTCCTCCTCTTCTCTCCCTTCCTCATCGTTTCAATTGCAGCCCAACTCGAACTGCAGACCGACTACTCTAAACGAATCGGTTAGTGGCACAGAGGCCGATCCTATTAGAAATTATTGATTCGATCGAGGCCAGTTCGCATGTAGGATATTGTGTGAGGAGGTTGTTGTTGCGTGGAGAGATGGCTCTTGCTGGATTTTAAGGAATAATCGACAAGATTTTATAAGAGGTTTGAGAGAAATTATTGATTCGATCGAGGCTGTTTATAGGAAAAGGAAAGGGAAATCTCGAACACGTTTAACTCGAAGGAAGAGGATTGTTGTTGCATCGAGAAAATTGGAGAATTGGTCGTTTTTGCTGGATCTTAAGAATAATCAAAAACGTTGTTTTATAAGAGGTTTGAGAGGTTTAAGAAAAATTATTGTTCTTGCTGGATCTAATCGACGATGTTGTTTCTTTGAATTGATAAATGTCTCGAGTTTGATGATTACCGTGTTATTTATTTATCTCTTTTGCGTTGGATTATTCTCAAGGAAGGGAGAGTAATTTCTTGGATCGGTTGGGATCTCGAGTTCAATGAAATCGTTCGATGAAATAACCAATCGATATTAACTTTCGTTTCTTTGTCAGATTACTTAATTTTTGGACACTTTTACATTAATAAATAAATTATGAATCTTTATTATCTTTATCTTTTATTATTATCTAGGATAATTGATATTTAATCAACGAATTTACTCGCCTATCTATTAATCTAAAAAAAATTTCTAGATTAAACAATTAAAGTGACAATTATATCATCCTTTCTTCTCGATCGTAGTCATTTTACTCGCTTGACGATCGTTGAACAAAGGATGGATTATTAACTTTTTGCTGCCGATCTAATAATTCTCGAAGATGGAGCGATTCTCGTCTCGTCTCGGTTGCTTTCGGTTAAAAAGCGAATGCATTACGCTTCATCCTTAAAGGAGTCGAGTCCCTTGGGAATTTTCCAGTCTGAATTCAGAGGGGAAGCGGAATAAAAGGAGGAGAATTATCGATTGCTCCCCGATTATTTGCACCCAATTATAATTATTGCTGCTCTTTCGATTCCCTTTCATATCTCTCTCTTTTTCTCTCTCTCTCCCTCAATCTTGTTCTTTTGTTTCGCACTTATCGAGCGTGACGATTATTGGAAAATTAAAGAAAAAGAGAAAAATAGTCAGAATTGGGAATTTTTGTTTCGAGGAAGTAAGAAACGTTGTTAATATCGGAAAAATATTATTAAACTATTGCTACGAATCAGGTGATTAGCTTACGTTATGAGAAATAAAACAATTTTTTGATTGAGATATTAGAATATTTTTAATTCTTCTAAATTAATGTTTATTTATATTGAAGTTTAAGTAATCGTTCCAAAAAACAAAAATGCGCGTTTCCTTTTGATAGACCAATCAAATTAACCCTATTCCTTTCCAGAGATTTCTTTTTTCACCAATAATTTCACTCGAATCGTTCGCAAAGCTATCAAATCGCTTATTATTTCATAGAATTAATTATTTCGGGCAAAGAAATATTTTTTATTACGAATGATTCGATGCTTTCGTGCACGAAACATTTCTTCCTCGTCACGCGATATATTCTTTAAAAAAAAAGAAAAAAATTAACAGAGAGGAGGAAGCAAAGGACGAAGAATGGAAGGATGATAAAATATCGGGCGTATTCCTCGATCTATCGCACTTGACAGGTTGTCCACTTGGCCAAGTTGTACAGCTTTTGAAGTAAGGATAATGGGAATCACAGGCAGAGAGTTCCATAGACGTTGCTCGATCTAAAATGGCCACGTTACAGAATATAACGAGGTTTGGCAGTTCTGCCAGAAACTATCGCCATGCAACCAATCTCCCTCTCGCCACGATCCGTGATCTCGAATTCTCGAGTAGTCGCGATTCTCATCCACCCCTCTGCTCCCCGTCTTCGTCTTACTTCACTTAAATTACCACGAAAATTTTTCGATATTTCTCTCTCTGTTCTTTCCCCCCTCCTCTTAAGTAAAATTCAAACGAAATTTCATTTCATTTATAACCAACACGTGCATTACGCTGTCGATAAAAATAAGAAATATATCGATCGATTAATTAAAATGTATCTTGAAAATCGTTTATCTTTTTTAATTCCAACTTCCTGGATACTTCACGAATATCACGAATATTAAATTATTATATTGCAAACGCGCCCTTTTATAATACTTTTTTCCTCGATGAAAATTTGAGAATCTCAGAATTCGAGCACGAACGAAAGTGTCGTGGTTACCCTGTTGGATCCAGTTTCCATGGATATTGGTTATCGATCGAGGGAAGGCCGCTTTATCGTCTGTATCCCTCCTCCTCGTACGAAATCATCAAGTTTCGAAAGGGGAGAGAAACCTTTTGCTCGTGTTACAATAATTCGCGCCTGTCTCCTTGCTTTGTCGCTCGAAAATTTCGATTCTTATGTTTGTGTATATGTATATATATATATATGATATATATGTATATATATGACGATTATATCCAGTTGGATAGATTTTTATTTCGAGTGGATTCGACGCGGTTAAATTTTTCATTCGGGAAGAGGTGATATTGGAAAAAATGAGGGGAGCGAATGAACAGGTGTTTCTCGGTTCCTTTTCGGCGCGATAAGTTTTACAAAGTTGGGCTTATCTCGAGAAATTAATTTCTCCGCGCGAGATTCCGGAGAATCTGGCACGAGGATTTTATTTTGCAAAATTTGCAAAAGGAAAGAAAGGAGGAGGGCGTGAATGTAGACTCTCGTTCCTTGCGAAATTTTTCTGAAATACATTTAAGTTGAGAATCAAATCGATCATTGCATTCGAAACTGTATGATTCTTGTTTAAAAATGAATATAGCTTTTTCTTGCGAAATTTTTCTGAAACATATTTAAACTGAGAATCAAATCGATCATTCGAAACTGTATGATTCTTGTTTAAAAATGAATATACCTTCTCCTTGCGAAATTTTTCTGAAACATATTTAAACTGAGAATCAAATCGATCATTGCATTCGAAACTGTATGATTCCTGTTTAAAAATATGCTAAAAATACAGCTTCTCATTCCTTGCAATTTCCTTGAAATTTTTCTGAAATATATTAAATACTTATAATATATATTTATAATATATTTTTCTGAAATATATAATTTATATTAATTTAAGTTGAGAATCAAGTCGATCATTGCATTCGAAACTGTATGATTCCTGTTTAAAAATATGCTAAAAATGAATACAGCTTCTCATTCCTTGCAATTTCCTTGAAATTTTTCTGAAATATATTTAAGTTGAGAATCAAGTCGATCATTGCATTCGAAATTGTACGTTTAGAAATGAATATAGCCTCTCTTTACGAAATTTTTCTGAAACATATTTAACTTTAGATCTAAATCGATTCGCATTGCAATCACAAATCAAGTTTAAATCACTATCCTCTTTGGAACAATGAAATTTTTCTCACGCGATGTGAAAACGGTTTTCAAAATAATCTGATATTCTGGGCGAAACGCAGCCGAATTTTCCTCACGGAAAAGAAAATTTTCATCCTTGCCGTGGTTTGGAATTCGAAAAAGAGTAGATTTTGTTGGGGCGGTGCCAGGTTTAGGGATAAGGACACGTGACCGGGGAGGATTGCATTCGAATCGATCAAGATTGCTTTCCTCGAGGTCGGAATTCGACTCGAAAGAGGGGAGGAGGTGTTCGAGTAACGAGTCGGTTATCAAGCTAAGTAAACTGGGTTAGGAAAAGCGATACAAGTTGGACGGTTTATCGGATAAAAATATTAGGTTCACAGTAGAACAATTGACAATGGACACGTTGGATTACGTGTTTTAGATTTCAACAACGAGTGGAAGAAACTTGAATAGAATAGGTGTTGTATACAGGGAAAAATTTTTAATTAAACAATTTTGGATTTTAATTATTATACGTTATAAGTGTAAAGATCGACTCTACTTTTTCTATTTTATTAACAATTACAATTTTTTATTCCAGTTCCTGCTGAAAACGTACACGCTCTCCACACGGAAGTCCTCGGTCATTTAACAAGTAAGTTCAGTAACTTACATTTTTTTCGTGATTATGTCTCGTCTTACTCGCAAAAAGACACCTCCGTTCTTTATTTCCGCCAATGGATCCAAGATGAATCGTCGTTAAATTACGCGAATAAATCGATGGATTAAGTGTTGAGAGTCGATTAACAAGCGGAAGAGACTTAAATGGAATCAG
Source organism: Apis cerana (assembly GCF_029169275.1). Classification (NCBI taxonomy): domain Eukaryota; kingdom Metazoa; phylum Arthropoda; class Insecta; order Hymenoptera; family Apidae; genus Apis; species Apis cerana. The sequence continues at coordinate 6,795,055 of NC_083859.1, read as the reverse complement.
TATAAAAGTATTATATGCAGGCAAAAATATTAGATTTCGAATTTTAATCGTTATTCCCTCTTTTGTTGGAAACATTCGCTCTCAGTTTATAATAAATATATATTTATTTTTCTTCGTAATTGTATCGTGCAAACTTCGTCTTATCGAAAAGACCCTCCTCTTCCTTCATTTCCGCAACAAACCGTGGAACGACGTCCAAATTAGATCCAATGGATCTGGATTAAATATTAAAATTCGATTAAATGGAAGAAAACTTGAATAGAATCGGTATCAGAATCTTTCGTCCCATTCATTCCGCTCTCCACGCGTCCTCAGTTTAATAAACAACCGTATAATTTTCGTCGAGTAATATTTTTCTTCTATTTTCGTCTCACTCGCGAGAAGACGCTCCTCTTTCTTTATTTCCACAACAAGCCGCGGAACAAATTAATTCTAATGGATTAAATATTAAAATTCGATTAAATGGAAGAAAACTTGAATAGAACATTAGAATATTGTAGGCAGGCAAAAGTTTTATGGATTTTAATCCATTTTATTCTCTCCATCTTTTGCTTTTCATTTGTCCCTCTAACTCTGCACTCTTCGCTGTTATTTTTAATTCCAAAGAATTATATCGTGCAAAATCTTTCGTATTTTTCCTACATGTGAAAAGACATCCTCTTCCTCTTCCTCTTTCTTTATTTTCACCAATATTCGAACTACGTTCAAAATAAACCGCCATCTAATGGATTACGCGACGAAAAATACTCGATTAAATGGAAGAAAACTTGAATAGAAACTTAAATATCATATCAATTAAATATAGGCAAAAATTTTAATTGTTACTCTCTCCATCTTTTCTCTTCCACGCGTCCTCATTTCAATATAAATAAGCCTAACCGTGTAATTATTTCCGCCAATATTTTCCTTCCTTCGTCTCACTAGATGCTCTCCTCTTCCCTCTTTCCACCAGAAAAGCCGTCTTGGAACGACGTCCAAGATGAATCGCTGTTAAATTACGCGAACAAATCGCGGTCTAACCGACTTGTACATTGTTTGTCTTCATCCTCGCGCCAATTTCCCAACTGTTCTTCCTCTCTCTCTTTCTCTCTCTCTCTCCCCTCCCCCCTCGCGGTCTGGCTTATAGACGTTCGTGAGACCTTTTAACCGCAACATTATCGCCTCTGAACTGCATTCATCCGTGTATCAACCAAACGATAATATGAAATAAAATTTCCTTCGACTAGTTTATATTTACATAGATCGTTTTTTGTTGATAATGTAATGTATACGCGTAACGGATAATATAATATACTCGTTTTTTCCTTTTCCTATAATCCTGTATGTGTCGTATTTTATTGACACACGTCGCTTATTCCTACTTTTGCGCAAGTCGCCAACAACTTTCTTCGAGGTTGGTCAGGCCCTTGACCCAAATCCAGCCTTCTATCGATTTTTCGTGTAACCCGGTTTCGCACAATTGCATTCCGTTTTATAGGCTTGAAGCGAGCAGTTCGTTTCATTCGATCGCCTCGCGAATCGTGTCTCTTTGTTCTTTAAGAAAATGATCATTCTCAAGGATGTTATTCCAAGAACTATATATTTTTTAAAAGAGAAACTATGATTTGGTTTTTCATTGATCGAGTGTCTTTATCTCTTTGAAAGAAAATCATTTTCAAGGATTGTTATTCCAGGAAGAAAGGATATATATATAATTTGTATGTTTTCATTGATCAAAAGTATCTTTATTTCTTTAAAAGAAAATCGAGGAATATCTTTGAAGATTTCAAACGCAAAAATCAAAGTCAAAGCTTATTTAATTAAATTATATAGTTATAGGAAAGTGAAGATAGTTTGTTTTAATAAATTTTCCTCGTACGTGTTTTCAAATGCAATCCAAGGGAAAAAAGGAACAGAAACGTTCGAAATTTCTTTCGAATAACGTATCAATCTTCCCCCTATTCCAATCATTTATTAAAAATAGCATTTGCCATTTCCGGTCGTTGAAGGAACTCGTTCCGCGAATTTGTCAGCCGCTGATCCACCAGGATGCGAGGGGGAAGGACGAGGAGGAGGAGTTAATTTAACTTCCTTGGAGGATTTCACGATGGCGTAATTAAATTTCGAAGCAACGTAGGCGAGCAATTACTGCGTCGTCCGCGTGTTTTCGACGTCTCTGGGCCGAGTTTCCGGGTCCATCGTGCGATTACTCGCGATATCTCACTTCCCCCAAACCTCGATGCCTTCGAGTTTATCAGCCTCGAGACGATTCTTGCGAAACATTTTCCTTGATTCCATTTCAGAAACGAGAGGAAATCGATTATTTGTTTAACGTTTATCCCCCCTCTACGTTGCGATATCGATGTTTGCACTTCACCTCCTGTAAACGAGATTATCACAGCAAGAGAGAATTGACACGATTACATATCATTGTGTGCATCGAGGAATTTTCGAATTATTATATAAAGGATTCGAGAAAAAAAAGGAAAAAATGGATAAATTCGAGCGAATCGTTCACAAGTTAAGTTTATGACCACTGAAATAGTTGATTAACGTGAGAGAAGGGGAAGGGGGATAGAATGATGGAGCATTGATGGTCGATTTTGGATCGGTGAGGTTATGTGTCCTGTAACAGGTGGGTAGATAGCTCGACGGTGGATTGGACGAGTGGCAATCGAAAATGCGGTAGCGAGTCTGTCCACGCGCGGTTTACGCGGAAGAGAATCGATAGAAATCGAGTGGAGTGGTATGAGAACGTGATAAGTTAGGTTAGAAACTTTGTAGTTGTATATTTGATGCGGGGCCTATGGGAAAATGATTAGGTTAGATTAGTCATGAGCGCAAGTTGGAATCTAATTTTGTTGGCACAATGATTATATTTGGTTCATATGCAAGTTTTTTTTTTAGATTTATAACCGGAATTTAATTTAGTTTGTATAAATAATTATGCTTGGTACAAAATTAATATGAAAGTTTTTCTTTTTTTTAAAAACAACAAGTTAAGTTGAATTAATAATAAGTTTATTAATAATAATTTTTTTATTAATAATAATAATTAATAAGAAGAATTTAAATTAGTTTGAATCAGAACTTAACGTAAGTTTGTATAAATAATTATATTTGGTGCAAAACTGATGTGAAAGTTTTTCTCTTTTTCAGGAACAATAAGTTAGGTTAGATTAGTAATGAGTGGATGAATTTAGATAGTTTGAATCAGAACTTAATATAAGTTTGTATAAATAATTATGTTTGGTGCAAAATTGATGTGAAAGTTTTTCTCTTTTTCAGGAACAATAAGTTAGGTTAGATTAATAATGAGTGGATGAATTTAGATAGTTTGAATCAGAACTTAATATAAGTTTGTATAAATAATTATGTTTGGTACAAAATTGATGTGAAAGTTTTTCCCTTTTTCAGAGACAATAAGTTAGGTTAGATTGGTATTGAGAAGAATTTAGATTAGTTTATTAATTAGACTTTAATACAAACTATTATGTTTGGTGCAAAATTAATGTGAAAGTTTTTTCCTTTTTCAAAAACAATGAGTTAAGTTGAATTAATAATAAATGAAAGAATTTAGATTAGTTTAAATCAGAACTTAATATAAATTTGTACAAATAATTATATTTAATACAAAATTGATGAGAAAGTTTTTCTCTTTTTCAAGAATAATAACTTCAGTTGAATTAATGATGAATGGAAAAGTTTAGATTAGTTTGAATCAGAACTTAATATAAGTTTGTACGAGCAACTGTATTTAATGCAAAATTGATGTGAAAGTTTTTTTTTTAGAAATAATAAGTTAAATTGGATTAATGAGTTAGAAGAAGAGTTTAGATTAGTTTAGAATTTTATTAGAATTTTTCAGAAACAATAAGTCAAATTAAATTAACGAATAGAAGACTTTAAGATTAGATTAGAATTAGATTTAAATCAGAATTTAATATAAGTTCTACAAACAACTACATTTGATACAAAATTGATGTGAAAGTTTTTCCCTTTTTCAGGAAATAATAAGTTCAGTTGAATTAGCAATGAATGGAAGAGTTTAGATTAGTTTGAACTTAATATAAGTTTGTACAAGCAATTATATTTAATGCAAAATTGATGTAAAAGTTTTTCCTTTTTCAGAAACAATAAAGTTAGATTAAATTAGTAATGAATAGAAAAGTTTAGATTAAAATTAGATTTGAATCAATCAACTTAGTTTTTCTTTTTCAAAAACGATAAATTATATTAGTTATGAATTTAAATTATTTAAATAAATGATTTGAACGAAAAATCTTAGTTAACATATACACATTCTCAACTCTTATTATTAAATTCAAACAACTTGAAAGCTAGATTCATCCTGATAAAGGGACAATTCTTCCATTTTATGTTGGATTCCGAGAATCGTGTCCATAGTGAAGGCGACGAAGAAGCGAAAATTGGCAGTGGCCAGCGAGGCGCGTTAAATATCAGGAACGAAAGATTGTTGACACGGGATACGGGATGTGAAAATTACGCAAACGTTGCGCGGCCATCGGGATCGTCACCTGGCCAGTCAGTCATTCATGCAGCATGCGTACACAAACGTCGCGACGCGACCAAGCCCCGACTGTCCGCTTTATTTTCGTCACGAGGAACACTATTTCCGTTGGGGTAGAATCCAATCGAGTCTACCGAGAATTAGGTCGAGTTGGAATTCTACTAGAACTCTAAAGATCACTTATCTATTTCTATTCCTATTCTTCCATTTCTTTTTATAATAACGATTCGAAAACTTTCAAACTTTTACATATATATATATAACTAAACTTTCGAGAGTTGTAGCAAAATGCTGAAACGTAAAAGATATTCTTGCATCCAAGGATTATTCGTCCATCTCTGAAAATTATTCTTAGAAGCAACTGAGTCTTACTCTTGTCTTTCTCGATACACGCAACATCCTTCTATATATATATAAGAATAACAACTGTCAAGCAAATTTTACTATCCCAAATCATGCCATCATTCGCCCCAACGTAAACTCCTTCCTGTCAACGTCCAGCTGTAAAGAATCCCCTCCCAACCTCCTTCACCTTTTCGAGTTCATTATTCTTCTACTTCCCGCTTCCTCTTCCCCGAAACGACGAATTTTCCCTCCCTCGTCCCTAAATTTGTTTTCCACGTTCGAATATTTCGGTTGGAAAAGGAAGGTTCGATTAATGGTTGTCCTCTCTCTCTCCCTCTCCCTGTGCACTCTGCACTCTAACTGCACGGTGTGCGTAACCGCTTCGGTTGGAGGAGGAGAGGAGAAGGGAGAAGACGCGGTTACGCGCGAACTAAACGCAGTCTGGCCTGTGCACGTCGGTGTCGTTGCTCGGTGTTAGTTGGCCAGATTCGTAGGTAGGTTGTCTGGCCGATGGCCTTTTGACTCGAGCGCAGTTTCATTCGCGAGCTGCGCCTCGTTCGTCGCCCGTGCGCTTCTCCAGTCTCGCCCCAGTCTTCGACCCTTCGCTGGAGGATCTCGAATTTTGCGTGGATCGCCTCGACAATTTTTTTCTCCCTCGAGACTCATCGATTTTCAAAGGTTCTTCTTTCCTTCTCTCTCTTCTTCTCATTTTTAGGGTATTATTTTTCACGTCGATTCGAGGCATCGACATTGCTCGTTCATTGCCGCAGCAATGATGCAACTCGAAATTTTTCTCACTCGCGGAATATCATTTGGAATTTTTTCCGTAAACATTCTCCGAGTTGTGAATAACTCGTCGTCTCGTGATTTTGATTTTTCTTGAGTTAAGCTGTTGCGGTAAACGAGCAATGCGTAGCGTCTCGATATTAATTTTGTCGAAGACGCTTTGTATCAACTCTGTACAATTGTATTCATTTTAGAAATTTGTATACTTTTTTCTATACACCATCGAACAAATTGATCGAAAAGAAAGTGGGGGAGAAAATGTTGGGAGGTATCGAGACTGTTTCGAAAAAGTTTTTCACTGGGTGAGAATACATTTCTCGTCGTTAGTAGAGTAATCAGAGCGGCGATGTAATCGAAGTTTCACGGCGCTTCGAATCGATCGCGACTTTATTTCTTCGATTTATAGCTGCTATCACGCTTACGCGATTCGCGTGAAAATCCTTTTAATTCCAACTCCTATCTTGCATTTGATCTTGCATGTTATCTCGCATTACATTTTGCTTAACCTAATTTGTGCGTATGTTTAAATAAACGTAGTTATTATTATTATTATTATTATTATTATTATTCTAGTAGATATATTCCTCAGATCAGAAGAAGAGTATTTAATGTTCATCTATTTATTTATAGTGAGAATATTTGCGATAAATTAAGTGATACATATATTTTTTTAGTTTTAAAATCAAAGTTGAGTTTGGGTTAGTTTGAATAAATTGGAACTCGGATTAGTATGGTTCAAGTTATATCAAGTTCGAAGAAAAACTTAGATTCTTGGTTAATTTAGATTAAATTGGATTTATCCTCGGTTCGATCTACGTTTAGGTTAACTGTTATATAAACTCGTTCAAAACTAGTTTTACATAGATTAAGTTTGCGCTTAGGTCAGTATAATTCTGTAATAACTTTTAGTTACTTTGAATAGCCTGAAATTGAGTTTTGAAATTGAGTTATACGTAAATTATATCAAATCTGGCGCCAAATTTGAATTTTGATTAAATCGGGATTCGTATTAAAATTGTATAAAATATTAAAGATTAGGTAATTCGACTTCCCTTCGGAATTAATCCAAACATCGATCCGCGCCGAAGTTGGATTAAACTCAAAATCAACCACTAAATCAGCTTGAATCATATCTGGATTCAATCCATATCAAAATTTAAGGTGCAATTTAGGTTAGGTTCGATCATATCAATCGTTTAAATCGAATCTATACTAAGATTCAATTTAGATCACGTTACATCAAGTTCGATCTACGAATCTATCCAGAATTAATATCAAATTTAAGGTATAATTTAGGTTAGGTTCGATCATATCAATCGTTTAAATCGAATCTATACTAAGATTCAGTTTAAATTAGGTTCAATTTAGGTTAGGTTCATATAGATTTGAATCATTTAAATCCAACTTATACCAAAACTAAGATTCAATTCAGTTTTAGATCACGTTCGATCTTCGAATCTAGATATGATTCGATCCATACGAAAATTAAAGTTCAATTTGGGTTAAGTTCATATTGGTTTGAAGCATATTTAAATCCAACTTATACCAAAATTAAGATTCAATTCAGTTTTAAATCACGTTCGATCTTCGAATCATATCTAGATTCGATCCATACGAAAATTAAGGTTCAATTTAGGTTAGGTTCGATATTAGTTTGAATCATATTTAAATCGAACTATATCAAAATTAAGATTCAATTCAATTTTAAATCACATTCGATCTTCGAACCATATCTAGATTCGATCCATATGAAAATTAAGGTTCAATTTAGGTTAGGTTCGATATTAGTTTGAATCATATTTAAATCGAACTATATCAAAATTAAGATTCAATTCAATTTTAAATCACGTTCGATTTTCGAATCATATCTAGATTCGATCCATACGAAAATTAAGGTTCAATTTAGGTTAGATTCGATATTAGTTTGAATCATATTTAACTCGAACTAAGATTCAATTCAGTTTTAGATCACGTTACATCATGTTATATTGAATGTTCGAATCAATTTCGAATCTATATATCTAGATTGAATCCGTATCAAAATTGAAGGTGCAATTTAGGTTAGGTCGGATCACGTAACGTTGATACCTCAAATCATGTTTCAATTCACGTCGAAATTAATATTAAGTTAGGTTAGGATCGCGTTACGTCAAATTCAAGTTAGATCACCACCGTGACACGCACTGTTGGGAGTTCAGAGACCATTAATCCGGTAGAAAATAATTCCTCGGGACGCGTTATATCCGCGTGCTCGCCTCGGCCGTCGGCCCTGCTCTCCCCGGTTTGCGTCCTAACGGATGCGAAACGCACAGTTTTAGCGGGAATGGGCGATCAGGGACGCCATTTGTCGGCTCGCAAGAATGGCTCGGACAGCTGTTGAAAAACGGCGGTAATCTCGCCCCAAAAAATATACATTCGTTCCCATGCGATCGTATTATTCCCCCCATTGGATCTTTTCACTTCTCTCTCCCTCTCTTTTTCACCTCTCGATCGTTCTCCTCGATAAAAATGCGTTTCGCCGGGCGCCACATTTTCGACAGCGAATTTTTATCGTAAACCGATTTCTGCCATCGCGCTCTTTTCAATCCTCCCTCTCCCCCCTCCCTCTCCTCCTCTGCCTGTTTATCGTCTTATGGAACTCGGCTCGCCGCCATTTTTATCGATTTCCCTCGCTTCCCGTCGATTTTCATTTGTCCAAGCTACATTGATTCATGGCCATGCTTCCACGATTGTTTCACAGATTCGAAACGAGTAGTATCGTGGTGTATCCGTATAGAAGAGCGCAACTCCATCACGCGGCCAAAATAAGATGGAACGGTTTTAGGAACGATCGATTTTTCTTTTTTTTTTCCTCGGAAAAATATTTGACCCGACATTTTTTTTTTACGAAAATGTCGCTCGAAGTTGTGAAATATATTGTTTTCCATAATTGATGATGGTTGGGAACTTTTAACAATTTAAGAAACGTTATTTTTTAACTTTTTTTCAAATTAACTATCTAGACAAATTTATACTTTCGAACGCAACATTTATGTACTCCGGATCAATTTTTTCCTACATCGAATGTTGAAAAAAAAAATATATATTTCCATATATACGAATGATTACCAATAAAGAAAATAAAATATTTTTCAAAAAAAAAATATATATATATATATATTTATATTTCCACCAAAAAAATTGCATCAAAGATCGACGTTTCACGTTCGAGCACCCTCTCTCGTGATTTTATATCGTTTAAAATTCATCGTGGAATACGAAAAAAAAAAAAAAGAAACGAAAAAATAAAAAAAAAATAAACAACAAATCCACCAAAATTTATTTTTCCGTTACAAGATTCCCATGCGCAAGTGGCGGTTTATCGATAACCGGTTTAATCGAGAATCGGTCGTTGGAGGAGCGTAACGAGACACGAACGAGGGGAAAAAAAAAAAAGAAAAGAAAAGGGGAGGAAAAAAGGAGGAGGAGGAGGAGGAGACGAACAAATAAGTCGACAATCGAGGGAACGGTAAAGTGCAAAAACAGGTGTGCGCGACGTTGGTAATTGAAACGTTAATGGACATTGAGGGGGAGGGAGGGGGGAAAAGTGTGTCTAGAAACGGTGGACGTTAACATTATCACGGGAAAAGGGAGGAAAAACGGAGAGGAGGGCGGGGGACAATGGGGAGAGCCGATCGCGGTCTGCGGCGTCGAGAATTTTAATCGATGTTTCCGGATTGTCGTCGCCATCGTCGTCGCACTTTTGTCCACCGTAATTTTCATTCTCTAACGACTCGATTCTTCCCGCTGATGAATTCTCCGACTTAATTCTCTCGTCGCCGTTCTTCCTTCTTTTTTCTTCTCTCCTTGTGTCGAGTTAATGGGTATTTATACCTATTCGGGCGTATCTCGTCGAGGTTAGGTCGTATCGCGTGATCGAAACAATTTTGTTGGTGATTTTTATGAATTTAAGTTGGCAGCGCGTGAAAGCGTGACGGAGAAGTGAAATTGAATTATTCGAGATTTTTGTAAATTATGAATCGGTCGTACGTCGTAATTTTTCATCCGATATTCTCGTTCTCCAATTTAATTCTCTCTTGTGCCTCTTCTTTCTTCTTTCGTCGTATCGAAATTATTTACGTATATTTCGTGTATTCCGTCGAGGTCACGTATCGCGTGATCGAAACGATTTTCTTGGCGATTTTTATGAATTTAAGATTCTCATTCTTCGATTCTTAATTCTCTTGTCGATGTTTCGTTGTTTCGTCGGATGTGTGTATTTCTTTCTTTCTTTCGTATCGAGTTAATCGGTATTTATATATTCGCGTATTTCATTGAGGTTAGGTCGTGATCGAAACAGTCTAGTTAGTGATTTTTAATGAATTTAAGTTGGTAGCGCGTGAAAATAAGACGAAGAAATAAACGGTAATTAAATTATTCGCGATCTTTGTAAATTATGAATTGGAGGTTAAGAATTGATTGTACGTCGTAATTTTCATTCGATCCTTACCGCAAGATTCTCATTCTCCAAGTTAATTGTCGTCCCGTTGCCGTTTCATCGGATGTACGCTTTCTTCTTTTGTATCGAGTTAACGTGTATTTCTATACTCGTGTACTTTTTTTCTTTTTTCTTTTCTTTCTTTCTTTCTTTCTTTCTTTTTTTTTTTTTTTTTGAGATTAAATTGTAATGCGCGATTGAAACAGCCTTGTTAGTGATTTTTATGAATTTTAAATTGGAAGTTGGTAGCACGTGAAAATTAGATGGAGAAGATTATGGAGAAGATGGAGAAAATTAAATGGCAATTGAATTAGTATTATTCGTGATCTTTCGTAAATTATGACGAATTGGTTATACATCATAATTTTCATTCGATTCTTGCCGCTAGATTCTTATCCTCCAACTTAATTGTCGTTTTGTTGCCATTTCATTCTTTCCTCCTTTGTATCGAGTTAACGTGTATTTGTGTATTTTTTTCTTTTTTGAGGTTAAGTCGTATCGCGATCTTCGTAAATTATGAATTAAGAATTGTGTGTTGGTAAAAATAGAGAATGAAACTAAATAAATTGATAAAATGTACGAGTATGTAATTGAATTAATAATGCTGATTGATTTTTTATAAATTTCGAATTAGAAGTTACCAGCAGATGATAATAGAGGAAAGTCACGAGACAATCGATTTAGTGACTTTTATAAATTACGAATTACCAGAAAGCATGGTATAAAATATATAAACGAGATGTACGAGTAAACAACAAACAATAGAATAAAAATTATCGACGGATGAAAGCAAGATAAAACGAAATAAATAAAACGTGGAATTAATATTATTAATAATCATTATTAGAATTAATTAGACGAAAATGGAATAAAATATGGGATAATAGGATGGAATAATGGTTAATTGTCGCGTATTGGGAGGTGTGTGTGAAATGGAAGCAACGGAGAAGCAACGGTCATAAGAGAATTAGGGTTCGGATAGAGACAGAGAAACGCCAAGAACTCGAGAGGGGTCAGGTCACAATCACTGTGTAACGAAGACAACAAGGACTTCCTGCATGCTTACGAAGTACATGCTGCCGGTACTCTGACTCTTGGCATACCGGGTGTCCAAAACAATATCTATTTTATTTCGATCCCTCGTTCGATCGAAATCTAAGTAAAAAAGGCTTCGAAACTTGATCCAAAATTAATCTTATCGAATATTTGAGTCAACCACTACAACAATTATCTTAAAGTTTCTAAAAATACTTTGTGTATTTGAGTTGTATCGAATTTATTTTTACCTCGATCTTAACTATCATTTTAATTTCTGAAAATATCAAATGTAAAACACATCAATGGCAAAGCTTTAATTTACTCGATCATTCTAATTCTTAAAATCTTGAAAATAAATTTGTGCGGCTAAAAAAATCTTTTGTCATCAATTCTAATTTCCAAATTCTGAAAATAATAAAAAGATCATTCGATACACGAATCACGAGTTCGTCTTGGATAAAAGTATTCGAGTAATGTCCCAAATCCACGAGCGAATCGCGGAAAGATCGAGCCTCAGAATCCTGATAAACCAATGCATCCATTCTCCAACTCCAAAGTGTTTCGTTCGCGGATCTCGAGACTTGGAGATCCGGCAAAGTTCGCAAGTTTGATGGCTGTCTTCCCAGCTATCGGGATTATCCCGAACGATGGTGTCTTCGACCGGTGCATTACGCCCTTTCATTAGTTCTCCGCGATTTCGTGGAACGTATTGGCGATCTTAGCTCCAAGTCGAACGAAAAATAGTGCAGGTCGATGACGAAGAAGATTCGTTGTATTTTTTAAATTTTATTTCGAATAAGAAGATGACAAAAAGATGGCAGATTTTTTGGAGTTATTTGTTTGCGAATCAATTTGCAATATCTTCCGTCTTGTTGAATTGTATAATGAAAATAAACGTTGTGCCTTTGTTATTCTGAATTTCGTTGTTTTTTTTAAATTGCGGGTTTTATAGAGATATTTCGTGTTGTATTATTGGATGTTATTCGTTTTACTTTGAATGATAAGAAAATGGCAGGTTTTGAGGGGTTATTTGCTTGCAAGTTTCGCATTTTTCAAGCTCTCATTAATTTGTATATCTTCTCGAATTGTGTAATAAAAATAAACATTCTATCTTTGTGAATTTCATTATACATCTTAAATTGCAGATTTTATAAAGATCTCGTGTTGTATTATTGGATGTTATTCGTTTTGCTTCGAGCGATGAGAAGATGGCAAGTTTTGGGGTTATTTGTTTTGCGAATTTCACTAATTTGCATAAAAATACATGTTATTGAATTGTACAATAACCATATTGATCACAATGTGTCTTAGGTAATATTTCTTGACGACAATGGGATATTAATTCGAAGTTGAGCGGAAATCGATCGAGAAGAAAATGATAGATCGATCTGTAGAAGTAGAAATCTTGATGGGATCTCCGTTGAGCGGAAGAATTTGTTTAAAATCAATTCTTCTTAATCTGATCTCAATTCAACAACATTATAGAACGATAAAATCGAATCGAAGATATACAATTTCTCGTTCCCTTTATTCGACTAAATTTCTCCACGTTTCTAAATTAATTACCCCTCGTCGATTAATTATGCAACCCAAATTTCATTCAAAACTCTCATTCCATAGAAAAGCAAGCGACGTTCACACGTGGAGGAGGAATTCCAGGGGTAAAAAATTCACTAGCCGTGTGCTCTCAGACATTTGAATATTTTTAATCGAACGCGTCGAAAAGTTGGTTAATTCGTAAGTAGAATCGAGTTGGTAATTGAATTCGACAGGAGAGAGCGAGAGAGGAAGGAACGGACTAAGTGTTACGTCGATGCACGAAATTCAGAATGAATTTATTAGGCGACGCTCTCTTTGAGACGTCTGTCGACCCTCTTATATACCGGGTGTCCATTCATTATTCACCTTCTCGCAGGTGCAAAGTTCCTGATCGATATTTTCGAGGTGATAACATCGGTTGATAATCTTGTTCCCTTTGGTAAAGTAAAAATTAAAAATTTAATTTCTCAACGCATTATTCGAATATATTCGGGATCTTCGTTAATTCGCAATTTTCATAACATCAAGTGTTTAGAGTATCTTCCGTCGATTTTTCGCTTTCACATATCGCTCGTGGGTCGCATTTTACGCGAAGATTTTCTTTTTTCACGGCTACGCGCACCAACTCGATGAAATTTATCGCTTCCCATTTCAAGATTTTATTTAATTAGTTTCACTCTCGAGTATATTTCATATTTTTAGTTATCTATCGCCAAGAACAATATTTTCAAAGTCTTAAGTCAACGATTATTAAATCAAGATCGTACTCATCGAATAATATCCGATATATCGAACGAGCATCGAACGATTCGCGGTTGATTTGTCTTTTAATCAGCCTCCCATAGAGGAACGCCATTTCGTTCGAAGAATGGAACATTTCTTTTTTTCCACGCTCGCATCTACCATTCAGCCTCTTTTGCATTCGCACAGATGTCCACGCGTCTAATATCCGATGTGAAAAATTTCCTCTCCTTTGTTCGAATCTTCTTTCTCAGTCTCTTTCGATTCTGATTCTCCTTTTCTTTTCTCCTTAAAGAGGGACGTGATGTTGTTTCGTGGGATCGTCCTTAGGAAAAATTCTGTATTCTTCGTGGCTAGGATTCCAGGATTTTAAATAACCAAGATTGCATTGATCGTTGACACGCTCTGTTTAATGAATAACGACGACTCGGTCGATAAATTCGTACTCGCTGTTGGAATTCAAGCAAGCAGAATTCCATTTTAAACTTAGTTAACCGCACGTATAACCCTGAAAGTCCATTGAATTAAACATCGATCCTTCGATCGCGTTTAGCGTAACTTGGAAATTCGATTTTGACGAAAGGAATGGATGAAAAATTCCCTAGGCTCTTTCCATTTTCAATTGTTGTAACTAGAAGGGTAATTCGCTTAATTTTAATTTTAATTTTAATTACATGGAAGTTTTTATGAAATAATATAATCGAAGATCGATATATATATACGATATATATATAATGATATTAATACAAGATCGATATAAGTTCATGGTGAAAATATTAAAGTGGAAGAATTATTTTGTCATTTCTTTGAGCAGTTGCAACGCGATTGGGTTAACAGTGACAGATTCGAAGATGTAGAGGAACTTGAGAATGTTTACCACAAGGAATGTTTCTGAACTGCACGCTAGGGGAAATTTAGTGGAGCATTTCTGTTAATAGTTTCTGTGTGTTTCTCAGGGTAATTATGCCGTGTTTGACGATTCCTCGGTTAATTACCGATTAGGGGGGTTGCATTACGCAAGATCGATAAAAATTATCCAATTATTCGATTATTTATTTCGTTTTATCGACAATAACTTGCTCGACCAAAATTATAAAGAGAAAATTGAAAAGAATTCGAATTAAATTTGTCAATTTTTTAAAAAGAACAGAAAAAATTTTCGCTTTTACAATTATCCAAAAATTTATAGAGATTCTTCTAATAAAATTAATTCATTATCGTCCGGTGGAAAATATCATTAATTCTAATCATCTTTGAATTTAAATTTCGATTTTTCGTCTTTAAAAAATTCAAAATTTCTTCGATAATATTATACGCATCATACGTGTTATTCCTAATAATAATAATAATAATAATAAAATCAAATTATAAAATTATACGACAAATCCATTGAAATATAAAGAAAGATCGTTTTTTTCTTCGTGAACTCGGTTTACTCGCATCAATCCTCCTTTAACCAACTTCAATTCATCAGACGCGTCATTACAACCTCGCTTCGTCCGCCTCAAAACACCCACGAATCTTCCCTCCCCCTTTACGGATACGAAAACAATCTCTATATATACCTCCTCCCTCGCCTCGGTGCGATACCATGACAGAACAACGGGCCAAGAATTTTACTCTCTCTCTCTCTTTCTCTCCCCTACCCTTTCCTCGCCTTGTTCATCGATCACCCCCCTCGACGGATCACGGCAGACACCCTCCGCTCAGATCCGTGGAAGGAAGCGAGGTCGAGCGGACGAAACGGTGTGCTCGCGAGTCAAAACACCCTCGGGCCATCCAAATCCCCTCCCTCGAGCCTGCGTGCGTTCACTCGGACGTTCCACGTGTGTTGGTTGCGCGTAGAAGCGTGGATTATATCGGCACATGCGCAGTGGCGAGCCAGCCGGCGGCGCGTCAAAACTATTCCAACCGTGGCGTTGCGCTCAGTACGGCGTGGTACTTGGTCGCGTACGGTACCGTTCGCATCGCTCGATATTACCCCCCTGTTTCCGCGTGTTCGCCGGTCAACCAAGTCGTTTTTTTGTGGATCAGGTTTGTTTTTTTGAAATTGATTTTGTTTTTTGGTTTCGTATTTTCTTAATTCGTGATATTGGTGGTATTGTTTATTTAGGGATTGCGTAGAGTTTAAAATGAGTTTAAAATTTTGAAGAATACGTAAACAATGTAGTGTTTTGGTGAAGCGTCGTCCGTTTGAATAGTAATAATAAATTGATGTAGTTTTGCGAACGTATGGGAATTATGTGTTGATGAATTATACGTTGATCGGTATATTTATGCGTATATTTAACGCTTAACCAGCATTGGTTTTTGAGATTGTTAGAAGGGATTAGGGTTGTTTAGAGAAATTCTCTCTTCGTAGACAGAGTGGAATAAAATAATACGGTTATAATAAAATTGTCTGCGTAGAAAGAATAGAAGAAAGTAGTATATTATATATAGTTGAATAAAAATTCTTTATGAAAGAATGGAAGAAAATGAACTAAAATTTTCTCTGTGAAAAGAATAGAAGAAAGTACAATATACTTAGTGAACTAGCGAGTCATGCTGCAGTCAAAAGAACGGAACAAACAACATAGCGTGGTACCAATAGCTATACCCTTTCTCTCATTCTTTTCACGGAAAGAAAATTTTAATTCGGTAACTATGCTACTTTCCACAACAGAACAAAATTTTCTCGCGACAAAGATTTACGATTCGAAACGAACTCTAATATCGACAATAACGATATTTCCAAAACAGTCGTGATTCGATCGAATAAGAAGCAATACGCATGATAATTTTTCATCGAGTTTTCGCGATTCTTTTATTATTTTTTCGAATTGAAAACAGTTTGATGGAGAGATTGATTTATAGTGAATGTAGTAAGCTTACGTAATGGTATGTTTTTGGAAAGTTTAATAGAGCAGTGTTTGTGGCGGAGGGATGTCGGTGGTTTTGTTGGTCGGGGTTGAGGAATATTCTTTTTGGGATCGGTGGTAGGTTCTTGGCGGTTTCTGCGGGAACGTGGTTACGCATCCTCAGCCGCTGACGTGAAATTGCGGCCTTTCGTGAGATGGAAACATGTAAGAAAATTGGGTAATATTGAATGCGATTGGTACTCAAATATTCTTCGAGATAATAATTTTGTAAATACAAATTCTACAAAACGAATTATAAAAATAAAACGAACGCGAAGAATTATAAAAATTTCGTTGTTTTTGTTTAATTTTTAGAATTTCGTGTCGACACATTCGATTTCGAAATAATTAATTCTTCTACATTCCGCAATACAAGAAATCAGAATTTCTAGTAGCAAAATTATTCTAATAAAAATTTGCACAAACATTTTCTATCGGCTAACTTCGAATAAAAAAAGTATTTACAATTTAAAACTGCACGTTATTATAATATTAAATAA
Organism: Apis cerana; assembly: GCF_029169275.1. NCBI lineage: Eukaryota > Metazoa > Arthropoda > Insecta > Hymenoptera > Apidae > Apis > Apis cerana. The sequence continues at coordinate 6,778,219 of NC_083859.1, read as the reverse complement.
TTTTATTAGATCGATAACGTTGAGGTATAAAAAATTTTCAAAATTTCATGAAATTTTCGACGAGAAAAGTTTCCTCGATCGCGAAAAATATTCTCACAGATTCCAATAAACACAGATTGGTCGCAGTTGACCGATCGTTGGGTATTTCCCGAGGAAAGTCTCGTTTCCACGAAAATATTCTTGTGTGCGTGACGCGGTCTGACCAGCAACGGGACGATTCTACTGAAAACGATGAATCAGCTGTTCCCCTTCGTTTAATTCCTCCGTTTTTACCATTTTCTTTCCGTGTTTTCAAGATTAATACAATCGATGCCCCCCTCTTCATAATTATTCGTGTTGCTCAAATGTTCGAAAATATTCGCGTTGTAAATTAGATTTACGGCAGAATTTTTATTCGTGCTATATCTCGGATTATAATTCTCGAATAATCTTTCGATAAGGAAACTATTAAGTTTTTATAACAGTTTGATATTTACAAATGTCAATCTCATTATCGTGCACCTTAAAAAAAAAAAAAAAAAAAAAGAAAAAAGAAAAAAAAACGGTTCTAAAAATAAATTTTATCACGTCATAATACAGTTACGATGATAAAGGGCATAAATGACACGTTACTTTTTTTCTTTTTTTTTTTTTCCTTTAAACCATTTTCCTTACAACGATATAACGCGATTTGATAAATTTGTACGATTCTCGCGTAACACGAATGTTTCCATAAATTTTTTTTATCGACGATGATAAATTTCCAACGAAATTTTCCCGATTCTTGTGTAATTAAGTCCCCGCTTCCAAATCGATTGGAGAGGAAAAGAAAAAAGGAAAAAAGAGTTGAAAACCCTCGATTAACAAAATACCTAACAAAATAACCTTCCCTCCTCCCTTAATCTCGCCGATGGACGCCGATTCAACCGGTGGACGGACAATCGGGGCGAAATATTCATGGCCAATGAATCGATCGGCTCGAGGAGGAGGAGGAGGAGAAGGTCGGCTCGAAATTTTAAAATTCAAATGGGGCGCGCAACCCCCTCCCGTTGTTGTTGTTTATGGAATCGTCACGGCGAATTGGATCGGGCGCGGAGGGGGAGGGATCGATATTATACCGGGCTCGTTATTAACATACGAGTAATTGGTATTGTTCGATAAAACCGCGGGGCCAGCGATAAATCGGGCGCCAATACGTAGATTTGCCGCAAATCCCGACACCGGCCACCGATTGTCGGCTGTCACGCTCCGCTCGTTCCATTTCTGCGCGAATTTCTTCCTCCTCCTTCCCGCGATAAGCCGATCACGTTTCCACGTTTATTAGCATACGATAATTGACCGGTGCTCGCTGTTTCCTTCCTCCGTTTCGAGGCAGAGAAAAAGAGAAGGGAGGGAAACGAAAATCCATTTACACGCTCGTCGCTCGCCGAGGAAACGAAGAAAAAGTGAAAACGTTCATTTACGCAACCGATGCGTTCCTTTGCTCGCCCTGCAATTGCATCATTCTGTCTCTCTCTCTCGGATGAGAAAAAGGGGTGGCACGTTCGATGAAAATTGAACGTTAAAAGCGAGGTTATGCCGATTGTTAAATTTAAACGCGAGCGTTGGAACGGATAATGTGGATTTAGGAACGCAGGAATTTGGGGCGAAAGAGATTGATTCGTTCAATTTCGCGCGGCTCTGCGTTGCGTTTCTTCCGTTTTGTTGAATATGCGGGTTATAAAATTATTCTTTATTTATAAATTGAGGTTAACACTGTTTCGTATTTATTAATTTTCGTGAAATTTCTTCCCCCGCGCTCGACGAGAATCACGTTGTAATTCAATTTGTTATTAAAATACGACTGCTTCCTAGATTTTACACATTAATCAAACGGCGAGATACGTGTATAAGCGGCCAACTTTTCTCGTAGGTGTGGAGGTAATATCCACCAAAATTTGTAGCCGCGAACAACAGGCATTGACAAAACGTTAGGTTAAATACCCATTAATCTTCTCGCGAAATTATATCCAAAAATAAATTGATCCTCGAATAAAACATTCCTCGCCCCAATATCCCATAAATTCTCTTACAAAATTACATCTATAAATTTTCTCCCTCTCCCTCTCTCGTTCGACTCGTTGTTCTCTTATTTTCCCTAATTTTTCCACAAAAGAAAGAACGAACTCACAACTTCTCGCTCCTCGAATTCTAGAAACCAGGCTCGAGAAAAAAAGAACGAGATCCAGGGAGTAGAAGTAGGAAGGGAGCCGCGATTCGAATCAAGAAAGCCGATCCTGGCCTTGCTGGATGAGTCGTTTCTCGCAAGCTGGAAAGGGCCTCGCCACGCTTCCAATCGTATCGAGTGAATCGCGATAGAGAGCACCCTCCACGTCTGCCCGTTGGACAAAAGGGTTTGGCCACTCGTCGCCCCCGTTTCTCCAATCCCCTCTCGCCATCACGCTCGCGCCCCTCCAACAGGCAAGGATCGAAGATCGCCCGTTGATTCGTCACGGGAGAGCGAGAGGATCGTTGAAGGAAAGGTGAGATCTTTGTCTTTTTATTTTTTTATGGGGATATGCTTGTGATTGTTTTTTTTAAACGATTTTTTGATTCGCGACGCGAAACGTTTAAATCGGTGTGTGCAATATTTGTACAATTTTGTTTTATAATGATGAAACTCGTTTGATTAATATTGGGGATAATTTAAGAAAAATATTTGGTTACGTTTATTCAAATTCTTGGATTAAATTTGAGTTTTAATAAAAACGGTTGGCTTCCTGGATTCGTATTAATTTCGGGTTGGATTGAAATTACAATGGAAGATAATATTGATGATATTATTAAAAATATTAGATTTACGAACAAATTATTTAAAAATGGTGTGTGTATAAATATATAAACAAATTATTGGAATTTAAAAAAAGAAACGTACAAAATTATCATCAATTTAATATAATATAACATGTTATACTCATTTAAAAGCTAAATAATTATTAGATTTATAAAGAAAAAATGAATGTACAAAATTATGAGAAGAAATTGGATCGCGAATTTATCTATCATTATCTGTCTTTTAACGATTGTAATTTCAATATAACTCGAACGAAAGGTAAATCGATATTCGAGTTTTCAATGTGTAAATCGCGGCTCGTTCTTCAGCCAGGGTCGGTGGTGACAGGTACGATCGATTATCGCGTGCGAACCGACCTTACGTCGAGAGACAGAAGGTTTCTGGGAAACCGTGTCTCTGGTTCACCAGGTCGTATTTATTGTTCTCATCGGAATTGGATCGCTCCTTCCTCGTCCTATAATTCCTCTCGCTTATTTCAATTTGGATACACGTGTTCTTAAAATTTTTACGATTTCTCCAATCCTTCTCTATCCCCAACAATAATTTTCATCCTTTGAATTTTTCAAATGGTTCTGGTTAGCCGAATTCTTTTTTAATCGTGCCTAGAAACATAAATGGTTGTAATATTGACATTTTCTAATTTATTTTTTGCAAAATTTAAATAATTTGTATATTATAAGTTGTATAAGAAAAATTGTAAAAATTATTAAGATTTTATCTATAATGTAAAAATATGTAATTATATTAAGATAAATAAATATTAAAGATTATTGCGATCTCCTCAAAAATAATTCGTTACAAATCACTATTGCTCTAGAATCCTAGTTATTTAAGACTATTAGCCTAGATCTTAAAAACAGTATAGAGAGAATAAGTTTTAGTCTAATAATGATAATATAAAAAAAATGTTATCGCAAATCTGAATAAATTAAAAATAAAATATATAATAAATAAATTCAATTTATCGAACACTTTTGCGAACTGATCAAAAGTTCGAATTCAATGTTTCGTCATAAAAGTGAGAACGCATGGTATCGATCGTACGAAACGGCCAATTTCGCGGACAGTCGGAACAGTCAGTCATAATTTTCGCGGACGTTTAATCAACTCTGTAGCTTCCCTCTCCCTTTGTCTTTGTACATGCCCTCGTAATTTATAGTTGAAGCTATTTACTTTACCTCTCGTCCTCTTCTTTTATTCAATACTATTCGATCTCGCTCCTCGAGTCTCGATATTCCTCGCAATAATATATCGGGGCGACTGTGTCCGATAAATCGTCTGTAATCGATACTTCTGAAATTTGAGAATTCGACAATTTTTAAAATCCTTTTTTTTTTTTCCCTTTTCAATTGGAAACTCTATAATTTCATTTCTTTACTTACATCAATGGATTTTTCACGAAAGAATGTTTCGAAGTAAAATTCTAACCTAACTTTTAGATTCGTATACTTTTTCGAAGAAAAAAATTGATGATTTTAAACTTTAAATCGTTAAATATATGTCGATAAGATCGTATATTTTAACATATTTTACGTACTTTACATCCAAAGTCTGTTAATTTCGTTTAACTTCTCTTCTTTCAGATCGTGTCGGCGCCAAAGTATCTCATGAAGTCGACAGGCGACAGCGGCAAAGTCGGGGAGCGATTGTCGAGCATAACCGACACGGGATCGAGCCAATATCGCGGCACCAGGTGAATCGAAATCGAGGAACGCCCGCCCCGAAGCGAATCCAACTTTCGTACCATGTACAAGATCCTTCGACGCGGTTCAAGCCGCGTTTTCGTCGTCTGCGCGGTCCTTCTCACTTTGCTGCTATGCTTGTACTACGTGAATCAGGCACAGGCGCCATCCACGGGCCCATCTGCGGGAATTTTGAACGAAGAGCTCAGATATGACAGAGGTCTTACCTCCATCACGCCGGATTATGTGGAATCACCGGATGCCAAGGTCTCGTTGGATACCTGTCCCATTATTGTGCCTAGAAACGTGGATATCGACACGCAACAGGAGTTCGAGAAGTTCGATTTTCAAGTAAGTGACGTTATTAGAAACGCAGACTATAGCTATATACGATACGACGTAATAGAGAGCAGACTATAGAGGATCGAGTTATATGTAGAGAATACTAGAGGGAGTTAGTATGATAGGGAATAATAGACAGATTAGTTTTTGCTAAGAACAGTTGGTGGCGTTGGCGTTGACGTTGGCGTTACTTGCATTGTGCTAAAATTACGTGATTCGTTTATTTTTGACGTCGAAATAATATTATTAATTCTTACATAGTGCGTACAAATCGTGTTAACGGTTTTATAAGTGTATGATATAACGATAAGAACGAAAAGGAATGAGTTACGATTCCTGTATTCCTGTTTGTATCCACGGTTTCTGACAACAAAATCTGATGATGATTGGTAAGTTACTTTTGCATGGATTGTCTTGTCGTCCAGCGTTCGACGATGATACTTGTTAGGTTAAGTCCACACAGTTTTTCGTGTATATACAATACACACAATAGTTCGCAAACTATGTTTGCCAATAGTGTGGACACTTTTGCGAATGGTAAACAGTGTGCAATGAACTGCTCACCGAACAGTATTTGCAAACAATATTCGTTGGTGAGTACACGCTTTAAAAAATACAGTTCACAGATTCGTTCACGATATTTTAAGAAGTGATATCTGTTCTTTATTTCTAAACAAAATATTGAATAAATATTGAGAAAATCAAGCTATCGAACAATACGGCAGTTAATTGGACACTGTAATAAGAAAAAATAAAAAATATGTTGATTTTATCGCGCGGTTCGCATATTTTTAGAAAAGTTTGCGAAAACTTTTCGCGAAAGCTCTTTCATACAAGTTAATTTCACAAAATTTCTTTGTTTTCATTGAAGAATAGATAACAACTTGTTATGCCATGAAATTCGGAAAGTGTAATTATCCAAAGGAAAGTTGGTCTTTCAATTAATCCCCGTGCTTACGGTTCGCGAATATTTATGCTGGTCAGAATGATTCAGGGACAGTGCGCGTAAGTCCGGTCGTTTTAAAAGTGCCGCGTCATTAGCCGGAGGAACTTTTCTTTCTTCATTCCCTCCAGGGAGTCTGCGGACTTTGCCGATTTAATGGACGACCCCTGTAACAAGGAATTCTCTTTTTTTTTTCTTTATCTCTCTTTTTCTTTCTTCTACCTCCCTCGGTCTTTGCTTCTTCTTCCCTCTCCGAGCCATTGAATCGAAAATAATTTAGCAGTTTGTCTCGGGCTTCTAAACTCCCCGACCGGAAAGTTCGCAAGTCCCCACGAATTCGCGAACTTCTTCCGGTCTTTGGATTCGAACGAGAATGCTTCGTCTTTGAGATAATTTAATATCACCAGAATATTGGTCGAGAAAAATTTTCGAAATTTTATCGTATGTATTTTTAGACGTGTATATATAAAGAAGTTTCGTCTTTCTAAATAATGGATTTATCTTTTTTCGATTTGGAATTAGTCTAAAAATTATGATGCAAAAGTTATTGCACATTCGTATTTAGAATATCAAATAGAGACAGAGATATTAAATGAATTCAAATAGGTTATGTTAAATAGAAAAGTAGATATCAAGTGAATCCAAATATATAAATCTATTATTTCAAACAGTATAATGTTATACGTGCTTCAAATGACTGTTTCAAGTAAAGAGACATAGCAATCAAATAAATCTACACATGATCTGTTTTAAAATATATATATTATGAATTCAAATATTCTAATAATTAAATATAATAGTTATATAATATTCATAATGCTTAAATGGAATCATAGTTAGATTATTAAATAGGTTATTGAATAACTATTTAAATATTTAAATATAGATAAATTATTATCTCAAATAAAGATATAGATAAGTATCAGATGAATCTATCCAACATTTGAATATTAATGATATTTGAACTCAAATATTTGGAAAATGGAATAAATTCAAAATTCCAAATAGGATATCGAATAAATAGGTCCAAATAGATATAGTCGTATTTATAATTAACCAAAAATTATATTACGATCGTTCGATATAAAATTTTAATTTCCGCGAAAAGATGCACCATTCACATTTCATTTAAACGTTTCTCGATTTTTTTATTTTCTTTTATTATTTTCTATCAATATTTCAAACACGACGTGTAGAGATAATTGCGTGTGTCGATTAAACTGGGACAACAGCCTGTATTCTATTTTTCACTCTTCCATCGATGAACATCGATTGCAACCCACGCACGTCCCTCTGACAATTTATAAGGTTTTTCAACCCGTCCCTGATGGAATTCTGATATTTTTCGATCCTTTGAAAAATCCGATTATTTCGATTTTTATAGCGAAACATACGTACGGTCAAGAATGTATAGAAAAAAGAAAATCAAAATTCTTTACAAAAGTTCATAATTCAATTAAAATTTACAATCAGTCGGAAAAATCTCCATATTTTATAATAAAATTCATTTATAATGAATATCTTGAAAAATCAGATTTCGATAAAAATTTGCATAATGATGGAGCAGTTTATCTTTCGATGGAAATTCTCTTTAAATCGAGCGTGAAATCGAGCTTCAAATTTTTATCATTTTTTTCATATTATATGCGTATAACTTTATCTGAAAATACTTTTTTTACAACAAGGTAACAGAGCATTAAAAAACTCTGAATATTTTATAGTTTAAAACGTTGTTCCATCTCGTGTCATTCGAAAAAAAAAAAAAAAAAAAAGAAAATTTGATTGTTTTCACTCCTTCGAATGATTTAATTCCATTAAAAAATAAATGCTCCATATATAAAATCCATTATACTACTCTATTTGTCAATTTAACTCGCTTAACGTGTACGAAATCTTGTGTGACTGACCACTCACCTACAAATCATCGATTCTGCAAATCGAGCGAAACGTTCCAGCGAATTAAACGTTCAAACAGATAATTCGAATTAATTCCGATCGGAAACCGGAAGTCTTAGTTGAGGTACAATTGCGTCCAATTGTGGACGATAATTCGGTGACGAAACAACGGTCCAGTCCAATAGAGGTAAACGAACTATATCGGTCAACCGCGAATCAGACTTTTAAATTTCGTTTCAAATAATAATAATAATAATAATAATATGACATGAACCAGAAGACTAATTTTAACGATATAACCTGGGAGTAAAATTTGAAATAATAGCTCGTTTCTGATTTCAATTATCGGCGCATTTCGAGTATCGCGAGACGTTCGAAATATCATTCCATTCCGAATTCTGTGCGCGATCGAAAAATGTGACAAGAATGCCTCCGTGTCCTCTGCAAGACGAGACTAACGAGATTTTGCTATCTTATTGGACGATTCTGCTCTGGAATTTTCCTTCTAATCTTTCGCATTTCGTTCGTGTCTTACAACTTTTCGCAAGAATCGTTTTACGAATTACGAAAGGAAATTTCTGATTATCGTCCGTCCCCGCAAAAGTATTACGGCGTGCAGTGAATGTTGTTAAACCGTTCGAGGGAATGACTGGTTCGAAGAACGAAATGAAATGGATTTACCTTTTAATCCACGCGCTTGGAATACAGTAGCTTTGAATTCGAAGACAAATGTTTATAAATGCTTCGAAACAATGTACGTTCCATCCATGAAATCGCACCGTTCAAGTATCGAAATATCGTATACGCGCAAAAGTGAAATTCCGTGTAAATTGGAATCTTTTGAAATCTTTTGCCTCGCGACGATAAAAACTGGATGGGAAATTGGACGAGCAGCGATGAACATTTCGGTAAATTGAATTATTATTCGTAGAAAGTTTACGCCTGTGTGATGAAATCGAGCGGCTTTAATTAATACGCTCGTTCCTCGATAATAATCACGGAATGAAACGATTTCGACGAGTGGTCGAGTATCACGCGCGGGTAGAGTGCACTTTACGGGAGATTGAGCGGGCAGCAATCGGGATCGTGTTAATTACGGGCTCTCGAAACGCGTAGTTGCGTTAATGACGAGTTCTTCCCCGTCGCAATTTCGATGCATCCCTCCCCTCTAAAATCGAAACGGTAAAAACCCTTTGAACGATTATCCAATTGTCGAATTTGAATTCTTTAAATTCTTCGTATCAAAGATTTTAACTCCAAATTTCCGAATCGAGTTGATAAAACATCTGATATATATACATGCAAATTGTAATATTCTCTGATGTATGCGAATTGTAATTTTAGATTATGAATAATCGAATTATTATCATTCCCTGATTAATAATAAGCAATTTATTCATTCTCGAGAAATTTATTTTGTTTCGAGGTTAGGAGAGCGTAACAGATAGTATCAATTTATCCTACGAAGGATGAATTGTTCCAAGAATTCGTCTTCCCTTTTTTTTCTTCTTTTTACATACATATTCAACGCAGGCAAACTCTAGAACGTTTTGAATTTTATATACCAAAAAATCGATATCCTTTTACTGGATATTCTCTTTTTTTTTTCTTTTTTTCGGTACTACGTTCAATACGTTAACAAGATCGAATATACGTTATATCGCTGTTTTTTTAAAAATTCGTTAACAAGTACAATTCACTTTTTGATCGATCGTGTAGAAGGAAAAGATGGCGAAATCCAGACGGCGTTACATCACTGTCGAAAATTCGTTTTTCGAGCGTCAACCGAGGATTGCGCGTCATCCGACAGGAGATAGAAACGAAGACGAAAAGCCTCGCAATTTAGGGGTTCAATCCCCCCCTCCGCCCTCCCCCCTTGATTCTCTCGTACCCCTCTGGTGCACGAGACCGACGGGCTACATTTCGCAATTTGCTTGAGCAAACCTTTCCAGAAATTCATATCCGTCGTTCCTCCCTCGAAACGTTTCTTTCTCACCCTCTGTCGTGCTTAAGCCGAATACTCGTGTCTTCTTTTCTTTCGTCAGGAGTCACGCTGCGTCCTTGCCCTCGCCAATTACTTTTGGATTGATTCAAGCAGCCAACAACTTTCTTTTTCATCTCTCCCCTATATTGCAATTTCCGATTCTTCTGATGAAACTTTTCAAGGTTATGCACTTGCGTACACTTGCACGGCAATTCCTTTCAGTTTTTTGTTTTATATATATATTGGAAAGTCTCGGAATGTAGATCAGACTTGGCTTCGAATTAAAGATTATGATTTTAGATAAACTTTCACGATTTATATCCTATATAAATTTTGGTATATAAAGTCAGGAGCGAATTCAGGAGTAATAAATAAGAAAGTATAAATAAGAAGTCTTTGGATCCCTGTTGAAAGATGACCGAAAACAAGATTGGCCATGATGAACGGCTGACCCACAAACCCCCATAACGCGATTAATCACGGTACCTTTGAGCCTCCTCCTGCCCCCCACTTGCCACGTTCCGCAAACTCGCCGAATTTCCGCCCATAATTTCCGTATCCGGTACAAAGAGACGGCGGGGATCACGGCACACAGAAGGATCCTCGCGTACGTAAAGATAGAGCGTACGTAGCAATCCTGGAATCCTCTCAAAGACGTGACGCTTTGAGCAGAACCCCTCCCCCCTCCCTCCATGCCAACGATGCAACGCGATTACGGATTCGATTTTCGAACGCGACTCGAATCTCGATCGAATTTCTAATCCGATCCCTCGGCCGAGAACGTACAAGGTGTCCCAGAAATGTTGCACAACAACTTTCGTTCACCGGTTTGTTATCGACTCGAAAAAATAAAAAAGAACATTGGAAAAGATAAAGATATACAAGTGGAAGCACAACGCTCCACTCGGATAGAAAAGTACGTTGATCAATGTTATTCGATTGCTTGCACTTGTTCGTGCTCGATCGCAGCTCATAGCCAACGCTACCGTCGATCGGTAGTTGTTTTATTAATAACTTGTGTAATGATAGTTTTTTGGAGGAAGGGAAATGTTGGTTGAAATTTATCGAGACACCTTGTATATAAGCGAGATCTGTGACACGGATCGCGTTTGGCCGCATTTGGAATTCTCGAATGGGGAGAAACCGATCTTCCATCGGGCTCCTTATGGTGATGAAATTGAAGCGGTGGGCGTGACCGGTTCCCTATGAAATATATATATATATAAATAATACTTGGATCGAATTTCCACCGACTTCTGGGGATCTGTACTTTCTCGTGTGTCTCGTTTCGCAATTCGACTCCCCCTCCCCCAAGTTCTGGAAGATCGGCCATCTACTTTCGAATTGGCCCGAAAGAAGAATTTTCTCCGGTAATAAATTTAATTTGGTGTTAAGCGGTTTAAGTTTCGAATCGATCGATAAGTTTTAATCTGGACTTGGTCCGGATTTGGCTTAATCGAGATAAATGTAGGCTTTTTGTTTAGAATTGGTTTATTCAGTAATGCGGAGAGTGGGCTAGAGGTGTGGAGTTAATCAGGAATTGGCCGAGTTTAATCTAGACTTTAGGCATCGTGGATTCGATTGAGTCTGATAAAACTAGTCTTCGTTTAGACTTAAAGATTTAACGTGATGTAGATCCAACCCGAGAATCGAGCAAGTTTGATCCAGATGTAATATGAATTTAATGAGATTTATTGATAATTTGAGATAATATTAAAATTTTATGCGGAACTCTAAAAAATTTAACTGTATAATTTTCGACTTGATCAGACTCAAAAATTTTAACTCAACAAGCATGTAAGAAACTCAAGCGCATTTTGAAAACGTAAGTCGAAGGCGCATCTATCGAGATTATAAGAAAAATCGAGTCTAGGTTTAAGTGATAATCTGCATACAACTGGATTCAACCAGATATAATATGATCGAGCTCAATCTGGAGCTAACTAGGCTTAGTTTAAACTTAATCAAGCCTAATCTAAGTCAAACACGCCTATAGTTCAGAGTTAACCAGATCTAATCTAAGGTCAACCGATCTTAATCCAAATGTGACAAAACTAAATCTAGACTTAAACGGATCCAATCTGTTTCAATTTCACCAGCGTAGGTACATATGTACTTGTTCCTTCCTAACCTAACCTAACGTAATCTAACGTAACCTAACCTAACCTAACATAACCCTGACCCTTACCATTCCGATTAACGATCCCTGATAAGGGTCCCTGATCGTGGAATTAACCGAGATTCGATGGAAGAAATACGTCGATCCCTTCGCTTAATAGCGAGTATACGACGACACGACCCGCGTTCCATCAGATTTTCCCGATGCTGTGGCGGTCGATTACATCGGGATCAAATACGATAACGAGGTCCTTTACCCAGTGGGATTAAAGGGAGAGACGGTTGGATGCCTTTTGCGCAGCTGGGGAGAGAGAGAAGAGAGAGAGGGTCTTCAATCGCGCACAGGTTTACTTATTCTTCACGCTTGATGAGATTGTTCTGCTTGGAGGATCGGGTTTCCACGCCCGTCTCTGGAAAAATCTTGAACTTCTTTTTCCCTGTCCATGAATCGAACCGCATTACCGGTTGAATCATCTTAAATTGGAACGCTGTAAACCGATTTTTATTCGTTTCTTTCTTCACTTTGTATAGGCCACAAATGAATATCCCATGATTTATCAAGATTAACATTCGTTGCAATGTATGACTTTATGGAAACTTTAGAACAACGATGTTACGAACGTTTGTTCGTATTGTTAAAACGTATCAATGTTTAACTAAAAAGAATTTAGAAGTTGGAAATATATAGTTAGGAAATTCACGATAGAAGATGAAAAGTTTAGATATACGCTTTACGCGGCAAAGATCGCATCGGTATAATAGAAATCTTCATTATTCATGGAGCTATGAGAAAGACTATCTGGAAAGATAATTCGTGGCCAAGATGGCGACCCGTACGTGACGCCAGTTTTGTCGATCAACGCCGTGCTGCCTCAAAAGCCGAAATTTCGGGGGAAAATTCTATTTTTCAAGTGCAATTTTTCAATTATTCCTGGAAAACTCGTCCGAATAAAGGAGTGGGACGTTGGTGTGGTGTGACAGGAGCCGCGAAGAACGTTAATTGTATCGCCAGCGGCGGTTGCGATAAAATTACGAGCCAGGAGAATTTCCCTTTGCCGGATTAAAGCGGCTTTAATGAGATTATCTCGTGTTTTTGACCCGTTCCCCATCCTTTTATCCATCCGCGGAAAAGGCCAGTCTTCCAGACTCCTCTCTCTCTTTCTCATTCATTTGTTCTCTTCTTTTCTTTTTCTCGCTAGTTCGATTTTGCTATCTCTGTCTCTCTGTCCCCTCTCTCTTCCTCTCTACAGAGCTCACTTTACGTGCAACGCTCGAAAATTTCCGAAGCTATACTACACTCCCAGTTCAATTTCAACATCCCTGTGACCCGATTCTATCGTATTCCATGACGAAATTCCCCAAGGGGCCCGATTAATCCCCACCCACACCGAACAAGTAAGAACCGAAACTCGTAATCCCAGTAAAGGTAAAAATTTCCTCTCTATGGAATTTTACTTTTTCGCGTTTTCCCTGTATGGAGAAATGTTCATACAGTTGTTACATTTTTTAAGGTTTCCGTCACGTAATCCGTGCCCACTAGAAATTACATTTTCATGTTTTATCAATAATGCAGTCTATCTATATTCTTTTTTTTTTTTTTTTTTTTTTTGAGTGATGGTATTGAAACGAGATTGTCGGTTGTATAAAATTTTAAATGGGAATGTCTAAATACTTGGATCGAATAATCGGCAGGAAGAGATTATTCTACGTGCAAAAAATAAATAAGAAACGTAGAACAAATTTTTTTTCGTTCAAAGCTTTTTAATTCTACTTGAAAATTAGATTAAGCGTTTTTGATCAACTCTCGTGGTAACCTTTTCAAACTTGATCATCATAAAACGAGTCTTTGAATATATTATTCGTTATTGTTAATTGTACACTCGTTTCAAACAGTCATAATTAAATTTAATTAAATTTCTCAACTATAATTAATTACTTACAGGATCCATTCTTCACGATTTTGACGAAATGACCAAATCAACTCTATAAATACTCTATAAATCCTAACCTAACAAATCGTGAAAACTTGGTTTTTTAAAAAAATCTCTGTTCGGATCGGAGAGAAACAAAACGAAAGAGAAAAAATGGAAGAGAAACAGAGAGATAGAAAGAGAGAAGGAAGAAGAAAAAAGCGTGGAGAGAGTAATTCCGGAAATACCTTTGCAAATCAGAGCAAGAGCCGCCCGCTTCTTATTTCTGTCGACTCGAGCAACCAACCAACCTCTCCCCTTTCCTCTTTTCCACCCTTCCACGATTTCTCGAGAAGCAACGAGGAGAGAAGATAAGAAAGAAGACGAGGAGGAACAGCTGGTCCTTTGAGAAACGTCTTGTGTTTCCCCGTGCCGCTCGAGAGCCGCGATGCCCTTTATGCGAGCGTATATAAAATACATAAGGGCTCTCGAGGCTGAAGCTGCGCCGAGACAAGGTTTATGCCGCAATTGAACGAGTTCGAGCCGTACCCTGCCAACTTTTTCCCTCCTCATCGCAGAAAATGCGTTTCCTAGAGATTTCGACGGATCGGAACTATGAGACCGGATTTACGAGTCCTCGGTTTAACGAGTTGGGTGGTTGTGCACGATTCTCTATCGATGCAGCAGATTCGAAAGTTTCCTCGACCGAGTCTCGTTTTAATCCTAGACTCTCTAGATTCCCATGAAAATATTTTGGACTACGCGTTGTAAAACTTAAGTTGGCGAAGTGCACTTTTGATTTGAAAGGATTTTTTCTGTGACTGATGGTTTAGTGTATTTTTAGAGGGATTGGTTTTGTGGAGGTTTATGTTACTTTTGAATGTGAGAATTTATTCAAATATTCTTCTAAGTTATTTGTAGTTATAAGTTGGTATTTAATAGATACAATATATTTCAAGAAATGAAGCGGATTGAAATTTTGATAGGATACAAGTTTAAATAGAATATGATAAGGGAATTTTTAATATTCTTTTGAGGGAGAAACATTTCATTTAGTTTCTCATTTCAATTTAAAACATATGTTATCATTTCCCTTCTGAAATATTTATAAGTTTTTTGCAAAGATACTAAGAGAAATAAATTGAATAATTTTTTACATTAATTTTATAAAATATCATTTGAAAAAGATCCAAGTTCAAGTATTAGGAATGTATGAAAAAACACAATTCTAATTCTCACTTAGCTTCATTATTATATCTGGGATATTTTCATATTATCATTCATCTTCCATCCTCTTTCTCTACAAAATAAATCTATTAAAAAGATTAAATGAGAGATTAGACAATAAGCTCTTCAATTTCAATAATAATTCAATTCCAAATCTATATATCTAGAAAATTCTCCACCTCTTTATTAATTCTAAGACATTCTGTTACAATCATTTTTCTTTCAAACTAATCCTCAATCTCCCCTAATAAATAAATCCATTAGAGAGGTTAGACCCAATGCAAAGACAAACTGACTTCTCATCAGTCAGAGTAATATTCGAGGTTGACCAAAGGTATGCGGCCTGTCGCCACATTGCTCGTCCACGGTTATCCATGTATTGTGACCCAGGTGGAGAGGAATGCTCCATCCTAGGAGCATTCCTGCGGAGTTCAATTAGGGAGTTCGGCTCGTTACACGCGAGCCGAGGTGAAAACCAATACTCGGCTCCCTTGGACCTGGTGAATTAGAACGTCGATGTCTAATTACACGGTGTACAGCCCCGACGAAGTACAGCACCCAGGATGGATTCATCCGTGAAATATTGCGCCCACTTCGAACTCTCGAAACCACCGCCGACTCTTTCATAGGTTCTTGCCTTCCCTTTTTTTTCTTTTTTTTTTTTTTTTTTGGAAGATTGGAAATCTAGAGGGACTGGAGATTGGTGAAATTTCGAGGCTTTGTGGGAGTTTGGAAAGCTTTTTTTTTTCCTTTTTAGAAACGCGTCTCATTAATGATCGATATTTACTACTTGAATATAAGCTTCGCTGATTTTTAAAGTAAAAGTTCATTAAATTTTGAGATTTATAGAAGTAAACTTTTTTTTTGTGAATTGATACTTGCTACTTAGATTTGTGATTCTTTTTGTTGAGATCTATATTTATAGTTTATAGAGAACATCTATAGAGAAAATAAAAATTGATGAAATTTTGAAATTTGTAGAGGTTTGAAGCTTATATTTTTTGAATGTACTTGAAGATTAATGGATTGCATATTTTTACAAATACATGAAATTTCGAGATTTAAGTTTCGAGTTCAAAAAGTTTTTCCATTCTTAGAATAATTGATACTTTCTATTTAAACTTGTGATTTTGTGTTGATTGATAGATAATATTTTTATAGGTATTTGATTTTTTTTATTATCGTTTAATCTAAAGAAATTAAAGATTCGTGACAACAACATATAAAAATTTTCCAATTTATGGAACATGTCCGATTAATGATTGATACTATTTAAATTTATCGATACTTTCTACTTAAACTTCTATGATTCTGTGCGATTAACAGATACCATATTTTTATAAGTATTTGATTCTTTCTCTTCTCATCTAAAAGAAGACAAAGATTCCCGAAATTTCGAAATCTGAATGGAAATTTATTTTCCATTCTTGAAAACTGTCTGATTAAATACCGATACTTTCTACTTAAAACTTTCTCCATTTCAATCGTTGGAGCATTTAACTTTATTTTCCTTTCCAGTCGAGTTAACGAATATCTTTTTTCAAAAATTAAGCAGCACCATTACCGATATCTACCGTAAATATTTCGAATTCGAATATAATTTAAAATATTCTTCCCACGTAATTTTATACAAAATTTTGAAACCGTCCAAAATTGTGACCATCAGTTGACCAACCGATCGATAAAGACCTCGATAAATTTTGGAAAATCAAGGGGAGAGGGGCTCGAATTACACTCCGCAGTGATAAAGCTCGGCGACTGGGCTCCCTTCCAGCAGTTTCCACGACAAAAGAGGGACAGTGGAGGTTGCGAGCTACACAATCTCCGGCATCCTAGCCGCTTGGTTGCGCAATAAGGCTGGCTCGGTCTTCTTCGGACAACGTGGTATAACTTTTTACGAGCGAAACGCGCCTCCCCCTTGATTCGATCTAGACTCTTATCGTCCATTTTTCCCCCTTGTTACCTAGTCGTTATTAAGGATCATTATCATTATTATTACCTCTTCTCTTTCCTTTCCCTTCCCTTTAATTCTCCCTTTTCTCGCGTATCCGTTCCATTTTCGACATTCGCAAAAATGTGAATCTCGTTTTACGCAAAATGAAGGCATTATCATGTGTTCATATCCAATCATGGATGGAGATGTTTATGAGATTTAATTTTTAAGAAAAAAAATCAAATTTCCTTTCGATTTAACATCGTAGCCATTCACAATATACGTTTATTTTAGACATTTACAAAAAATTTTAATCGATCTTTATTATTGCTCTTACTATTTTATATCAACAAGAAGAGGAGAGCTATATTAATTGTATATTGAAAAAGACTGTATCAATATTACTTTAGATCAATTCTATCTTTGCTCTTACTACTTTAAATAAGGAAATTCGATAGATTGAAACAAAATGAAGTTAAGGTATAGTCGTTTTAAATAATCATTCGTCGAGCACGTTACAAATCCACCACTTTCTTCTCACCAGTAGTCAAAATCGAGCAATGATCTTCCAAGAGGAGGATCTCTTACGACGAAGAACGAAAGTCCAGTACACTAGATCAATTCTATCCTTGCTCTTATTATTTTAAATAAAAAAAAAACCGATAGATTGGATATATCGAAGCAAAATGAGGTTAAGAAATCTACGTTTAACAATAATAGATCATTCGTCCAGCACACGTCACAAATCCACTACTTTTCCCCCCTCTTCTCGCCAGTAGTTGAAATCGAGCAATGAACCGACTTCCAAGAGGATCTCGTGCGTAAGATGACGTCACGAGGGTGTGGAGAACGGAAGTGGCGAATCGATCCCCGAGTTGACACAGGACGGAGGGAGGGGGCGGTAAATAATCAAGAGGGTGGTTCTACACGCTAATTTATTTCGAAACCCTGGATCGTATCTCGCTTTCTCCAGAAACCTCTGGAATAACGTTCGACGAGTGCTCGCCGTTGAAATAAATCTACCTCCCCCTCCCCACCCGCTCGCGTTCCCGCCCTTTCTGGCAAACCACGATGGAACGAACGTTCGCGTGTAAATATTCCGCATCGATCAAATTGCTTCGACTGTGTGGATTATCCTCGCCCCTTCTTGGCCCGATAATGGGAATCATTTCTAAGGGAAATTGGAATTTTTTTTTTTTTTTTTTTGAATTTGAATTTCTTTCGCGGGATAGAACACGCCCTCTCGTGATTAAATCCTGGATGTGGAATTTCGTTTGGACAGATTTTACGTGCAATTTTTCTTGACGTTAGTGGAAATTTTTTTTCGAATAATCGTGTTATTTAATTTGTATGTCAGTTCGATGAGTTACTATAATTTATTATTCGAAACATTAAAAAAGTGGATCGATTATAATAGCTACGAATAAATGTTATTCGAGGATTTTAATAAATAATTATATATAGTATATGAATAAATGTATATCGTGATGGTTATAATGTTAAAAAAAATTCAACGAAATCTTTAAAAGATACTTTTTGAATTTTCTTGAAGATTAAATTTAAAATTAGAATTTAAAATCTCATCGGTGGATTTTAAAGAGAGAGATAACGTTGGATTTTCATAATGCATAAAACGACATTCACAAAATTTTTTAAAATTCTTTATATTAATTCATTAATTCGCGTAAATTGAATCCGGATATAATCTAAGATCTAAATCTAATTTCGTTCCAATTTTTATTTCCCTTCCATCTAAATTACTCATCCAAACCTATAATTATAATAAAATAATAAAATGGAGGATCTAAATTGATTCAAAATTACATGGGATTTTAGCAAGGAATATCCATCAATTTTCTCGTTAATTATTTTTTTTCCATTCTACATCTTTTCACTATACAACTAACATAGATTTCTATTTGACATATAAAATACTAAGAACAATTGAGTAGGATTTTTTAAAATTCTTCTTTATTAATTCTCGCTCTTCTTGAACTAAATTGAAAACAATCCGAGATCAAAACGTAAACTTCCTTCCAATTTTTCTTTATTTCGCCTAAACCAATAATACACCCAATCCAAATCCAAACGAGATTCTCGAACCCAACTTCTTTCAAAATCTTTCAATCCAAATTAAATTTCTCCTCGGGTGGATATATTTCTCGGATGGCGTTTCGGAGGAGCCACTTTTGAAAGAAGTCTCGCAGAGCAGAGATCGAACAAAGCAATTAATAATAAAGGGAAGGGTCGAAGGGCAAGGGTGAGCCGAGAGAAGAAAGGTTGGAACGTGGTCCAGGAACGGTTTTTCAGCCCGTATAAAACGGGCGATAAGTAGAGGCCTTGGTGAAAAGACCGAGGGAGGCTTTGATTCATCGAGGACCACTTCTGCGAACACTTTTTTCCCTCCCTCTCTCCCCCAGTCTGCGCCGCGTCTGCTCTCCCTTCCCTCCCTCTTTTCCTTTCTCTCGGTTGCCCGGCTTCGTTTTACCATTCCACGTCAGAAGCTCATCGCGTGAAAACGCGCATCCACCTTGGCACCGATCGCGAAACCATTTCTATTTCTCCCTTTATCGGGGACTGCCGCTCGATAATGTATACCGGGTGTACCTTGAAGATTCGACTTGTTAAAGGAATTTTAAATAATCTTCGTGTCTCCAGTATTATTTGTATTAATTTGATCTTCGATTAAAAGTTAACCTTCGATATTGGTTTAACACAGACTTGGTAAACCTGGTCCAATATTGACCTGTACCTGGTAGACAGTGTTTAAATATAAACTGAATTAGATTCGCTCGAATCAACGTAACGTTGAGTTGAATTTAATAATGACTCGCTTAAATTGAACCTTGGAATAACAGGTTCGATGGAATTTTTTTGTTTCGGACGTGAAATTAAAGTGGAATTTTTATACATCGTAGAATCATTTAGAAAAGGTTTAAGTATAGGTTAGGATGATTAAAAGGAACTAGGATCTGTGATTCGTTTAACTTTCGAATAACACGTTCGAAGTATTTGAATTTTTATCAATTGTGGAATCATTTCTAAAAGGTTTAAATATAGGTTAAGTTAAAGTTTCAAGAATGGGTCCAGATTGGCCAAGGATCGAGAAGAAAATTTCGAATCATTTCGAAAGTATAAATATTTTAAGTTAAGTATAGGTTAGGATAATTAAAACGAATCTGTAATTCACTTAACTTTCGAACAACACGTTCCAAGTATTTCGATCGAATTTTCACCCCATCAGAATCATTTCTAAAGGATTCAAGTATATGTTAAGTTAAAGTTTCAAGAATGGGTCCAGTTTGGCCAAGGATCGAGAAGAAAATTTTGAATCATTTCGAAAAGTATAAATATTTTAAGTTAAATATAGGTTAGGATAATTAAAACGAATCTGTGATTCATTTAACTTTCGAACAACACGTTCCAAGTATTTCGATCGAATTTTCATCCCATCAGAATCATTTCTAAAGGATTCAAGTATATGTTGAGTTAAAGTTTCAAGAGTGGGTCCGGTTTGGCCATTAAACGGAGCTAGGATCTCTTATCTCCGTGTGTATCGCGTGTGTGCGTGCGTGTATCATGAATTTTCCAATAAGAGCCGCGTCGAAGACCATTTTCTCGTGTCACCACGGCCTCGGCATATTTCTACCCCATGGAATTTCCCTTCCGCATAGTTTCTGTGCCCGCCTCGCGCGTCCATCGTTGAAATTCCACCCTGCTCCATATCAACTTCTTTCCTTTATTCATTCGAACGCACACGTTGGAGTATATTAGTTTTTCAGACGACGCACATATTTGTTAGTGGTTATTTATTTTATTTTTATCTTCCGATGGAATTCCATTCGTTAAGTTCGATTTTGAAATTTCTTAATCTTTTGTTAATTGTTCGTTAAAATCGAGGTTATGTTCTTCTACTCTTGTATTTACGAAGACACGTTATGTTGGACAGGTTATAGAAATTTGTGACCATGTTAGTTTATAATATACGATATCGAGGTTACGTTTCGAAATTTTCAGAAAAGAAAAGAAAGATCGTGAATGATGATCATTTGACTCGGTTCAACATCGATTCGTCGATAAGAGGGTGCGCTTGTTAATTATCCCCGCCCAGTAATGGAATCGCGCGGAGTTGCACGATAATCCGTAATGAATTTTAGTAAATTGCCGCGATAATGAAATGAAATGCGCTTCACCGCCTGTTTACGCTACTCGCGTAACAACAACGAAATTGAATGCACCCATCTCTCTTATCAAAACAACATTTCTTTTATCGTAGCCCTGTATCACGGCGCCATACAGTCGTGCCAGTTAGACCGTCAATAATTCTTTTCCCCAAATTTATAACAATTCCGCTTAACAAGAATTTTTATTAAATCGGTCAACTTTTTCTTGGAAAAGTTTATTGTACATTTATCCTACATTTCTTTTTTCCTTTCCTCCGTTAATTATAAATATAAATAAATCGATCTAACTTATCCAATTCCTATTAAGCTAACCTCAACTATGCCATCTCTCGACCGCACACTTCGGTGAAACTGAATAAAAATATTCCGTGAATGAAAATAAACGATACCGTTGAAAACTCGTTATCGTTAAACAATCTAACCTAACTTTTAAACTCGTTTCTAACTATATACCGCTGCTCCCAGAGGTCGGTGTACTACTCTAATCCCATTTCCTTTCGAGTTCCGCCGTTTTTCCCCTTTTCACGATTTTTGTTATCCAATCCTGGCCAGAAAAACGTTCTTAAAATTTTTACGCAAGGGAATAAAATATTTATCGTTTATATATATATATATATATATACGTGTGTGTTCGAAGCAGAATGAGGATCGAAGCTTGAAAATTTGTTGTCCCTGGAATCCGTTTTATCGACTTCCGGCGCGCGTGATATGCGAGGAAACGAGGGGAGAGCCTGATGGAAAAGTCAATTACTATCTCGCAGAGGGACAAATCTTTCGGGACGATAGAGAAATGGAATTTATCCGCGTTATGGATCTCGATATCTTTGTGTCCGTGAGTGTACAGTTGGTGAAATCGATATAGGATAGGTCTCTCGTTAATTGACGCAGGCTTGGATCCATCGATGGAGATGGATGGGTATTTCAATAATTGTCGACTTTTTCTTTTTGTTTTTTTAAATCTTGTGTGTATAAAATAGAGAGGAATGTTTGAATCTCTGTATTTTATATAATTTAAATTTATATAAAAACGTGGTCGTGTTTGATAGTTGAATTCTTTTTGATTGAAAAAGAAATCTTTGCAATTTTAATTTAATGATATAATCGTTTACACAATTGTAAAAGTTTCGTGTTTTCGTTTTAATAAATCTTTTTAGAAACAAATTCAAGAATTCGAGCAATAGATGCTATTTTATGTTTAAATATGTAAATTAAAATATTAAGTAGTTATAAAGTGTTTAAATTAATCGAGTTATCTAAATTTCGAAAGCTTGAAATCTCTTCATTCAATACGAGTTTATATTATAATTTAAAGAACGTAGGTCTTGAAATAACGTAGAATTAAATATCCGATGTTCAATTCGAAGAACTTTATCACCAATATCGATTTCCTCCACTGTACTTCCCCATATACGCTCGATGCACGTTCAATCGAGCTAATTGTTCTTTGTAAAATAAATCGAATCGCAAATCCAAAGGTTGGGGACGGCTCATTGTGCCATGTTTCGATTCGCAGTTTTGGACGCGAAGGTGCAAAAAGTCGGATTCAAAGCGAAACGTGACCGCTCTCTCCCACCCCTCGAACGTGAAATTATACGTAAACTACGGGTCAGAACAATGTAGTCCGTTTAATGGAGGCTGGAATAAAAGCCCCGACTCCCGTGGAAAGTCTGGCTCGAACTAGCGACGGCTTCGACCCACTCTCGAATCCGAACAAATTGTCAAACTTTTAAACACTCGTATAAACACTCCAATGATGTTTCAACACTCGATTATTTCTAAAAAAAAAAAAAAAAAAAATCACTCCTATTGCTTTCCACGAACGTATTTCCCTTTTCTCTTTTTTATTTTCGATACTTAATAAATTTACGATATTATAAAAATACACAATAACGATAATAATAGAAATGCTTGAGAAAAGATTGCAGACGTGCAATTGAGATCGAAGAGATTAGAAAGCTCGAGCTTTGTGGTTGTTTTCGACCCAAGCTTGAATATCGTGATCCGTGCAAAAGCCCCCACGTTCCTCGAGATGAACACAGAAGTCCGGTTCCTCTCGCGGTAATGGATTTCGTCAGCTCGTCCTTTGTGCACGCGATTCATCCACAATGACGCTTCTTCTCGTTTGTCTGGCCTCGCTTTGTCATCGCTTGATCCCTCCTCGAACGCGACAAAGCCCGAGAGAGAAAGAGAGAGGAGTGAAGTGGCCTTTCCCCCTTCCTCTGCGATATTCGCTTTTAATTAATTCCGTCGTTTCATCCGTTCCTCGACACGGAAGAGGTGCGTGGCTTGGAATTTTCTTTCGTTCACCGATCGGTCGTCGAATTCGCGAAGAGAACGAGAGAGTGAGAGAGTGAGTGAGTGAGTGAATGAGTGAGAGAGAGAGAGAGAGAGAGAGAGAGAGAGAGAGAGAGAGAATGAGTACAATATCCCGTTTGTTATACGATACCTTTGTCCGGAAATGAATTTAGAGAAAGAAGGGCGAATCTTTCCATGTATGCATTGTTCGACGATGGGTAATTGCGAAAAACGTGGAAGCCGGCGTGCAAGTGACGCGCCGAATCACCTTCGATCCGATGAAACAGTCCTTTGTGCTCGCGATTAATTTGCAGCTGGACGAAATGCGACGTTTCGTTGAAGCGCGTTAACGCGAGCGCCGCAGACGGCGATCGCGCGAATTAGTGCGGCGCCATCAAACCGATGTGTACGTGACGTAAATTTTTTCGTGATTTCGAAATTAGTGATTTTTGTGATTTAATTCGTTATTGGGAGATTCGTCTGTTGTCTGACAATGGATATTCGAGGTATTTATTAAATGTATTCGATATTTGAATACTTAGATTCGCTCTTTGATATGTTTTATATTTTATTGTTAACGCGACCATCGCATATCATGCGAATTACTTCGACGCCATTAAACCGATGCGTTGTACATGCGACATCGATTTCTTACGATTTCGAAATTAGAATTTTGAAGTGATTTAATTCGTTATTGGGGAATTTGTCATTGCTTGAGGGTAGATATTTGAGACATATGTTGAATATTATTTCGGTATTTCGAGTAATGATGGTAAATGATATTTGTTGGTATATATATTCGATATTTCTCTGTTAACGCGAGCGCCGCACGAAGCAGTCATACGAATTACTGCGACATATTAAACTGACGTAGATTTTTTGTGATCTCAAAATATATTCGACAATAATTAAAATCTTGTTATCGAGTATTGGTATTCAAGTCTCGGCATTCGATCAATATTTACTAGCAATAATGAAAAATCACCAACGGTAGACCAAAGTAAACCAATTTCGCATATATCTAACTATTATATTCAACAAGCCCGATTATCAATATTCATCGCTCGCCCAATACTTATATTCCGCGTTGAGTTTAACGTCCATTTAATCGTCTAATATCGTTTAATCGCATCCAATGCCACAACGCACGTGCGTTTATTTATCATTTATTTAACAATTCCCCTCTCGCCTCCTTTTCACCTCCGGCTTGAACGTCAATCTCCCCCATCGCGTATCCACCTTCGTATTCATCCGAGTCACGTGTCGGAAGTCTCGAAATCGAGCACGTCACGGCCGTGATCATCGGCACGACCGTTATATTCGACCGTTTAACCGTTTTAAATCGATAATCGAGAGGGGTTGACGCAAACAAACACGCGGACAAAGAGGGATTCGAGGCGCGTGTTTGCTCCAGCGAAACGAAAGCAACCGGCGGGGCTAACGAAGCGTGATTACATAATTAATGAGAGTTTCAGCAGCGCCGAAAAACTGGAACGTTTCTTTCGAAAACACACCAAGTTTCAGTTGGTGCAAATTCTCGAGAAAGTGATGGGCACAAATAAAATTCAATGGTTGTGGAATAAAATTACTCCGATAAATTTATTTTTCAAAACGTAATAATAATCGCAAATAATTGTAGTATCAACTTATATATATAACTTTTTTATATAAAAATCGATCGATTATATATAGCTAGAAATAAATTAGAGATTTTTTAACTTTATTCTGTTTCAAGATATCCCCTCGTTTCTTAAATTATTTATTCGACTCTGTTATGCATCTATTGTTAGAGGAATTATTTCATGGGAGGATTATATTCTTTCTGGTTATGGAAATATAAAATAATTTCTATTTTTCATTTTTTTTCTCTAAGCAAGTATTAAGCAAATAAAATGTTATAATAATAATAATAATAATAATAACAACAACAGCATGAAATAACATAAGAGTATAAAAATTGAAATTCTGTGACAATAAAACGGAATAAATACGCAAATGTATATTTCCACTTGCTTGATTCATCGAGAAAAATAATGAAATATTATAAAACATATTACTCGAAAATTCCAGAAGTCCATTTAGCGAGATGAGAGATACCTCCTCTACCTCTTCTTCCATGGAGGAAAATAAAAAAAAAAAAAAAAAACATTACCATATACTTTGTATAAAAATTCCACAAATCGATAACTTTGCATCCTTTACGTTATCGTTATTCAAAAAAAAAAAAAAAATGAAAATACGATTATCATCAAACAAAATACTCAGAAATTATATAATAATACTCTATTCCATCGATCGAAGAAAATTCCAAGCTCGGTTGTATCTCGCGTGTAGCTCGAGGGAATCACTTTCTCGTCGTGGTACGGCCACGTTAAAAGTGGTTAATGGAATACGTGAGGCCGATCTGTTCGTGACACCGCACAGCCCTGCGAAATTAACCTTAATAAGCCTGTAACCTCGTCATCGTTTCATTGTGTATAAACCGATTATTAGCGGCACGAGCAGGTCCCGTGTCACGAGGCTCCGAACCTGACCCTGCGCCGCACATCTCGCAACCCTGATCGCTCTCTCGCCACGCATACGTCTTTGCGCCATTTGCCTTCGTGTCAATGACAACCTGGTTAATTAATTCGCCGCGAAACTTTCGTTCGATCGAATCCTTTCCTTCCGTGTTCTACGTTCCGTCCCACGCCATCCTTGGAAGAAATGCAGTTTCGGTTCATTTTTCATAAAGATACGAAGAAATATACGTAATTTGTTGGAATGCTGTTGAATAACTTGGAATATTTTCATTGAAATTAACGTATTCG
Organism: Apis cerana; assembly: GCF_029169275.1. NCBI lineage: Eukaryota > Metazoa > Arthropoda > Insecta > Hymenoptera > Apidae > Apis > Apis cerana. Next base: position 6,752,083 of record NC_083859.1, on the reverse strand, counting down.
CAAGCTTGAAAGGAAATTATATTTTAATCCTCATTTTTTTTTGATGAAGAGAAGAGAAAGAAACGAAGCTCGTTTCTCTTTTTACAATCTTCTAATAGAATTAATTCTTTCTCTCTGCATTTGTACTTCATTCTCATTTTACAAGTATTCCTTTACAAAGCTCGATCGCTATTGCGACGCATTGATCCGAATTCCCATCCTCTAGGCAAATGTCATTCGCAAGTTGAATTTCATTTTTCCACCTATCCGGTAGTACGATTCCGTTATTAGACCGTGTCTGATACGCGAAAGTCCACTTTTATATGAATCGCGATTCGACGCGCGGGGTATTAGCGAGGCTCGTCGAGCTTAAATTGCCGGTGTTTATTCTGCAGGGACGACACACGTACCGCGGTTATTCAGAGGCAAATGAATTTCTGTAATCCGCTCCTTTCATGGTCTCGCCGGATATTACAGCTCACAATGGCCGCCATTCTAATCTGCTATTCTTCCTCGAGTGTCCACCTCCCGAAATGCGTCTCGTTGACTGCGCACTTCCTTTTTATTGCGCCTATCTATGTGCCAAATAAATAATCAATATATTTTTTTTAAGTTTTCTTATCGGGAGAGGACGATTCTAGACTTATTTAGTTTAGAGTAATTTAAGTTTGACTTAAATTTAAGGTTAAGTTAGTGTCATACATCTTTTTGCGAAGAAATTAGTGTTACCATTTTCTCCTGCAATCGTTATTATACGAATTTCAATTTTAAAAAATACTACAGTGTTCTAAAGACCTGACCTAATCGAATAGATTATTATATTAGCAATTTAAATTTGAGTCCAAGTCAATTCTGAAACCAGATCGTAAATTTCTAAATATTAGAAATAAGAAAAAGAAAATTTTGTTTAGAAAGCTCAACTCCAACGTAAATCATTAGAATCTTAAAGAAATTTAATTTAATTTCATTTAATCTAGAATTAAAGTTTATTAAATGATGCAAAATTGAATGTTATTCTAATGCAATTATATATACACTCTAATAGTATACTTTACCTCTTTTCAATTTGTCGATCAAGTGTTTTCGAGAGGTGTCACTCCTTTTGAAAGAGTTCAGTTTACCAAAGATGCGTGCGTCACGTGACTCGGTCGAGGACCCGTTTTTCTCGCGAGTTTCGAGCAAGGGGAGGGGATCAAGGAACTCTCGGCTCGGCTATCACCGAATCGATAACCAGAATCGCGATAAACACTGCTCTCTCCGCTATCGGTGTCGACGAACGTGCCAGAATCACGCGAGCTTTCAACGCGCGCACAACGAGTCAAATTGAAATTAAGCCCGCCATTTTTCTACACAGCACGAACATTCTGGTGTCCGTGTTTCAACCATGCACGGAGGAAATGTCAAGTACGTTGTTTCACGAGCAATGAGATGTTCGTTGTTTATAACACACTTGTATGATTCGTATTCGATATAATGCTCGGATATATGTCGCAGGAGTTAATTATCTAACTAGAAACTATTCTTTCAAAATCGTATAGGCAAGAATTCATACATTAATATATAATAATGTATGTCGAACAGATGAAAACAATATCAATAATCGATAAAACGATGTACAATTTAACTGCTGATATACTCGACATACAACGCACGCATTATAGACGCGATAAAGGTAAAAATTCAGCCATAGCGATACAACGGTCTTCGGTATTTCGAAACTCGAACAAGCGAAACTATCCGCTTGATCACAAGAACTAGTAACATCCTAACTACCGTAATCGACGAGAACTCGCGTTCGTTAGCCTCGACAATAGCCACTCCCACGTTCCGTCCACCGGCTCGCGAAGTCCAAAGAGATTAACTCGACCGATCCAGCGGTCGAAGTTTCCTTACTGGTATTAGCGCCACATTCGGTGTATTCATCGAATCGTTTCATCGTCACGTGACCGACTTTACTTCTCGAGCCAGTAGGTGGCGCCAAATAACACCCAATTAAAGACTTGACACCTGCACGCTCTTACGAGCAATCGAAATAGTGGATCGTTCACGCGAATATTCGAATATAAATGTTTTGTATATTTTAGTGAATACTGTAGTTTGTAGAAGAGTGTCTCGATGGAATGTGCGATACTTATTCCGATATCTTCCAGTTAGAAACTCTCGGCTATTCTACGTCTTACGAATATTCGAGAATAAGTCGAGAATAAAATCATACTCCTGTATATTTTACTATAGTTTAATCGTCGTGACGTATACCATTCGTCAAGCAGATGGCGCCAAATACCTTTTAATTAAAGGCATGGTTTCTATATTTCTACGAATATTCAAATATACGAACGTCGAGTATAAAATCGTGAGTTTTTATATATCTACATCGTAACTTGCAGAAGAGATACAGTAGCACCAGTTAATTGGTGCAACAAAAAAAAAATAAAAAATAAAAAATAGCTCCTTCGAGATCCATAACAAACAAGTTTACAAATACGTTTGCAAATACACTCCGATCTGTATATCTCCCGCCACAATTTCACCATGAAAAATCGTTGGAATCGCGAAACGAATCACCGTGAAACAACTGACCATCGATCGTTGCCCTTCACCATTGGGAACCTGTTCCCATTCGATATGGTCCTGGATAATCCCGGGTCGAAGTATGCGAGCTGAATTTTCCCGCGTGTCGTTTTTCACGACCCAAGGCCGTGTTTTCGAGCGATTAACCACGATTCGTCGCGGTTTATTTCCTCGGCTCGGTCAGTCGCGTGTAAAGCTAATCTCGCGGCGTTTACTATTCGGAAGCTTCCTTTCCATCGATTATACCGATCTTTGTATACTTGTTAAAAGGGAAGATAGAACTGTAAAAATAGAACAAAAGTTACAATATTTCAAAAATAGAATTAAGACGTTTTAAGAAAAAAATAAGAATATTTGTTTATAATATAGAAAGAATGAGAATGGAGAAGTGAGAGAATTTAGTGATGATGAATCGAAACACGGGATTTTAATTTAAAAACGTAATATTAGTATAGAGAGCTTCGTTACTAAATTTCTTTTATCGATAATTTCTTTATAGTGATGAGAAAGACAAGGATTTGAAGATGAAGTGTCGAACCTAACCTATATTGAGAAATATGTATTCAGAAAATGATCGCATCAAGTATTCTTAACAAACACACATTAGATTTTCATGAGTTAAGAGGAAATATATATTATTAATTAATAGATACAATTGAAGAGGCAAGAATTCTTCTTGAAAAGAAGCATTCGAGCGTTGGAAAAATCATTATCGATTTTTAATCAAGCCTACTCTGCCTTTTCCAGGACCGTTGGTCCTATCCAACGGAATTCTTTCGCCGTTGAAAAACCGCTTTGCTAATCCGGAACGCGTTACGCTCGTGCTCGCTTAATGGACGCAGAATCCTATTTCGAGTTACGTCAGGTGAACCCAATACTCCACGTTCCTCCATGTAAAATGTGGAATGGGAGACTCGATAGATTAGTAGTGCTTTCGGATTTTTCTACCTTTTGTGTATTGCTACGTGAATCTAATGGAATTTTTTTTTACCAATATATCGTTGTAGCGAATGAGTCGTATTAAAAATCCTGGGTATACAGTAATACTTGGTTGTTAACTTTCTTTGTCTTTTTATAATTACTAGAATTTATGCGCAATAATACAATAAAATAAATTGAAAAAATCATTAGGAAATTAGATTTCGTAACATCTTGATTAATTTTAGAATCGTGTATACGTTTTTATAAATAAACAAAATGTCTCCTTCGTTTATTAAAATTTCTTATCTGAAATAATTAATAATATATTCATCGTCCTCGTACATTCAAAAATTTATTCCACCCTTCAAATCCTTCGATTTCAATGAAAAATTACTTGAATTACGTAGAAAGAATTTTTCTAACTATTCAACATCGTAAAGAAAGTAATTACCAAATTTTCTTCTCATAATTTGACAAAGATTACGAAATAAATAATCCGAATAAAATTTTCACGCTTTCGGATCGACAATTGATCCAAAAAAAAAACTACGTTCATTTTTCCAAAAATCCTTAAATAGAAAAACAAAATCATCGATAGTAGAATCGGCCATCAATTCGATCCCTGGCTCTCCCCGTAAATAAAATGTAATTCCAACGTTCTTCTCCCAATCCACCCTTCCACGTTTCCAACCTGTCAACTCAAAAAAGAAAAAAAAAAGAGTCAAGAAAAACCTAGTAAGTAGAGTGTAGCGTGTGACTGTAGAGTGGGTTTGTCTGGCAGTTGCAGTAGTCGACACTTCGGCACGTTTAACACGGGGAATTGCACTTTACTCGAAGAGGAAGATCGGGACAAGGTGAAGTCAAAGGGAGACATTTTTGTCGCTTCCTCGATGCGGCGCCGCCCTCGAATGCGCCCCCCTTCCACCACGTGGAGAGACTCGATGCGACGGTTTGGGGGAGGGGGAAGTGAAAGGGTGTAGAACGTTGCTGCTTGGTAGAGGGTGGCTTTTAACAGGGGGAGGGAAGAGGTTCAGATCGTCCCACCAACTTTTCACCCTCGAGAACGGAATTCACTGAAATGTAAACGGCTCTGCCGCGATTACGGTTTAATAAAGTTTCGCGTTGTTATTTTCCTCCTCGATTAGCCTGGCTGCTTGCACCCTGATGAACTTTGTCCTTGTTGGATTCGTACGTTTTTCACGATTTATTAATCCCTGTATTTTCTTTTCCTTTTTTTCTTTTTGCTCTTATTGCTTGGTATCGATATCGAAGATTGTTCTTATTATTAATCTTTCGTGTGTTCTTATCGGATAATTGTATTTGCGATAGTGTTTATATTTTTCTCGTGTTTATTTATATTGAATAATTATAGGGAAATTGTAAAAGCTGATGAATAGATTGGAATAGGTGTCGAATCGGAATGTAGTAAATACTGTCTATTGTATCGACAAGGTGATAGAGATATATATTAGAAAAATAAATAGCTGTTGGAGACAGTAATCTTCGATGTAATATTTTAATATTCGCGCTTTATATCGTTTTAATATTTTAATGGCGGGAGAAGGTTTAATCCTTTCAGAGACAGGATTTACAACATACTACGATTATAACGAATGGAAGAGAGATAAATTCTCGAAATCTTCGATATACATTTCCTCTTTCATCCCCATAATTCAATGACCCGATTCAATTAAACGTATACATTTCTTTTGCTTCGTTCAAAGGAACAAAAACTCTTCCTCCCCTATTTTTCTATCTTTCCAAAATACGGAAGAATTGGAAGAGGGAGGGAGAGAATGATATTACAACTCAAACAGATCGGTCGAAAGGATAAATGGCCACGAATTCGGCTCGAACGGGCTTCGACTCTGAAGCGATAAAGCCTAATTCAACGTATATAATTTTTTTAAATTCCTTCGTTAAAAGGAATAAAAACTCTTCCTCCTCTATTTTTCTATCTTTCCAACTACGGAAGAATTAGCGTGTGTGAAAGAGACAGACAGACAGAGAGAGGAGGAAGCTATTATACTTCAAATTGGTGGAAAGGATAAATGGCCAGATTTTCGGTTCGAAAAGGGGTTCGACTCGCGGGGTAAATCGTTAATTAATCACGTTGTTGCATAATAAGCAGCCGTTCGGCAATGATAACATCGGTCATTCTAAATTCGCAACACGCCACTGGCGCTTACATACGTTCGATAAACAGAGGCCGGCCAATCCACCCCGCGACGTATTAAATTATTGCTAAGGAAACAAAGGGCGCGGCCGTGGTGTCCGGGTAAACTTTCTGTTTGCATTCCCTCATACGGAACGTGCCCTGTCCTGGAAAACAGCATCAGCCGAGGATAATTATTCGTGGACAACGATGGAATCGTTGCACCGTTGCCTCCTTGTTTTATCACAGGTTTAATCATGATTTTTTACCGAGTTAGGAATATTTCTTTTTTTCGAACGAGATAAAAAGTTTTTCGAGATAAAAATTTTGGGAACGCATATTACTTGTTGAAATATGTCTGTATGTGCTGTGGGATGGATTTGGAAAATGTTTCGTTGTGGAATATGACGAATTTGATGATGGGATATATAAATTTTATTATTGCGAAAACGATAAAAAAAGCAAAGAATTCGAAAATAAAGAAGAGATTTTCTAGATTTGCGGAGATTGGATCTTGTTTTGATATTCGAAAATGAAATATATGTTTCGCTTGTTTAAATGCAAGAGGAATATTTTTTATTTCTGCCAAGATTTCTGGCTCGAGGAACGCAAAGAAGAAAGAATCCCTGGCGGACGTCTAGCTCGCGTCGATACTTCGATAGCTTCGGGAGAAGTTTTCAAGGGGTAATAGAAAAACTTTCTCAGCTCAATCGCATTATAGCTGGTAGGCGAGCAGCCTCCGTGACGATGTTTCGCGTCTTCATGCCCGTTCGATCCTTTGTTTCATCCCGGGAGAATCTCTCGATATAGCGAGATCTTAAATTGAACCATCAAGCAACGATATCAAGCTCTTCTCGATTACTTGTAATTATAATTTTCTTTTTTTTTTTTTTTTTTTACGTCTACACAGTTCGATAAAGTAATTAAATATAGCGGACAAATTTCAATCGGGAGAGATTATAACTCGAACTAATATATGGAAATAATTGTAATTTATATAAAGTTAAAGAAAATATAGGAATGTTTATTATAATGTAGAACTAGATGAGCTATAAAAATACATCCTAACGCAACATCAAGAACACATAACTTCAATAATAATTTGATAACATATATATATATATATATAAGCAATTTTGGATTTCTTATTTTATCTCATCTTAAAATTTTACAAAATTATAAAAAAAACGAAATTACACGGTATCCAAAATCCATACAAATCATACAAACATCAAAAACAAATATCAATTATAATTTAAGTATATATATATATATATATAGCAATTTTTTAAATTCCATGTAAATCATAAATCCAATAATATTATTTTTAAAAAAACGAAGTGTAAAAATGCATCGAGCGTTAATCCTTTCCGATCTCCCCTCGGAACACATCGAAGAAAGTGTGAGCAAGCGGCCCGCGCGATGGCACCCGTAATTGCGCACGGTGTGAGAGGGTTGCGTTTCTCTGGCGCAAGGTATAAGTGCGGGTTAGTAGACGCAAACCCACTACGCGAGGGACGACTAGCTATTTCAGAGGAGTAACCGAGTCGGAAGTCCGTCGTAGCCGCAAGTTAAATAGCTTTCCGTTACCGGTCGCATTACTCGCCGACGTACTGAAAACGCTCCTTTCCACTCTCCCTTTCTCTTCGACCGTGTATGTGCGCGCGCCACGCCTCGCTCGAATGAGTAATGCGGTCGACGCGCACTCGCGCCTCTGTCTCTCTCTCTTTCTCTTTCTCTCTACGTTTCGCGTGAAAATTTCCTTCAGTGTTGTCCACCTATATGCGAGTCTTCATCTGTAAACTTTCGCAGCGATGCGGATTGGAGGGGAGAGAGAAGAGGGGAAGGATGAGTTTCCTAGTTGAAGGAGGGTTCTCGTGGAGGGAAATGGAAGGTTTCGTGGTTGGCTGCTTTTGATGGGACAGAAGTGAAGTCTGTAATACGTGTGATCGAGCGGATAGGTTCGCGTTACTATTTTGTGTTGGAAATCGGTTCACCGGTGTTCTGCGAGTAATGCAGAGGTTCTCAAAATGATAAGGGGTAATTGTAATTTGTGCGATTCGTAGAAATTTTTAGTCCGTATAACGTATTGCAGATTGTTTTCGTTTTCTCTAGTGAATAATAAGATATTGATTTTTTTTATTCATAGCAATTACTTTTAACGACGAGTTGAAAACAATTATATTTTAAATTATATGTAATTTAAAAATAATTTTAAATTTTTAGATATGCGTTATAGCTTAATGGAATTTTGAACTTTGATTTTAATGGTATGTATTTAGAAGATTGAGAATTTATATAGGTTGTCTGTTACAAAGAAATGATTTTAGTTTTGTGAATTACTAATGATAGCGTATTGTGACTAGAATTATGATATAGATGGATATAATAATAATAAAAGTTACGGTAAAATTTTTAAAATTTTAAAAATTTTTAATCAAAAAATTATTATAAATTTAAACTACTTTCAATTATCTCTTAATATTTTCTGTTCTGAAAATATAAGCCATAATAATAATAATATCGATAGATCGTACTAAAAGGATCGTTTTAAAACGCGTTCATTATGGTGCCATTTAAAAGAGACCTTAGAAAGAGCGATATTCCAAAGGTTAACGGTCTCGTAGAGAAGGATCACACCGTGTCGTGAACACGAAATACTCGCACAGAAGACAACAATATCGCGGTCGTAAAACATTTATGGATCGAGGCTGGTCAGGTCATAACAGTTTCATATCTTTTTCACCGCGTCTCTCCATCGCTGGCACGATTTACGCCGGGGATACCCCACTGCGTTTCAGTGCTGAAACGTGTCGCCACCGTCGAGGCATTTCCAAATTTCAAAGATGAAAGGAATTTTCACGATTCTGTTATCCCGTTTCTTATCAAATTCAATTATTTTTCGAGGATAATTTTTCAAAAATCAAAATTTTATAAAGTTCGAACTCGAGTTCTATCAAACTATCCATTTCTGGGAATCGTGATTTTTAATTTTAAAAGCAGCATTCAAAGATTCACGATCCCTTTATCTCAAATCCTAAATTTCTGGAAAACGATGACTTTTACTTTTATCAAAAGATAATTTTCAACGATTCGCGTGCCCATTTTCTACGAAATCCATTATATTCGAAGAAAATAATTTTTCAAAAAATGGAAAAAGATTTTTTTCACTTTCGAAGGCAATATCCAATAACTAAAAAAAAAAAACTCGCGTTTGTGTTACCCAATTCGACGCTCGGAATTCATCCATTTCTTTCGAAACTCGAATCGAACTAAAAATCGTGAGTTTCACTTTCGAAAGCAACTTTCCTATACAAGAATTTGCACGAACCTGTCATCAACTTGTTACGAAGTCCATCGCTCGTCGAGGATGGTTCTCGAAAAATCGAATCCTAGAATTTCTGGGAGCCGTGATTTTCACTCCGTATTTTTCAATTTCCATCAGGAGGGAGGGGAAGGGTTGTATTCCCAACGCACCACCCGGCATCTGTGCACACGTACGCGCCCATTGGGTACAGTGTACGTGACCCAATTGAAAAGTCGATACCTTAGAATTCAGCGGAAGGAAAGGGGGTCTACCACCCACGTCTTCTCACCCCCTTTCCCATCTCGTTCGTCTTCTTTCTCGACATCCTCGTCGCGCTGTCGTCGAATCATGTTCCGGTTACGATGAAAGCCACCTCTCCTGATCAAGATCCTATTCCATTCCTCCCGTGCATCGCATATTTGCATATTTGAACGAGAGAGAGAAAGAGAGAAGAAAAGAAAAAGCATCGAATTTTTCCAATGGCGTCGCGAGCATCGAGTGAGTTATTATTAACTCATTAACACGGAGATACACAGTTTTTTCTCTGTGGTATAATTATTTTATTTTGCGTGATATTGTCGAAAGAAATATTTATGGTAAATGGAAAAATTTCAAGGAATTATTTCGCGAGTGATTTTATTTTAAATATACAATATCCAACTTTGCAATATTTCCGTAAAAAAAAATATAATAATACTTCAATTGCAAAGTGACAAGTTTTTACATCTTTATCGCCATATTGTTTCGTTTATATTAAAAAAGTTGAAGTCTTTGAGAGGAAAACTTAGAATCGAGGGAGAATCGAGTGTAAAAGGTTATACAGCTCCGACAATTATCCCTAAAGTCGCTCTTAAAAAAAGAAACGAATAAAGTATCTTCTCTTTTGGAGCTTCGAGTCGCGATTTCGCGATATTCCTTCGCCCTTTTAGGTGGAAAAGCAATTTTACAACCGTTACTGTAGATAAGTAAAGCACAATGGAAAGTGCATTTAGACATTAAGGATTCGAAGGAAGTGTGAATCGCTTCCTGGATCAATGGAGAGGAAACGTAGCGATGATCGAGAAGCAGAAACTCGCAGCTTGTGGAAGAACGGTTGCTCGAGGTCAAGGTTTGGGGGTCAAGTAGCCTACTCTAAGCGTGGACGCGGTTTCCCTTTTTCTCGTGAATTTACTTAGCCAACGATCGAATCGATAAGCATAACCGATGAAGTCGTACGATTTCGCCCTTACCACTGTCGTGTAACCGATCCAGAAACCTGAAAAATTGTTGTCTCTGGCAATATTTCATTTACTTTTGGCGATGAATTAAAATAAAACACGGAGAGAAAATTTTTGCTGTACATACATATATCATAATCCTGAGAAGAATTTTAATTTTCTGATTCAATTGAGAACAAAGAAACTTTCCGTTCTCAAAATTTTTCCAAAAAGTGCAAAAAATCCTCTCTTTCTCATTCATTCTTTTAATCACTTATTCGCTCATTCACTTATCTTCTCACTCGTTCTCATTCACTCGCTCACTTATTTCTCTCTTTTCCTCTCATTCCCACTTATTCATATATACATTCACTCATACTTCCCTCGCTTCCTAAATTACTCTCTATCTCACTCTGTCCCACCATCGCCCAGATCCCACCATTTTTCCTTGAAGCGCCCCACTCTAACGCGGCAGAAGCAGCAATCCTCCTCCGTCCGTGCACCGATAAGGATCCATCGAAGCGATCCTTCCGCTAAATTTGCAGGCGCCACGGGACCAGCAATTACGGTGGCGACGGTGCGGCGGCGGATACCAGGCGCAAACGCGATTTATCTCTCCCCTCCACTCCCGACCGACCCATCCCCTCCCCGCCTCACACGCGCGTCGTAAATTAGATTTCGATCCGCGTATCGTCGTCCTCGCGATAATGCGCCCTCCTCGCGTGTACACTCGCGCGTATTTTCGGGATAAAGTAATTCACACCGTGGCCCGTCATCGGCCATTACGCGGCCGCTCGATACGCGATTACCTTTAATCTCGCCCGTTCCACCGCTCCTCCCTCCCTCGCGAGTTCTACAATTGATTAATCGACGTGGAATAACGAGGTTATAGTTCGCGTCGATAGGGAGATTTTCCCTCCTCCTCCTCCCACAGAGGAGTGTTTTCGATGAGATTGGAAGGTGGAGGGTGGGAAGAGGGGGATAAGAAAGAAATTTGGAGAGGAAAATTAGGGAAACGCGAGGTAAGGGTGAGTAACAGGGGGAGGAAGTTGAAACTTCTTTAAGGGGGAATTTTAAGAATAAAGAGAGGAATTTGGGATAAAGTCGAAAGGAGAATTAATGATGGAAATATGATGTAAAAGTGTGCCCGGTCAGGGAATTTGAACAATGAGGGTATTGAGAAAATTCTAAGAATCGTGTGTACCAAAGAACACGACTCTAAAATTCCATCAATGATAGAAACAATAATGCGATATTATAGTACTTATTGGAGCGACAAGAAAGATGACTCAGTATCCCTCGTAATGAAATTCTATCATGGACATTTGCAAAAAGTGGTAGAATAGAAAACAACTGGGTAATAATTTCATTTTGAAAGCGATAAGAGACGATATGCATTAAAGACGATGATAAAAAGGAGAATAGGGATCGGAATCTCATCCTCATCTTCGCGTAAAGGTTGATTGATACGATCTGGATGGTTTATCTCGAAACCCTCGCTCGACGGGGTAATAAGTGGAGGGCAATAGCCCGTTTAAAGGAGATGCAAAAGCGACGTGAGCGTGTACCAGGAGGAGGCAAATGGGTACATCCAGTGCGCTAAGCATTCCTTTGTTCCTGACGCATGATTGACGCGGAATGGTTCATGGTTTCCAGTCACTCTCGCGCCAAGATTACCCTCGAACGGTATGGCGAGGGTGATCTGCATGATTGAGCCAGCTGCTCGGAACAGATGAGCACGTTCTACTTCACCGTCATGCTCTCCTCTTCTTCGTCTTCCTGCCTGTTCAGATACATTGACTCTCTTACGCAATGGAACCCAAAAGTTATGTAACTATTATGTAATTATGTAACTATAGATTGTCTAATATGAAAAGTATATTAGGGATTTGATAGAGAAGAGTATTATCAGAAAGAAATTTGTGTAAATATTTTGCAGAGAGTTTATGAGAAATGAGTTTAAGGAAAGGGATTTATTTGGTAATTTGTTTTATGCAGTTTGGAATTATGGAAAATGTATCAATGTTTGTATTATTTTTGTCAAGTGAGGAGAAATGTTCAAGAAATTTTTGATAATTTGTGTTATGTAATTTGAAGTTTAGTTGAACTGTGTATGAATATAATAGATTGTAGAAAATCATATCAGTATTGATGTTAGGATTATTTTTGTGATGTCCATTTTTGATTTTTATTTGTGTATTTTTTTTTTCTTGTAATTTCAATTAAATATGTTTTAATACTTGCTGTTAGTAATGGATGATATATATTATGTATATGTCTTGACTTCAGCTATTTTAATCAAGAGTGATTCTCGTACTTTGTATGTCATTATTATTAATTCTGCACAATGATATTTATTTAAACAGTTATAGAAGGATCAACTATTTGAAAAAGTACACTTATAGAAAGTTCCAAGTATTTTTTCTTCATTGGGGAGATTAGTATGATTAAAATTTGAAAATTAAGATAAATACAATATCACAAAAGAGATGAAAGTAATTAGAAAAATTACATTAATGAGTATTGAAAATTTGTAACATAGAATTGGTATAAATTTTCCATTTTATAGTGCTCTTATTAATTCATATCTAAACATAGATTTTTTCTTTAATTAAAATAATTCCATTTTTTTCTTATTTATCTATTCAAGCAAACGAATAGATAACAGTAAAATGGTTTTCATTTAAAATCCCATTCTTCTTACTGATTATATTTTAGATTATTTTTGATAATATCTCTTAAAATATTATTCTCAGCGGGATATTTTCTCATCTTCAAATGAAAAATCCTTGAATTTTTCGCGAAAAAATCGTTGAACCGTGTCAACATTTACATACGTAATCTTCTTCAAATACTGAACGCTGTATATATTCAACCATCTTTTCGACGCTCTATTCAAATGTAATGCTAATAAATTTAAAAAAAGTCGCAAAAGCGATTCCAATTATTCACAAATATGGCACGTTGTATCCATAATTAAAAATTAAATCAAAATTCGGCCGAGATTAGCCATCAAATTTCCAAAAAATACGATAAAGAAAATTAAATAAAACAATTTTTTTCGCGAAATCCAATTCAAAGTTTCTATCGATATTTTACATACACGTTACAATTGGAAAAAAAATTAATAAATAAATAAAAATTTCTTCACCAAACTGAAATTCCAAAGAAGATCCTCATACAAAATCCGATATAATTATTAATATAGTAGATCTTCGTGACGTAGCTGAAGCTTTTTAAAGAAAAAAATTTTAAAAACCGTCCCGAAAAAATGGGATATACAAGTGTAATTTCCCGGCTACGCGAGTTTTAATGTAAGGAAAGAGGAGGGCGTATATTTTTCCTCTCTCTCTCTCTTTCTCTCCGCCTTTCCGCCAGAAAATTCCTCTTCCGCGGACGAAGGGGAAGAGGTTTCTTGAAATTAATATTTCCAGGGCCGAGCGCAAATAATTATCGCGTATCCTTGTCCCCCACGAGCCACGGAGAATTGAATTTCCTCCCGCTTTCCTTTTTGGCCACTGGCCAAACGATCCGTGGAAAATATTTCCTTCTCGCGTGGCAATTTAAAAAAGAAAAAAAAGAGGAAGAAAGAAAGAGAGAAAATGTATCCTTTAATTAAAAACAGGGTTGATCGTCGACCGGCCTCCTCTTTCGACGTGAACGAGACTGAATTTAATTAAAAGATAGATATAGGAAGCGTTGTTTCAATTGTTTGGATCGACTCGAGGCGAATATTCTTGGTATTACTCTTTAATGGAGAACTTCTCCTTGGAGAGAGGGAAGAGGTGAATATAATAAACGATTTGTATTAAACTTTGTTCGAGTGTGAGTCGCGCGTATAAGTTGGGAGGGGAAGAAAGGGAGTTTTGTCATTTTAACGACGTAACTTAACCTAACCTGACCTAACCTAAGTTACTTTCGTCTATTGTTTCCGATTAATCTCAAATTTAAAGATTGAACGAAGCAGAAAGTAGTTAGGGATTCGATTCTTGAGATTCTTTGAATAACGAAACTTGAATAATTTCGATAAAGAGTAAATCTCGACTTTAAATATCTTAGATAAATTAATCTTGCATTATTAATTAGTATAATAGTTTGTCAAAAGTTTGTCGTAAATCTCGCCAGAATGTTAAATTTATGATCAATTTTGTAAAGAGTTTCTACTTTGTCACGATACTAAGAGAAAATAAATAAGAAGCTAACCTAACCTCGTGCACCCTTGCCATTAGTTTCATTCCCTCAAATCCCAACACACGTTCAAAATTCAACGATATACCTCGATACATGTCTCTATCAAGAGAGAGAACCGATGAACTTCTCGTCTAAGTTCTGCCAAAACTGTTTCAGAAAGATTTTCCATGAGATAATATCAACTAAAATCCACTCGTTACTTAACTCATAAACTGTATCGGTTTAAACTGAAACCCTACACTCGTGAGCTTAAGCCAGAGGAGAAAAAAAGAAAAAGGAAAATACGACAGAGAAACTCTATTTCTAATAAATTAGAAAAGTCTTGGTAATAAAGTTGGCGACCTTGAGCGACAGTGGCGCCCGAAATAATCCCTAGCACGCGATCAAAGTCCCCAAATCTCACTTTTCCTCAAAGTTTCCGGGCTTTGTGCAATCCCGACGCCCCGAGATCTGATATTTTCAACTGTGCCAGCGTGCGAAATTGAATTTCTGCCGACCAATCCGACGACGAGCGGAGGAGGACCCTCTAAGCGGACAGGCCCGATTATCCGTTGATCATCCAAGGCTCTCCTCCCGCTAACAGAGTTAATCCCTGTGACGTTAATTAAACAGCGAAAAGCTCGGTTCCAACCCTGGCTATAATCCATCGAAACGGTCTTCACCAACCGTGCATTATTTGACGGCTCCTCCCTCTCCTTTCTTTTCGCCTCGATCGATCTTCTCGCGCATTTAACGAAATTGGACCGGCAAAGGAAGACTCGTTCTCCTACTGTCCACGATAAACGTCTCCCCTTTTATTTTCAATGGCTATCTATCTTCTGGTTTATCTAGCGGGATTCTCTGAACTGCGTTACGACTTCAATCGATCTTTAAACGATTGGATTCCTTTTTTTGAAATTTATTCGATTGCATGAGCGTGCAATAGGAAATAAATTATGATAATAGTTTATAATAACAGTTATTGGGTTGGGTGATAATCTTTTTTGGAGAAGTATGTGATATTTTTTTATAGAGTAGATCCATATGTGAATAAAATTGCTTGAATACAATTGTCTTTTTATTAATTGTGATGGATTATAAAAAGACACTGAGATAATAAAAATCCTTGATCTGATTAATTAAACATCCAATAAAGCGTCATTTATCATTCAATACGATAATATTTTTGTTTCTCTATATAGATGGAATAAAATATCGATAAGAAAAATCCTAATATCTGAAACGTATTCTCTCTGATATCTTCAGAGACCATAAATCACTCAAAGAAAGTCCGTATGTGCCACTTCCATCTCGACATTTCTTTCTTTCTCTCTCTTTCTTTCTTTTTCTTTTTTTTTTTTTCATCTCTAATTGTTTTTATCCAACTTTGTCTTCTTTCAGTACGAATTCCTGCACGGTTGGAACCGTTCCTTTCCCTTTCGTCAGCTCGTTTACCGTTTCCAGGATCATCCCTCTTCCCCAAGAGACACCTGATGTCCTCGTTCCACCTTCGAATTAATGGCTATCGAATTGCTCGAACCATTCTCCAGGATTCCAGGTCGACCAGGGAAGAGGATCGGTTTCAGCGAACTAGTCTCTCCTCGAGTCTAGAATTTCAGATGTAGTTTATTATAATAAATGTGATAATAATGTGTGAAAATAATTTATCGTGTTTAAGAGTAATTTTTTAGAAATAATAAAAAAAAAAAAAGAGGAAAATTTTTTCTATATTTTAAAATTTAATTATATGGACAAGGATGTTATAATATGTTGAAAGCAAATATAAAAATTGATATACGAGATTAAATTGTACGTATTTTTTGATTTTATTGGACATTTTATGATAAAATAATTTATCAAGTTGGAAGTAATTTTGCAAAAATGAATTACAACAATTTTATAAATAAAAAAGAAGAGGAAAATTTTTTCTAAAGTTTTTTTCTATTACAAAATTTAATTACCCTTTAATTTTGTGAACAAAGGTGTTAATATGTTGAAAACAAATATAAAATATGATACACGAGATTAAATTATATATACTTTTGATTTTTATTGGACATTTTATATCGGTGTTTAATTCAATAGTTTACATGTTCTACTTTTTCAATTGCAATTGTTTAAATTTATTTGTCCGTGTAAAGATACTTATTTCAATTTTAAAAATTTAAACGAGTGACTTTTAACGTAAATTTAAATTGTTTATAACTTTTAACAAATAAATCGAAATTTTTATATAATAGTATAAAATATTTTTTTAAAAGTAATTTAAAAAATTGACTCTCCACAAATATATTAATTTTTTATATGTTGCATGTATATCCTCGATAATAATAACAATAATAAAAAATGGAATAAATCCTGAAAAATGAGAATTTCTTCAGATTCGATGATCATTTCGATTCGCTCGTCTTCCATTCACATTTCATTAAACAACGGCATTTTCATTATCGTCGTAATTGCCTCGACACGATACCTAATCCGATAAGGAAAACGCGAACAGCCACGAGAGAAGAAGTTTTCACGCAACTACCCCTTTGAAATTTCATTCAACCCGTTGATTTCCTAACCTAATCTATCGCTTCTCGTTAATAATTAACTGTGTGCAAATTTTATGAAGCGAGATCAATTCAATTCGAATTTTCAGATCGAAAGCCATCTTCATTCAGATATAATTAAAAACAATCAGATCTAATTGATTTATAAAATATATAAATAACTCTAATTATAGATCAATTTAAAAAGAAAATCAAAATCGAGCAAAGTTAATCCAAAATAATCAAGATCGATTCGAATAAGTCGATTAAAGTCGATTCAAGTTTCAATCCAAATAAACTCATTAAACCAAAAGTTGTAAAAAGTCTCGATTGCCAATTAACCAACTAACGACCACTCGAGAAGAACATCGATAATTTGTGAAAAACTAAGCTCAGAAGAGAGAAGTTTATTTATTTATTTTGAACAGACGATCATATCGGTTTAAGTTTCATTGCGAAATTTCAAGGATTTCGAGCAACGTCATCCTCGAACTGTAATATAATTGTTTTAATAATCAAAGAGCAGGAAGAGGGGTCTCAATGGGCAGATATTAAGTGGATAAAAAGTAGCGAGAAGCCAACCACCAGCTTCTGTAAAATATTGGCCAAGTGGCCACTGCCTGGAAGTTGACTTATCGAAGCACTCGAGGGCTTCGCCAGGTGTCGAGCGGATAAAAGGCTTGGAAGGCAAGCGGGGCTGATTGCCGCGAAAAATCTTTGGCCAAGTGGTCATTGACTACTAAATTGATCCAGAGAAGAAGAAGAAGAAGGTTGATGCCACGGAATAAATTGGCCAAATGGTTATCAAGACACGAACACGTCGGAAAAAATGTTGGCCAAGTGCTTTGGGGGATATCGATCCTCTAAATCAGTGTCTCTCAACCTTTTTCGAGTCTCTTTTGTAACTTAACCAATCCCTCTAGTTGCGATAAAACGAGAAAATTGTTTTTAAATTAATTAATGTGACTTCATTGTCGTCGAATGACTCTCAATCTTTCTTGAATTACGACGATCTTTTATAATATTCTTTTGTAATATTAAAAATATTCAAAGTATTCGAACAACTTGCAATCTCTCCATTTATCATGAAATAAGAAAAATATTAAAAATTAATGTGTTTTTATTGTCGTCGAATAACGATCAATAAGATCAGTTACTAATATGATATGCATACTTTGAAGTTTGTAGAATGTGATAATGTAGTTACCTTAAAATAAATGAACGTTAAAAATTGACAATTGAAGATAAATGTGGCGAAAATACTTCAGATATAAATACTCTGCGATCAACAGGTTGTGAACCACTGGTCTAAAGTTTGAACGCCAACTGATTGGAATGGAATCCTTCAGAAGTTTATTCTAAAAGATATAAAAATAAAAATTCTGTGTTTATTTAAATATTTGTAAAATTTTATTTCATATTAAAATTATCTTTCTTAACTTTTATCATTAAATTGTCATCAAAATCACTTGGTTAATCCAATTTCTTTTTCTCTCTCTCTTTTTTAAAATATAAAAAAAATATAAAAAGATTGAGTATATGAATCATGATAATCATTTATTCGTAATAATATTAAATACACAATACATACCATTAACGAAAACTGCATCGTCACAGTTCCAGTTGATACTATCAAGCAACATGACTTATAACTTAAAATTATTTTCACGCGATAATTACCTATCGTCAATTTTTAAAACTCGACGTGGATGAATTGTTCGAGGGGCGATTTTTTTTCCCCATTATCCACCTCGTTCATCCAAATGTTAATAATCTCGCACTTTCTTATCGCACATGGTAAATTCTATGACTCATTCCATCGATGTAACAGTCGTATCGTGTTCTAAAGTCGTTGCAAACGTCCGTCGGTTATTCGTCGCGATAAGTCGAATGATTAATTATTAATTAAAAATCGCCTGGTAACGCTTGACATCTGGATAAAAATCACACGTTCGTCTTGTCGATTTTTTTTCCTTCCCCCGTCTCATTCCACACAAATCGAAAAATTTAATGACATTTTTAGCTCTTGAACTTTTTAATTAATATTTGCACGACTGATGGACATTTAAGAAATTTTTTTTTGAGAGGGGGGAGGTAAAAATCTAAAAATTTTGTGACATTTTTGTATAACTTTTGAACTTTTTAATTAATATTTCCATTTGCAGCATTGATAGACATTTAAGAAGTTTCTTGTTCTTTTTTTCTTTTTTTTTTCGGAGTAAATTGTCACTGAAAAATGTCACTGAATTTTTTAATCCGAATATTCGTAAGTGAGGAGATTATTAACATTTTTTTTTTCCATAGTTTTCTCGCCTGTCGAATAATTCGTCACCCCGTGTATAACTCGTCCTCTTTTATTTCTGTTACAGCCATCATGGATGCGCAGCCGGGAATACTGGGACGACAGCTTCGAGGCTCGTTACGCGGAGCTCAGGAAGGATCCTACGAGGCCGCCGTTAAAGGTAATTATATCATCATTAACGTCGTCATCCACCATTTGCGATATCATCGCTCCTCGATCCTATTAACGGGTGAATGAATATTACGAGCTTGACAAATCGGGGATCTCTCAAAACCGGGGGATATGGAACGTGAATCCTTAATCCTTTCAAAGCCAGGGTTTTGTCGTAAAACGTATCGCTTGAAGCGTGAAAGTTTATATCCGTTTACATAGATACCGAATCTGTTAAACTTTTTAAGTAAATCGTAAATTATTCCACCGTACAAAAATGTTAAATTTGAGTAAATTTTAAAACGATTATTATTAAGAGACTCGTCTCGTATAAATTTTTTTTAAGAGGATAAGCTAAGCTATGTAAGCGTATTAAGAAAAACATGATATAACTCAAAATTTTCATTCAATGAATTGATGGTACGTTTTAAAAATATAATTATTGCTTATACTTTTCACTAGTAGAATCAGATATAGAATCAGATAGGCGATTTTCGTGAACTTTTCCACCAAATATAATATATTGTTCATTATTTTAAATCATTAAACAGCACTCCGTTTAACGTCTTCTTTAACATCTTCTTATGAAATAATTTTCGAAGTAGACAAAATGCAGCAACGAAATATCAGAAAATGATTCCCCAAAAAATAAATGACGTAAAATGGCCCTATAATAGTGCCAAAAATAACTAGGACCGAGGCAGGGAATGACCTTTCCCTTTCGCAAAGCCGACTTTACCACGAAGTTTGACGCGATTCAGAGAGTTGAAACGATAGCACAAAGTTCCGAGCCGTTGACCAGAGAAAACTCCGTTGAAGTTTGTACGTGTGCGTGTGTGTGTGTAATTCCCGCATGTCGCGGTTTTCGAGCAAACCTTTGTGCACCAGTTCCCTTGACCACCCTTGGCCCTTGACGGGGATCCGTTAATGGGAATGTTTCATCAAAGCTCGCGTGTGGACGAGAGAAAGCGAGCCGCGAGGCTCTTTTCGTCAGGGAATTTTCAATATTTAGCTTGTTTATTTATTCGACCGGGGAAATGAAAATCTCCGTTTTTTCACGGGGCAACTCGAGTGGCCGATAACGAATCCCCGACTCGGTCGATAAGGTACGCGTTTCACGATGTTCTCGAAATTGTGAATCGAATGCTTGAAAATGATAGAAATGAATATATAAATCAAAAACTAGATAGAAAATAATGAATAGTGGAAAGTAGGATAAATAAAATAAATTCGCATAAAAAAAAAAGAATAGAACGAATTGTGATTTTATTTATTCCATTTATTCTATTATTAAAAGCTTTCTTATAATAAATATAGTATATAAAAGGAAAAGTTTATTGAATTTTTGAAATTTCGTTAAATTATACTTTTCTTTAACCAATATTTTAAGAAATTAGTACATTTTTTAAACAACTTTTTTATTGTTCAAATTTTCAGTTAATAAATCGATTAAGTTATATTAAACTATTAAAATATTAAATGATACTTCTAAAGAGAAATATGTGAAAATATATGTTAAATATTGTCAAATATCATTGTTCAAAAGAATATGACTTACATTGATCTAAATTCTTCATTTTATAATGCAAATAAACTGGTTTGAAATAATAAACTGATAGACTGTATAAATTTATATGCACAATTCTGTTCTCTAAATAATTTCACTGTTAATTACGATCGAAAGAAATCAATCGACAAAATTAAGTACCTCGATATTTTCGATCAATATTTATCGCTTAATCGTTAACAGCCAAAGTTTACATCAATTTATCACGAATGAGTTCTTCGGTGAACACAGATTTCCTCCAAGTCAATCACTACACCAATTGCTTATACGACGAACATATCCTATATAAGAGGTTAAACGCAGCGAAGAAGAATGAACACAGCGCCACTGTAATCCGATTTGTGTAATGAAGCAGTAGGAAAGGCGCGTTTACAACGCAACGCTGCTCAGTCAATATCATGCGTGCTCGCCTCAAGGCGCATCGTGAGAAACTTTGTTAACGAATCCCCGAAATATCTCGACTTAATTAACTCGCGAACGTGAATGCCGAATTCTCATTGCCGGAAGGCAAATCATCTTTGCAAGAGTTTCCTGTTCAATCGAATCGATAAATCGATCATATTTTCTCGTTAATGTGAAAAATTTCCCCACGCCATGATAAATTTGTCCAAAGAGGAGAAGAATAAAATTGGCGAAAATTATCTTTTCGTAGAAAAATAAAATTGATTGTTTTCATGGAATTTCATGAAATTTCTCGTACTTTTTTATTAATCGTTAGAAAAAATTATGATGTGATTAGAAACTGATGCTATTTTTGAGAATTAGAATGATGAAAGTATAGATGGCGCAGTTGGAATTGAAAGATATAGTTGAAATAAAATTTAGTGACTATTCTGAAAATTGTAATAACATCATCTTTGATTTTATAATGCAGAGCTAAAATATATTACATATAGTGTTGATATATAATCTTATTTGTAAATGTGGTATTTCTAGTCAATATGTATGTGTCTCATGTTTATTGTTATTCATTTTCTTACCTAACCAACAAATCAAGTTTGTACAATATTATCCTAATGTTATCAAGAGAAATGAAACAAGTTTTCCTATTCTATTCTTCTCTTCTTTTATTTTTAACATTACAACTAGAACACAATTCTAGTTCATGTAGAGTAATGCATCAGAGCATACAGAAGCACAAAGGAAAGCAGAGATCCAAAGGTAGAAATGTAGTGTATACAAGACATGGTAGCATTGAAATCAGACATTGAGAGTTGATTATAAAGCAAACAATGTAACAAAGAGTTATAGTTGGAACTATAATCACCATAAAGTTTAGAACACTTGTTCTTGTGACACAAATAGAACTTCTCACAGAGGATTCAGAATTGGCATTAGAAAATACCAACACAACTACATATATTTATAGAGAAGAAACACAAATAATTATATACAATACTTAATACTTTTATTTCGTAAAGTAATATTAATATGATCCTAATAATTTTATAATGTCCTAACCTAAAAATCGTGATGAGATTATACGTAAAAAGATTCTCTTGTGTATGATGAAATATGTGAAAGATTATGTGCATGGATCTCGATGTCGTCCATTCAAGGTACCTAAGTGTCATAAACACGCCAATATTTTTCAATCTTTTCTAACAAGATGATACTGTTCTCCTTTCGCGCATACATAACCTATAGAATGAATGTGAGAGCATGATCGCGAAAAAAAATTCACCACGTAAATGAGAAAAAACTGAATCCTTTGTCATTCGATCTCTTTGATTTGTTATTTTGTGAAAGAAGATTGTGGAATGATCGTCTAAGATACTTTAATTAAATCTTGCTTTGACAGAATCCATGGTATTATAATTTTCTCAATCATCATTTTATTTTACCTCTTCTTTATACAAAAGTCTTTTTTAAAAACTAGAATAGATTGAAAATACTACGAGCCATAATTTAATCTTTTTTTTTTTTAATAAAAAAAGTAATTAAAAAGAGAGAAAATGAAAAACTTAATCAATATTCTAGGGAAAAATAACCTGAAAAATTGCTTAATCGATCGCGGAAAAAAGAGCCGAAGTGCAAACAAAATGGTCCCCGGATTGCATTAAAATGACGGCATACGATAATTCGAATGATGGAATCGGCAAACAAGTGGAGGAATCGCGAAGAGAGGAAGGAAGGACAAGCGGTGGACGGGAAGTGGAAGGTGCGCGAAATGCATTCCACGGCTAGATCGGTATTGTTGTGCGCGTTTTCGAAAAGGCCACCGCCCACTATTGTGCCGGGCCGACAATGGCCTGATGAGCCGGTATTGTCGAACTTGTTGAACTCTGCCGCGATGAAAGGAGCGAGGGGAAGCTGCGTCCGAAGTCTTCGTGCAAGTACGTGCCTCCTGGGACTCGATGAAATCGCTCTCGTCCGGAAACCACTTCCGTCCAAATATTTGTCCCGTCATTTCACCTTCGATCGAACAATTATTAATTGAACGCCATCATCCATAATTCTCGATATGTAACACACACATTTATCCAGTTGGTCTTAATTTACAAATATTCAGTCGATTGTTATTAAGTTAAGAAATTTTAGATTGTTTTAGATTTTAGAAAATTTTAGATCTCGGAAAGGAACTTGACAAGTTCAGTTTTGGGTTGATTTATATTTACGTTTTCTTATCGAGATTAAATATAGATTAAATTAATAATTGGATGAACTATCGACATTATGTATGTTAACAATCAAATAAGTGTTTTCTTAATTCGTTCAAGAGATTAAATTAAGGGAATTTTAGATCAATGGAGAATTTGGTAATTCTATTTTGCTTTTGGATTGATTTAGATTGCATTTTTATAGAGATTTAAGTTAGTTTAGATTACGTTGAATAAACTGTTGAGCTTAGGTTAGAATAAATCAGATTTTTCTTTATTTTTTTAAGAGATGTTAGGTTAAAGAAATTAGATTGATGAAGAAAAAAATGTGATAATTTTATTTGATTTTTTTTATTCAATCTAGATTGTACTTTCTTTCGAGATTTAAATCAGGTTAGATCAACATCGTTGAAGTTAGATAAATATTTCTCTTCATTCGTTCAGGAAAAATGTTCTATTGAAATTTCTTTTTTATCTTATATATCTACTATAGCACTTTTCCTTTTCCTTGAAAGGATTGTGCTGTCATCTATTTATCTGTTGCTTTTATCGATCGATACTCTATTGGTCGGAATATACTTTTTTTTTCCTCAAGTTGTGGAAACGAGAACGAGTCTCAGTGATCATTCGAAAGAGAACTAGTTTTCACGAAAGACCGAGAGAAGTTGCACGAAGTTTGTAAGTTGCAAGAGCGGAAATTAACCTCGAGAGCTCGTGATGCAGAGTGACTTGGAAATCTCTAGATAAAGACGTTAGACTGCATGTCTAGAGAGGTGTTCCTATTTATTCTAGGAAATTTTAAATAACATACAAATTAATCTTTCAATAATAGCATTTCTATATTACATAATATGTAACATCATAATATTTTTATAAATTACGATTTATTAGATTATTTTTTATGAAATTATCAACATTAGGAAATTAATATATCGTTTATCGTTGACTTAAAATAATATAAAAAAAAATTATAGTGGAAAACATAGAGCAAAATATTATAGGATAAACAACATTCAAGAGATGAGATGCATTTGGATTGTACGTCCTCGTAAAAAGTGAGCTTGCTCTGGTAAAATGTTGGTGTGGTTGCCTATCGTGGCTAGGGAAATGTAATGGAACGCTCACGACTCGGTTGTCGTACTGTACTTTTCCTATGTTTCACCTTCGTAACTCTTCTCTTTACTTCTTTTCCTTTCCAGAAACTGGCGTCAGCCAACTTGTTTATTAGCGTTATTTATTCGCCTAATAGCAGTGCTTTCTTATACATACAAAATAGATAACTAAGCAAAGTAAGAAAGAAAAATGAAAATGAAATACTGAAAGTATGAAAACTGAATAATAAAAGTATAAATAAAAGTAAAAATAATAAAAGTAGATTAAGAAAACTGCTGATTTTAAATTATTATTTATTAGATGTAAATTTAAGTTCCTAGAAACAAAAAATGAGATTACAGATGCATCATAAATAATAGTTCGAGAAATATATCAATATTAAATAATTGATAATTTATAATTATATTAAAAATTATAATAATAAGAAGTATATAAAAAATTAGAAGAAAACTAATACTAAAAAATATTCCTGTTATAAAATATCTTTCTTTAATTCGTGAAATTCCTTCAACTTAGAGGTGATAACAGTGATTTCGAGAAGTAATCGACAAAATTATCGTGAACTGGAACGGATTATACTATTCCCTCTACTCGAGAAGAGTAGTAGGGCAGAGCATTGAAGGGTTAGGGAAATGTATTAAAGGAGAACTCCGATTTGGGCCACGACCATCTCATGCATACGAATAAGCCCGATATCTTCCAAGATTTCCACGTAGCTGGCTTATTAAACACATCGCATGACCGATCTATAATTAACATTTGTCTTTAACGATAATTTATCGACAATTGGCAAAAACCAATAGGAATATCTATCTAGAAAATTTCACCTTTCTCGATGTATTTTTTGATAAAAAAATTGTTTATCATTTTATTGTTTCGATATTAACGAAAATAAAATTCATTGATGTTACAATTTTTCATGAATTGTATAGAGATTGATTTAAATTATAATGATGATCTCATAAAAGAGAGAGGGAATTTTTCTCCTAAGTCAAATCGAATGATAAACGGAGGCACAACAGAGATTCGTTCGATAAAATATGCGCAGTTCAACGTGACGTGGTTTTGACGCTGATTATAAGCGAATGGATATCAGTTTATCGTAATCCTTTGTGCCAGCGGTTCTCAATAGAGATCTTTTTTTTTCTCCGCCATCACGATGCAACGAAACAGGTCGCCGTGTGAAAGATCAAACAGGCATCGGCGTTAAATATTCATAAAAGAAACGCGTTGAAAACCGATGGTAGAGCAGAGAACACGACACGTGAAAAATTGAAGCCGAGGTCCAACGGGTATGAATTTTCATTAACGCGAACTTTCGGCCCGGCCGAAAATCAAATTGACTTCGACGAATTTCAAATGCAATTTGAAATCACCTCTTTGAAATCTGCATGCTGTACCGAGATCCAACAAGGTCTCTCTCCATCGCGTTGATCGTCGTATTAGTCAAAGAAAAAGTTAGGTTATGTCGGGTCGCTAGGGTCGCTTGTGATATCACCTACAGAGCCCTCCTAGGGAAATTGAATTAACCGTATTCGGTAGTAAGGAGAAAGAAAAAAAAAGACAATTTTTTCCTCTGAAATTATATGGTAGTCGGCGATGAACAACAATCAAACGGGCGCACGAATGTACCGACCAATGGTAAATCGTAATGAGTCCTGCAAATTGTTTTACGAGCAATGTTAGCCGGCGTGCAGCCGCATTACCGGCTCGACCTGGTAGTGTATCAATTACGAAATAACATCGTTATCGTGGCGAGGCTGGTACGGCCTAATTAACGAATTTCCGCCTCGAACTCGTCCAACATCGTCGGCTGAGAACCACTGCTCGTTCTCTCCACTGGAAATTCGTTAAGCCCAGCCCATGAACTCGAACAATCCGACACATTTCGAGACTGGAACGAAGCTTCTCGAAATGTATTTGATACATTTTTCTCAAAATACATAAACTATATATTCAAAAGTATTCATATATAATTTGTAATAATACATAAAATTTTATTAAAAATCTATTTTTTATTTTCTTTATTTTCATAAATTAATTTATCAAATTTTAAACATCACCATACGTTATTTAATGTTTTGTGCGAGATTGCATAACCTAAAAGACCGCCGTTTCGATTTTGACCATTTAGCCAGGAGTAGTAAATTGAATTAGCCAATTGACGATTCTGTTTTTCTTTTAGAAAAATAAATAGTAGTTAATTATTCCTAGGCTTGTTCTGAATCACGTGTGTCTAAAGTATATAATGTTTTATATGAGATTCACCATATCCATTGATATTTATTTAACGCTGTTTATAGAAATTATGAACCTAGATTTGAATTTTTTGGCAAAAAATAATTAATTTCAATTATTCGAGAAATTAACGAAACGAAATTTTAATATAATATAATATGTAAATTTCTCGAAAACATAAGATTTTTTTTCATGATTTCAGGTGATCCTGGTGCCCCACAGTCACACGGATCCAGGATGGTTGAAAACGTTCGAGCAATACTTCCACAGCTCTACCAGAAGCATTTTGAACAACATGGTCTCCAAGCTTCAGCAATGGCCCAACATGACTTTCATCTGGAGCGAAGTGTCCTTTTTATCACTCTGGTGGGAAAGGTAAGTGTAATATCGAATTTCAAACAGCATTGTACAACAATAATACAAAATCTAACATCTCTAAAAAATACATTCCCAAAAGAGTATCTGCTCAACTATTTTACCTACAAATAATTATTTTTAAATCTATAGACCATCAATTTCCTAATCTTATTGATAATTCTTCTAATAATAAATCTTACATTTTTTTCCTTTTATTCCTTCATAATAAAAATATTACAATTCTCACGTGATAATAACAAAAATAATACAATTTTCAAAAGAAAATGAAAACGACTATATTAGCGATTCTTGAACAACGAAAAACCATCTTATCCTCTCCAACAACGCCTTTTTTTTCTCAGTCGATTCGATTGCCCTGGCCACAAAGCCCAGGCATCATCAGTTTTTATGCTCGAGTTAGGAGCTACCGTGTATGTGGCCCGCGAAGACGACAGTCGTAAAGGATGCTATTAGGGGAGGACGATGGTGGCCAAGATGGCCTGAGCTTGAAAGAACAGTTAAGGCATATCTCCCCTAAGGAATATCCCATAGGATCTTCTCTCCTCGCAGCTTCTCCTCTTTTTTCTCCCCTCTCTTTCTTTTCTCTCTTTCTTTTTTTAATCGAAAAAAGAGGACAGGGATGAAGACGAAGAAGTATCGCGAGCATAAAAAGGGAAATCACGAAAAAGGGAAAAGGAGATAAGGATATATCATACCCTTCCTTCGCCATTCCTATGTAGAGAGGAATTTCTTTATGGAATTGACGAGAGATGAAATTCTGGCCAGACCAGGTTGGGACAAGGGATCATTTCCGATTCAGGGAAACGGAAATCGGCCCGATACCGCTCCAGGAAAACGGAAATCACCTCGATACCGATCCCCAAGTATCGTTTCGTAAGAGGATCACGTGGAATAGATTTCCTTGGACTTAGACCGGGGCTTCCCCGGTGTGTTGGTGAGCTTCTTCCTGGAACGAGGGTTGTCGTAAAACGGCCCATTAGGACGAGCAATGGCGGTGTATGGCCGCCCCCGTGATCGAAAACTACCTCCTTCCTTAACCGTTATGAGGCAACGTTGCATTCACGCGATATATTTCAAAATTTTTTTTCTTCCTTTTCCCCTTGTTCTTTTCGTATTAGCTATTCAAATTTGCTCGTTTCTTATCGTTGCGTAGTAGTCGTGGGAAAGAATTTCAAATGGATTTGCTTAACATCCTTGCTACTTTTTTTTTTTTCATATTGTACGAAGCTTGGAAAAATTTTAGCATTTGTTCATTTTTATAATATTAATATTTTAAAAATTTTTCTAGATTCACTTCGTGATAGATTAATATAATTATATTATTGGATCATTCGAGACGAAGTCGAGTTTAATGTCGAAATTCTGAAGAAGAGGATTTATTATAATTTATTGTAATTGTAGTTTTGGAAAAAAGTTGAAAAAATAATTGTACTCGAACGAAGAGAGTAAATAAAAGTTAAGTGAAAAATATATAAAATACTCGGTGATAAAAAATGATGATAGAGAAACGAATGTGGTTTCAGAGAATGAATATTTACCTGTGGAGATACGTGTTATCCTCTTAGACTCGAAAAAGTTTTCCCTCTCTGCAAACTCGAGAACAAAAAAAAACCTTGAACCGTTTTAAAAGCACCTCGTAAATTCGTGGCTGTACGAAGTGTATCAATCTGTACAAAGTGTTAAACGGAAACCTAAAGACGTCTTCATGGAAATTGACGACTTCCTCCGGCATCTGGGTTATCGAGAAGCGGAAACGAGTGGTGGAACGGAATTCGTTGGTGGTTTACGGAGCGACGTGAGTCAGTGGATGGGCGGCCATTGCGGCCTGAAACTACCGAGATCACGTAAATCCTCGACCTGGTGGAATGCGACTATAAATATGATTTGCATCGAGAATTGTATCGCCCGAAATTACAAGTTGCGGCGTAACGCGTTTACTCTCTTGGATTTATTTATTCGAGATTTAACACACGATTACTCGATCTGTATATGTCATTTTGGCAGACTTAAGTATTCGCGGTTTTAATCGATTGGAATATCTTGGAATATTCGTCATCTTTGTGTTGTTGTAAATTAAAATGAAAAATTATAATGCGTGAATTATATAGATGGATAATTAATTAATAAAACAATGAAAGCATAAATTCATTTACGAGTTTAAATCTGTGGATAAAATGACGAATTATGCTTCGAAAAGTATTCTTTAGAATTTTAAATTACGCCTGCTTTGTCTCGAAATAATTCGAAATTTATACATCTAACCTCAAAAATTCTATATTCCATTTTTTTGTCTCGAAATAATTTATAGATGTAGATATAACCTCAAATTTATAGACATAACCTCAAAAATGATCAATGTTTCAATAAAATTGGTGGCACCGAACACTAGAACCAGATAAACTGTTCATATCGAATTTAAAGGTGTTCTCTTTTTTTAAGTCGAAGCATATTAAAAGAAAATGCTGACTAAACAAGGATTTCAAGAACAGCTGGTAAAGTTAAGCGTTCTCTAGGGAAGCAAATTTTTAGGATTGGGTAAAAGAAAGATAGATTGTGAAAATCACGAGGAGAATTGAGGGGAGATTTACTCGGATAATCATCTGTAACCATCGTGACCTTAGCCCTACTTGGTAATCCTACTTCGAAAAATGATGGAAAAGGAGACGATTTTATGGTAGACGTAAACATCTTAACGACGGAACGAATCCCTCGAGAGAGGATCGAGTCGTGTATAATACCAGCATCGATCACGTATATTGACATCAATCGTGATCATTACAAACTAATCTTAAACAAATCTTAATTGCTTACATATATTCTAAATTTAGATTAAATTATTATAGTTCTAAATATTATTTATTTTAACAAACATTTAACATTTATCAACTTTCAAATTAGAAAGATTAAAATCTATATTTACTCAAGATTCTTGTTTCATTCACACAGTGCTCATCCCACCAAAAAGATGGTCGTGAAGAGGTTGGTGAAGGATGGCAGGCTGGAGATGACCACTGGGGGTTGGGTGATGACCGATGAAGCAACGTCGCACATCTACGCCATGTTGGATCAATTGATCGAGGGTGAGTGTGGCTATCTTTTGAATTTTTATCGTCTCTGAATGCGTCAACGTTCACTGAACGATATAAAACGATATAAAAGGAAAATCGAAATTCGATATATCGTAAGAGACGATTTTAACTGGGTTTCTCTTTTTATTCAAAATTCCTTCTCGGATTCTTGGATGGTTATAAAACTAGCAAGATTCGACAATTGTCACGTTTAACGTGGAAAATGAACCAGGTTTAATGCCAGAATTTTATTATACCCAAGAATTCCCCTGATTACAGTTGAGGCTTCCACGGTACTAGCTACGCCATAATAATTACCGTTCTCTAAGTACATCCACCGGTTATCGTCGTCTCGAGGCCATTAAGCACGTTCGTGATCCGAGTTATGACGTTTGGGAATCGCTCTGACAATCCTGAAATGTTTCTTGGAGGACTAATATACGGAATCATCCAAACTATTGTTACTATTGTCTGGCTGAATTGAATTCATAGAAGAGGACTAGAAACGGGATAAAAAATTTCAATGATAACTATTAAATTATCTATCGAAACAATTTCTAGATAAATCGTATGAATATTATCCTTGCTTTCGCTCAGAATTAAATGTATCATTGAGAATTTCTATTATCTGGTTGAAAAATTTTTAGGTTAGGATCGTTTCGATTTATGTTAACTTCAAATTATTTGTTCAATATATAATCTTTAGAAATAATGCACCAATATTATTAACATTTTACTCGGAATTAAATAAAAACGATATATTTAAAGTAAAATTGAATTCGATCGAAAAAATTTCGAGGTTAGGTTCACTTCGATATAAGTTATCCGATTTAATATGAGCTATCATAAACAATTGTCAAATATTAATCGTAGTTTTTTCGATAGGAATCAGAGATAATATCGAATTTACCACTGTATTTAGACTGAAATCACTGCTCTCCACATTTGATTCGACTTGCCGCGTTTGATCGATTTAGGCCAGTTTTCGAAATCCTTCGCGTCTGTATTTCAACCGCTAGCGAATATAGGAGGATTTGGTGGTAACGTGTTGCGTTTTCGACCGGTGCATATTCACATACGGAATATTTGCCGAATATATTTGTGTGCAATGGCCGCGGGCACGCATATTGACCGACCGCGGCTGCCCTGGATATTTAACGTTCTAAGCGCGAACCGACCGCATACATATTCAGCAGCCTAATAATTGGAAGTTAATATAGCTAGGCCGGTATTATTTCAATGGAACGCGTGGATCGGCTGCACAAGCTGGTATGTAAATTACAAATCGATACGTCCTTGAATTATTTAGCTTCCGCTGATTAGCGGAATCTCAGATCGTACGCCGACTTGAATGAAATTTGTGACAGTGTTAACAGGCACTTTTAAAAATAAATCTTGGAAATATATACATGCGTCGTATTTTATTCGTCTCTTTGCAAGTTTATTAATATAAACGAATATTCTGATATTTATTTATTTATTTTTATTTAAAATAAATATAATTGTTTCAAAGTTTTGCGCTAAGATTATAATTATTAGATTGCTGATATTTATGCCTTTTTTTTTTCTTTCTTGACAAAATATCAATAAAACATATCTATTTAATCTCCAATCGAATACTCGATCAATTCTATATTAAATTATATGAAACAATCGTTTGAACAATCGCTATAAATATAATTATTTACGATCTAATCGATTTATTTTTATTTTCGTATTTAAAATTTAAAATTTAAAAATTTAAAAAGAATTCTCAAGCTCTTAAGATAAATAAATCCAAAAATACACACATACACATACACAACTATAGATAATTTCGTTCGAATTCTTTATTCGAAGAACACAAAATAATTCTAATTTAAACTTTTCCAATCGTGAATTCGTGGAACCTGCCCTCCTAGCAGTTCTAGGGTTAAATTGCCTTCATTTCCTTGGCAACCTGAGCAACAGAAAGCGAATTTCTCAACCCGAGTTCTCTCTTCCTCTGACAGCCTCTGAATCGTTAAGAATCGTGGAAATCGTTCTCGATAAAGGATCGAGAGAGATCTTTCGAAACCACCGGTGTACTTCGCCGGTTTACTCATGAATCCAGTGTAAATATCGCGGAATAAAAGCGTTTACGGTCGCGTGCTATCGCGTACAGTTTGAATTCTCCATCTCTCTCTCTCTCTCTCTTTCTCTCTCTCTCTCTCTCTCTCTCTCTCTCTCTCTCTCTCTCTCTTTCTCCCTCGTTGTAGAACACAAGAAACTTCGGTTGCGAAATGCAGAGGAAGCGCAATCGAAGGAAAGTCCTGGCGGCGATATTACTCGGTTTGAGATCCACCCTCTTCGGTTGCTGGTGAATATCCTCGTCGAAAGCTTCTCCCGTGTATAAAGGATGTAATTTAAGTCCGTCAGGATATACACAGAGCATCCCTCTGTGATCCTCTTTTCTTTAGATTTTCTTTTCCACTGTCTTCTCTCTCTCCCTCTCTCTTTCGTTCAATTTTTTATGATCCTTCGCCGATGCTTCGCAATTGGGATGCTTTTCCAAGTCGATCTCGTGTGAAATCGAAGAAGAAGTTGGATCCGGTTTGAATTTATATTGGTTTTTTTGGAGTTTAATGGGGATTCTTCTTTATTTAAATTGTCACATTATGATTCTACTGTAATTGGAAACACGATACGTTTCATATTTCTATTGACTCTTGAATATCACAAGTGGAATTTCTTTCCAAATAAATGTTTTCATGTTACATTTTTTAAATTGATATTTATTTTATTAAAAAAAATAATAAAAATTTCGCTTAAATTTCGCATTATTATCAAAGATTCTATTACAATATCGTATAAATCAAAATTTATATTTATATTGTAGATTTTTATCATCTTTAAATCTAACCTAACCTCGCTTAACTTTCATTGGTATTTCTGCCATGCATCCTTTTTTATGATTTACAAATGGTACAAAATTTTATGATTTATATTCGAGAGATTGTTAAGATCACGGCAATAAATTCGCTACAACAATTTGCCACTTTAAAAAAAAAAATAGGATGATAGCTCAAAACAGTTGAAACAAACTACGAGTTGTTTCTCAAGCTAAAAATTAAAGAATAAATAATGTCCCTCAGCGTGGTCGAAAGGTATCCCACCACACTTTATTCCTTCTGGAAGAAAAGTTTCGCGATTACTCTCGCGAAATCCAATTAAGACGTCATTCCTGCTACTTCAGACGCAATTTTTTTCAATTTTTTTCACTATTTTAATGTTTACATACGAAAGTCAATACGAGATGCTCAAAAAGAGTCGATCACTTGTTTCGAGATGATATTTCGAAGAGAAGAGAGAAAAGTTAAAAATTATGAGAATGCTTGAGAAAAGTTTCGAAACGATTGTAATAAGCTATTGGGTTGGATAGTTAGGATGGTAGAAGTAATCTGATTAAAAGAAAAGGATTGGTCCATTTACGAATTTGCATCGTTTTTTGTAATTGATACAAAGTATACTTGGGTGGAGAAATGATATAGTGGTTTGAAAATTGTAAAAAATAAAATGAATTGATTTTAATAAAGAGTTTTTTTATTTCGGATCGTAAAACTGAACGATGCCGAAACGTGTAAGCAGTTTCGTAAAAATTTTGTAATAGGTTTTGTAAGCAGAGAGGATGAACCTATAAAACGAACAGATGTGAAACTGTAATTAATTTTGGAACGATGATTAAATTTTATTAACTTTTTAGAAACTTAATCGAGAGAAATAGATCTTATACAGTTATATTACATTATATATGGTCTACAAAACTTATAACTAGACATAAAACAACAAATATTACAAAAAATTAAAAAATAATTTATTAAAACTATATATTAAAAATTATTAATTGATATTCAAAATTTTATCAGCAAATTTTGTGCCATATCTGGATTAAATTTTCTTTCCTATTATTTATTACACATATTTCCAAAGAAAATATAAATATTAATTTATAGGTTAAGCATACTATGATCATTTTACTAACGTGAAGTTATTCTTAATTCGAATCAAAACGATTCGGATGAGAAGGAAGCGATTAGTTTGAGGTTAGATTTTCACAGTAGATGGCGCTCATAGGCGAAATTATGCATCTCGTAGCGACAAATCCTAGCGTCACGGATCGTAAACGGATCAGCGTAATTTACGATCACGAACGCGTCTAATTCCGATCGCACCTGTTCGATCAATAGAACGATTGATTTATCGAAATCTACGTAAGAGGACAATGGCGCCAACCAACGATAATAAACCGTTCCATTGTTTAATAGAGGAAATCGCATAGGTATAGCCGTCACTGAGCGGCAAATTAATTATCCGTTCCACATAAATTTCTTGATATAGGTTATCTCATCGAACTTCTTACTATAATGAGTGGATTCAAGAAAATTGATTTAAAAAGTTATGATTATAAATCTATTTAAGTATTATAATATTAAATTAAGATTATATTTGATATTATAATATATATAGGTAATATAAAATTTTATATTTAAATTTGAACTTTTTTTGATTAGATTAGAAAATTTTTGATAGTTATTTCATAATAGGATTATATGTATGCTTTTTAAAAATTAGATATTTTTTAAAAATGTTAATTCGAACCATTATTCGTTTACTATATGTTATTGAAGGTTAGGTTTAACATAACTTTTATTTGCAGGTTAAAATAAATTTTTCTATGAAATGTTTATTTCATTACGATTAAACTGCTTTCAAGAAATGAGCTTTCATCGAAGAACAGAGTAAAAATAAAATTCTGTGAAATTGTTCGAATACAAAACAATATATGAAAGAAAGCATAGTTAGATGGATAGTAATAGCTGAAATTAGAGCGATATCGAAGAACAGAGCTAGTAGATTAACCGTGTTTTGAAATTCAAAAATTCACGAAAGGAACGAAAAATGAGTGGAAGAAGGGGAGTATCGACAATTGCAGAAATCGAGATAACCACGATCCTGGCCTCGAATGCGCAGGAAGCCCGATAATAACCGGAAGTGCACCGGGACGAGTCCATTATCAACCTGTCCTGAAATGCTGGGCTCGTTTCGCTCGGTCCCTGAAAATTAGCAACGACTAACGAGCCCCGTTATCTCCATACCGATTTTATCGTGCGAGATTCGCATTTCTCATTTAATTTCCTTCTTAAGTTGGAGATTAAACTCGAAACTTCGGTTTTCAAAAAATTTGAAATTTCTTATTATAAATATCAGTAAGATTATAGTATAAATATCGGTAGGATTATAGTATATGTAGGATTATATAGATTAGATTTAAATTGAATTAAAATTTAATATAAGATAGATTTTGAACTTTTGAATATTTTAATTTTAGGTTATGTATAGTTTAAGAAATATTGAAAATAAGTTTATTAAGTTAAAATTTTGAACACGATTAAAATATGTATTTAATATGAATGATAATTTGATCAATATATAAGTTTGTCTTAAAGCTGGATTAGATTTATAGGATAAGTTAATTCAATTTCAATTTGACTTAGATTAATTTAGATTAATATTTTCATCATAATTGAAATATTTTAAATAATTTGAATTTTATATTTTAACTAGAAAGTAGATTTATGTTATAATAATATAGCTCTAGTTAAGTCAGAATATTAAAATTAAAATGTGAATCTTTGATTTGAATTAAAATATTAAATTTGAATTGTCACATTACATATATTAAGTTTAGATTAGATTTAACTCAGACACAATTATGATATGTAAAATTATATTTGAATAATTTTTAAACCTGATCTGAAAAATTGTGCATTAAAATCAGATTATTATAGTTAATAATACAATTAAAATATTAATTAAATAATTAATATAAAATATCAGATTAGTTAAAGTTAAAATTCCATTGGTAATGATTTTCCATTGATTCATAAAATTATTATATGATTAATAAAATTATTATATAAAAAAAACTAGTTTCTTACATCATATATTCATGTGAATCTATATAATATTTCCCCAGATCTTCAAAACTTAAAATATCTTCGATTCTTATGAAATAAGAGCAACAAGTGGCGCATGGTATTTATTATCCTTCTGTTTGCTCGAAGTTCTTCCAGCTGACTAATGCGACGCTTCACTACTAGACGAGTCTGTCAGTAGTAAAGGTCGACGCTCTATCGAACGATCTGAGTAGTCGCGGTACGCCTCGTGTCAGGCTACCACTAGTGATGGTTAACGTTTTAAGGTCAGCCAGACGACGAGTTGAAAGCTGAATTATTGAAATAGTAACGATTCATCTTTGAGCATGCAGAATTTATTCAAATTGAAAGAGATATTAATCCTGTGAATCGTACATGGGTGAGAAATTTATAATTAAAAATAAAATATTACGAGATTAATTAAATTGTTGTTAATAATGAATAGAATCTTTATATTTTTATGTGACATTTCGTTAGAATAATTCTTTTATTATTATTCTTTTTTATTTATTAAAAATTTTTTGTAGATTTATTGAAACGTTCCTGAAAAATGTTCAGAGTGAATATATGAAATAAATAATATTATTCCAAGTTATAAAATTTTTAATAAAATAAATAATGAAATATCATTGATCAATTTATATCATTATCAATCAAGATAAAGATAATATAAAATAAATTTATTATATTTTTCAATATATAAAAATATAAAAGTAATCAAATTGAAAAATATTATATTGGAATTAAATATATAAAAATAATAAACTTTATAATAAATTTCTCATTAAAAAAAATTAAACATTTAATTATGCTATGAAGAGTTAATATGTCTAATACAAAAATCATTCCTCTCAGTCTCCACGATAACTTTCTCCTTTAGCGATACTGAACTTGCCAATTCTGTGAAATTAAAGTTCAAACATCCCTCAGAATGCCATTCGAACGACAATTCATTATTCCAGAAAATACACTTCGTTTCCTAATTTTTTTCGTCTGTGAAAAGTCTTTCCCTTTTTTCAACTTCCATGACGCACAAATTTTTTTCACCTATGCTTTCTTCATTTCGTATCATGGAATTTAGTCTTGATTTAACAATCTTTTTTTTTTCTTGTTTTTGTTTTTTTTTTTAACTAATTTAAAGTACAACCAAAGAACAGTAAAACCAAAGAAATTTGTATGTAAAGTATTTTTAATTCTATATACACTATTGAATTTCAATCTTTTCACAAATGAATTTTTTTAAAATGATGAGACATATTATTATTTAATATTTAATATTTTATTAATAATATTAATATTAATAAATATTAATTAAAAAAACATTTATTAATGATTTGTAAAAAAAAATATAATATGCATGAAAATGAATATATTTATTAAATATAAAAATATTAATAATTAATTTTTCAATAAAACTGTTTTTAATTTATATGTTTTTTTTTAAAAACATTAAAATCTGTTGAAAAAACTATAGAATTTATACTTAATAAAATGTTATTAACAATAATTTAATCCTAAAATAAAATCAAATATAATACAAGTTTATATATCTACAGTTTCTTCTAACTACAAATCTCTCCCATTAAAATTGTTAGCTTCAGCCAATGGTCTCGATCGTGTAGTAGAGACTAGTGCGAGCGCGATAACTCGCTTAATGCACACATGTCGTATCTAATGGGATATAATCAGTCGAGTACTGGTTGAGTGTAGTTTAATGGTTTGTTCACTCACATTAGACCACACCACAGACTTCTCTTTCGTGTTCATGTTCGACATCTTCAGTCTTCCTTATATATATCCTTAATCTGATTCTCAGGATAATCTAGGTATTTAGAAAAATATATAATATTATAATAATTAAAAAATTGTAATAATAATATGAAAATTAATTTAAAGTTCAAAGTGAATTAGTTTAAATAGATAGATAAGGTAAATAGATAGATTTGCATTAAATGAGAACTAGATTAGAATGTTAAATATTAGGTTTTTCAATATATAATAATTAAAAAATTACACTACTATGAATTGAAAATATGAAATACAATGAAAATTGCAATAAATGAATCAAAGTACAAAATTAGGTTAAGATTCGTTAAATGTCAGGATTGACATTTAGTATTAGATTTAGATTTTAGGTTAGTTTTTCTATTCAAATGACTATAACTGCTTACAATTTAAAATTTAAACTTAGAAATTCTCCTTCAAATCTTACAGCAATCGATTTAGAGTTCAGAACATAACCTCTTCTCTCTTCTCTTAATGAAACGTCTGCAATAAACTGAAAATCCTCTGGAGGCAGGGATGAACGCGCAATTTGCGGGCCAAGCCGGCTTCCTCGAATAATTGACGCAATTTCCGCGCTACAACCAACGGCCACCGATGACTCTGTGAATGCGAATCGTACGGACTAACGGACCGGTAACAATCCACCAGTGGACGTTAATGTTTAAGCACGCTCGAACGATTTCGAGTACCGCGCGTCTGAATCGAAAATACCTGCCCTATACAGGAATTGCTGTCATCCTCGCGACATCGGGCATTAGGAAACTCGAATTAGTTTTGTGCTGGGAACGTTTAAGCACGGTGACAATTATTTATTTATCCGATTGACAACAATCGGACACACTATAATTTTGTATAATTTAATATTTTTTTATTGAATTTATTTTATTTTTTCGATTTTTACGAGATCTATGTTTTTTTTCGATTTATCAAATTGTTTTTAATAATTGTTTAAGAGGTTAATGAAACGTCCCATCGTAGAGAAAACTGATAATAAGAATATTTGTATTATAGCTTTTTTAATTAAATAATTAATAATTAATTAAATAATTATGAATTATTTATTATAACAACAAGACAAAATATTGAAATATTATATTAAATATTTTCCTAAGTTTTCAGTTATATCGATTCGATTCGATTCGATTCGATTTGATTTGATTCGATTCAATTCGATTTGATTTGATTCGATTCGATTCGATTCAATTAAATTAGGTTAAATCAATTTGATGTATTGAAAATTAATTTTTATTTTTATTCAATCATTATATTCATAATGAAAAATAAATTATAATTATATGAGATAAAATCACTTCAATTTTTTCGAAAAAAATAATACGTTTTTTTAAATAATACGATTAGATTAAATATATAAATAAATATGATATAATCGGAAATCGTTGCAATTCTCTAAAAACAATAGTGGCTACAGTGATTCACATTGTGAAAATCGAATTCCGTCAAGCATGGAACAATTAGAAAATCACTAATGAAAATGAGGTCTAAATCAAATTTAATTCCATTAATAACAAATATTAACCACCTGTAATCCACAGTGAAATCTATGATTCCATCTTGCGTCTTGGAATTACGAGGCATAAATTCCACCAGACATGCCTTATCGTGTTTCCCTTAGGGACTTCTGTCTGGTTGACCCAAATGCTTTCGGATTGACCCAGTTTCTGAATGTTCTCTAGGTATGCGTCTCGTTTATCTCCGCGGGAAAGTTCTCTTCCGTTTCATCGTTTCGGTTTTATCGTGGAAACATATTGTGTTCGCAGCTGCGAAATAGGAAAATGAAAAAGATATCTGTCAGATAACAGCTTCAATATTAGATTGCATCACTAGAGGAATTTTTATTGCAATATCTTTGAACGACTAAAAAGTTTGGTTAGAAGAATTTCAATATAAAATGAAATTGTAATACGTGTATTAAATTTTAGATCTTGTAGAAGATGTGTTGCAGAATATAAATTCATCTTATGTATAACTTTCAAGTAATCTTGAACTCAAAAATATAAGATTTATTGGAGTATATGTAAAATTAGGTTAGGATAAATGAGAATCAAAAGCAAGTTAACAAATAGGTTAAGTTAATAAATTAAATTTAAATTTTTACTTCATTAGAATGAAATTTTTATAATATTAAATTAAAATAGATTTAAATCCGAAACTGGTTTAAATTTTAATTGTTTTTAGATTAGGATCAGATATATTTTATCATATTAAATCGAATTAACTATTTTATTTGAATTAGTTAATTAAACGAAATGATTATTACGTAAATTAAATTAAATTAAATATTCATCTTATTCGTCTATAGACACGAAAGGATTAGTGTTGCAAGAGGAACAAGCCAAAATCGATATGTGACAGAGACATTAACGTAAATCCGCAGGAACGTTGTACTTAGCCCAAAAGCAGCTCGTAGAGAACAGGCTTGAATCCATAGGATAGCGTGTGTGTTAACGTACACTTACTAGCGCATCGTTGGCTGTGCATCTGTTGGTGGTTGTTGTTATGCTCTTGCTTGGTTGTGTGTAGAGAAGGATTTTGAATACGAATTCGGTTCTGCGAAAATTTCGGGGACACTTCACCAACGACTATTACATTAGTGGGATAATTGGAGCTGTCTCGGTTCGTCTCTCGAATAATAACATAGTCAAGATTATTATTTCCTAAAATAGAACGTTATATTTCATTTATTTAAATTTGCATTAATCAGATTACGTTGAAATTAAAATTTCTTTAAAACTTTCGTATGAAAAGAAATTGAAAGTTTTAGAGTAACTGATTTTGTAAGGTTAGATTGAAATATTGATTAAAATATTTGTAAAATTCGGTTAGAATTGATTAGAATTTGAGATTTGTGTTAAATTTATTTAAAATACAAATATTATTAGTCGAATAACACAACAAAAAGAAAAAAAAACTATTATTCTCTGTTATTAAAAATATCATACTTTCCGTTAACCAATTTTCAATGTTACACGTAAAGAATTCTATTCATCAGCGATATGCGATTGTTCCAGTGGACTCGATCGATAATCGTTTATCGTAGAAAACTAGAAAGACTTCTGTAAATACGTTTTCCCTAGCTTCGAAAACACAAAGATCGAAACCATGCCACAATGAAATAAAGAAATATACTGCTACCTTTACAAGTTGTATTCTATTCTGTTTTTTTTTTTTTTTTTGCTATTGCATTGTATACATATTTTTTTATAATTTTTTTCTCTTGATCAAATATTGTTTCTCCATGAAGTATTTTTATCGATTCTTAGAAGCGCCAATTATATTTTTTTGTCTATCAAAATAATTATAAAAATTCTTTTCATATGTAAAATTTTTAAATTAATTTTTATTATATAATTAATAAAAACAAGTTTTTAATCATTAAATACATATATATTTAAAAATACAATTTTTCTAGTATTATTAATCTAGTGTAAAATCTCTTTGTTGTCACAATACTCTTTTTACTCTCCATTTCACTTTATCTAGTGCAAATTTAAAATGTTTAAAAACTTTAATAAATTTAATATTTTTAAATTTTTATTTTTGTTTTGAGTTTTCTCTAAAATCGATTTAATAGATTTCAAAGATATTCCATTAATATCTATTAATATATATATCTATATCTGTATAACTATTGAAAATAAATTTTGATTATGATGAATTATTTTATGAAAGTAATAAATTTAAATAAATATTGATATATGAAAAATAATTATTCTAATTGTCACTAGAGGCTTTGTTGTCGATTTAGATAAGAGTTTATCCCACTCCATATAAATTGACTTTAAGTCAACCATCGTGGAGTCAGAATTCAGTTTCTATCCTGGCAATGAATGTCGATTAACTCCTCCATATTATAGGGTTTGTATTGGATTGGTTTACGAGGAATGCTGTGGGTGAGAACTGATAAATAGATATCGATTACAGACATAGTCCACTACAACTACATATTGAAATAGGATTCTACTATGAGAAATCACGTTTTGTATTAGTAGTCACTATTGATATTCTATAACCTATAAAATCAACTCTCACATTTTGTCTTTTATCATTTTTAAATTTTACTTAAATTTTAATCTTTTTTTGATCTCTGATTAAATTTGTTTGAATCAACAATATCAAGAATATCAATAAAATTTTTAATGTTGCTCCTAATAATATTACTCTTAATAAGCAATAATATAACTTTGAATATTTCAACGTTTCTTAGATTTCAAAAAATAAGATATTTATCTTATTTATTTACATTCATTAAAAAAAATTCTCTAAATTTTAAAATATAAATTGTATAATTCATTGCTCTTTTCTATAGATTTTCATTCAACTGTCACAGTACTCCAAAAATCAATCATAGAGATAAAAAACTTTCAAATTGTGCACAAATTTTACTTTTTCAACATGGAAGAAATCTCAATTATTTCCGTGAAGCATAAAGTTTTAAATGAACTCTAGAAATATTTATTTACACGGCGATAAGTGTCTCGCAAACACGAGCGAACGATTCTCAAAAGACGATCTCTCAACCATTCCACGAATTTAACGATGCTGCTCGTATTGATCCTTTTGATTTGAACAAGGTTTGTGTCTCCACGCCTCTTAATGAGACCTGTGAAAGCCTCAAAAGATTCATCTAACTGTTCGTAGAATATTAAACGGCCGACTGCTTTTGTCAGTACAATATCAACACAGTAGAAAAGCCGATTAT
Source organism: Apis cerana (assembly GCF_029169275.1). Classification (NCBI taxonomy): domain Eukaryota; kingdom Metazoa; phylum Arthropoda; class Insecta; order Hymenoptera; family Apidae; genus Apis; species Apis cerana. The sequence continues at coordinate 6,709,375 of NC_083859.1, read as the reverse complement.
TTCCGTAGTGATATTGTGGAAAAGATCTCTGTTTCTCCTTCTTGTTCTTAAACTCGTATATTTTTAATTGATCTGATTTATGTTCTTTGATTGCAGGTCATCAATGGCTGAAAACGAATCTGGACATCATTCCTGAGTCTGGTTGGTCGGTAGATCCATTTGGTCATGGAGGTACCATACCTTACTTTCTGAAAGCATCTGGAGCTTCTGGCACAGTAATCCAGAGAATACATTACGCGTGGAAGCAATGGTTCGCCAAAAAACAATATGGCGATTTTATCTGGCTCCAGCCGTGGGATCAGATTGGCAAAGCTGATATGCTGACTCATAATCAACCGTTCGATATCTATAATATCAAGCATTCTTGTGGCCCACATCCTCATGTCTGTCTCAACTTCGACTTCAGGAAGATTCGCGGAGAATATACTGAATATTCGGTCAGAGCAGTGGAAATCACTCCAAATAACGTGAAACAGATGGCCGAATTGCTTTTGGAACAATATTCTAGGACTGGATCGTTGTTCATGCATAATGTGGTGCTAATGCCACTTGGAGATGATTTCAGGTAAAATTAATTTTCTTGATTGATGTAAAAGTTGCCAGAAATTGTTTAATTAATAAACATTAAACATAAAATATAGAATAGTAAGTTTATATTAATTCTAATTAACTCGACTTTAGTTAACTTTAATGATAATAAGATTGGTATTAATCTAATAATTCTTTGTAGATATTTATATATGTCTATAATGTTTATTTTCGCCTTTGTTGCAGATACGATCATGCTATCGAGTGGGACCAACAGTATACTAATTATAAGATCCTAATGGATTACATCAACAGCAGAAAGGATGAATATAATGCGGAAGTAGTATTTGGTACGCCTAAAGACTACTTCCATGAGATTAGAAAACGCGTAGAGGATTTTCCAACTTTGAAGGGTGATTTTTTCGTATATTCTGACATCTTCAGCGAAGGCAGGCCAGCCTATTGGAGTGGCTACTTCACTACAAGGCCATATATGAAAATCCTAGATCGTGAACTGGAGGCGAACCTTCGATCAGCGGAGATTCTTTACACTATTGCATTAAATGTGGCCAAACAATCTGGAAAAGATTTTATGTTGTATGAAACATATTTTGAAAAGCTGGTGAAGGCTAGAAGAAACTTAGGTTTATTCCAACATCATGACGCGATCACTGGCACCTCCAAATCTTTTGTTATGAAAGACTATGCTTTAAAACTCTTTGAATCTATATCAGATACGACCAGTCTGCAAAGTTTCGCCATTCAATCTTTAGCTGGAAGTCCAAGTAAGCCTAATTCCGTATACGTTCTGGCTGAATCAGATAGAGATAGCTATGAGAAATTACCAAAGAAGATACCTATCGGAATTAACGGTCAAGAAACAAAGAAAATAGTGCTATTTAATCCTCTGGCTCAACCCAGACACGAGGTAATCAGTCTAAAAGTCACTTCTTATAAAATCAGAGTTCTGGACACACAAAAGAATCCTATTCCATATCAAATAGCTCCTGTGATGAATGCAACCAGTATCACTCACGATGTTTATGTTTTATTATTTGTGGTAGAACTGAAACCTTTAGCCATAGCTACTTATCATCTTCAACAAATTGATAAAGTACCTATGGAAGCTATTTCTACAGTATATTGCAGTAGATGCGGCAAGGATAATGTATTTCCCATCAAACCTATGCAAGTAGGAGATGTTCAATTGGAAAATCAAAGGATGAAATTGTTGTTTGATGGTCAGACTGGTTTCTTAAAGAGAGTAACTAAAAAAGCGACTGGTAAAATCATGCAATGTGCCATTCAATTCGCTGCCTATCCGTCCGCACAGTTTCATAGTGGGGCCTATTTGTTCATGCCTGATCCTAATCTTCGTGATATTGATAAGGATGTTCTGGAAGCTTATACACCTCATCAAAAGATTTATATTGTTAGTGGAAGTCTCAGTTCAAGGTTGACTGTTGAGTATGGGAAATTGTTGACTCATCATGTTGCTATTTACCACAGAGATGATGGATTGGGCGAAGCAATTTATTTGAGAAACATTGTAGACTTTGAAACTCCTCCAAAAAATCGTGAAACAGAAATGTTTATGCGACTGCAGACTGATATACTCAATGGAGATCCTCCAGAGTTTTATACAGATTTAAATGGTCATCAAATGATCAAGAGGACAAAAATAGACAGGATTGGCATTGAGGGCAATTATTTCCCCATCACTACTATGGCCTACATAGAAGACACTAATCACAGACTTACTCTTTTAGTGAATCACTGCCAAGGAGCAGCCAGTTATCAACCAGGATGGTTAGAAGTTATGTTAGACAGAAGAACATTATATGATGATTCCAGAGGAATGGGTGAAGGTCTTTTGGATAATCGAAGAACTATCATTAAGCATTGGTTATTGCTAGAAGACATTATTGGGGAGAAAGACAAGTATTCCAAACCTTCACTTTTTGCTAACCATTTAAGCAATGCTCTCAATTATCCTGTGAATATTTTTGTGGTGGATGGGACAGAAGGCGATATAGCAATGGCACCAGAGGTTAGGCTACTTAGTCAGAGTTTTCCATGTGATTTACATTTGCTAAATCTTAGGACCAATCATGATCAAAAACTGCCACATTTCCCTGTGAATAGTGCTCTGATGGTGCTCCATAGACAGGGTTATAGTTGCTCCGTGGGAGTTGATATTGCTTTAAAACACTGTCCATTAACGGAAAAAATTGGTCAGGGGACATCTTTCTATAAACTAGCAAATCTGAACGTGACCAAAACCTCGCTAACTGGCACCAAAACGAAGCAAAGGTTAAAGGATGGCCTCCAGGAGGTGACCTTACAACCTATGGAAGTGGAAACGTTCAACGTGAACTTTGTCCAATGATCCTAAATCCAACAGAAGCATTCACTTGCCTTCTGAACAGGACACTGCCCTAGCAGATGCTACCTCTTCGGATCTTCGTGCAATCCATTAGAATCAGAAAGGGAATTATTCTGCAAATGGCGCTGAAACCATGTTCTTCTTGCCCCTCGTTTTTTACCTTGTGTTCCATGGTCAATTCAGTGTACATATTAGACGCCACGATGAAATTGACTGTGTTTGCACCAGTACATACACATACACACACACACCAGGTCATCACATACTGTACTGTTTCATTTTTGGGTTTCCAATTAGACAGGCAAGGATAGGAAGGGAGAGTCAACATAAGAAAAGAAATTATACAGATTCAGCTGTGTCTTCTGACTTCATGTTCTCTCTAGTTCACAAGCTTTCCCGTGCATCTCGAATTAACTACAGAAACATAAAAGATCTTCACACTCTTTCTTCTCTGAAGTCTGATTTTTATAAAATCATTTATATTAATCAATTTTTACATCCAGATATTTCAAAGAGATTGTTGACACAAGTCAGGCTTCAGAAATATGTCAAAACAAATCAACGACACAATCAAATAATCAAAATACATTACAGACTAGTAATCTATCTAATAAAGATTTAGTTCGTGCGAGGCGTACGGGAACTGTGTGAATTATGATAAATAAAGTGTTCCACTTAGCCTGAACATTTAAATATCTTTGCAGAATTTAAAGATAGTTTATTGGAAAAAACTAGCCAAAAAAATTCTTATTATTCTGTTTTAAAATTCTAACATTTTATAGTTACAAAATCTTGACAATTGATATTCTTTTCATAAATAATAATAATGTTTTTAATAAAAATAACATTGCAAATGTTGAACAGTCTATAAAACTCAAATCTTTAAAATTCTTGTGAAGTTCTTGGTCACTTTATAACAGGACAATAATGTTTGCTCCACAAAAACAAGTGACTTGCCCGAAAAATATACAAAATGCTCAAGCCAAATGGATCACCATGTGAAATATTATAAATAATATATTATATTGTACATATCAATCCAGGACTTTACCTTAGACCGTATATTGTGATAGCGTGAGATATATAATGTAAATGGTATATACCTATTTTCATATGCAAAATCTTATACGAAAAGACTCTCTCTTCCTTCACCAAGCAGAATTATAAAGAGAAAATAATTAATTAGCCAGAAAATACTGGTGACTTCCAACGCTCTTCCAATTCTAGCGGGGACACAATTTAGTTGAGCCTAAAGGCTGGAAAGTACCTATTTTTTACTTTTGCTAAGGCGTATCCGGCTAGAGAGGCGAAAAGATTTGATCAAGCGTCCGCTGTATGACAGACTTGTGTAAATATTAGATTAATTAGCGGAATAGAAAGTATTGAATGGATTCCATGCGAATCCTGTGTCACTTTCTTAAAATCTATAGGCCAGTGAAGCAAACTTCTTGGTCAAAGAAAAGATTAGGCTCTTTTTAATCTATAAGGTTTCCCTTGACGAATTCAATAAATTAATTTAAAATTGAGGAATAAAATTAAATATTTGTTATTCAATTGTTAAACTATTTTAACTTTGTCTGTTGAATATTAATTATACAAATTTTATCAAGAAGTGTCTAAGCAAAACATTTATTATTAGAATGAAATATGTAAAATAAGTTTTAATATATTATATTTTATTAATTATTAATTTTATAGAACTATAAAAGTTTGTTTTAATTAGTATTTTAAATTTTTAGAATTTTTAACTTTCTGGCAATTTTATTTTCCAAGGGAATCCTAATGCAGACAATGCAGCTTGATAATAATACAATTAAGCTCAGCTTACTGAAGTTTTTGTTTTTTAATTCGAATTGTCAACGATTTTAATAATGTAAACAAAATACATTAATGGAATTAAAATCAACTTTTAATAAAGTTGAAAAACAAAAATGAAAAGAAACGCTTAACTTTTAATTTTATTTTATGCCTTTATATTCTTAACTATATATTTCTATAAAAATTGTAAATATATAAATTAAGTTTTAATACTGTATACAGATTAAGATATTATATACAATTATTGTTTGAATTTTTTAAATATCTTTTTAAAAAAATTATCAATTTTTATCAAAATTATTATCAAAATTTTTTTTAAAAATTTTAATATTAACTTCAAAAAAAATAATTTAATTTACAAAGAGTCTGCCTATCTTTAAATAGGCCAACTCAAGAAAGTAAAAAATATTAAATTTTAATAAAATACGTGACCATCAGGAAATTCGCGTTGGAATACCGCGGAAATTAGATCAAAAAGAAAAAAAAATGATCGCCGGAGATCCGTGACTGTCCTTGTAATGATATTGTAATATATTACATGTTTGTGCTGTCTCTAGAGAAGAAAGATCTATATTAAAGATGGTATATGTATACATACGTGTATGTATGCACATGTTATTTACATGTGTAAACACGTATATAGAGATATATTTGAAAATTTGCTAGGACTACCCGCAAGAATAGTTACTTGCGAGTTGTTCAGCCGACGAGGACAATTATACACCACGATATTCTTTATGTTACAATGTAATATTATATTTATTGAATAAAGATAGTAACTGACGTATTTTAAATAAGAGAATCGAGCTGACTTTTTCCCATCTCTTCCTTTGATTAAAGATATTTCAAGATCTTAGAAATATAATTGCATATTATTTTAGATATAATTTTAAAAATATTCTTAATCCAATAAATTAAAATATTATTATTTCAGTTTTACATTTTTTAAATGAATTTCAAATAACTGCAATTTAATGCAATTAAAATATAAACTTTTTTTTGGATTCAATCTTTTCCCCAATGTTTAAAAATAAAGAAGAACTTCAATACTAAATTGTACTAAATAAATTGAAAATAAAACCAAGAATATATAAAAACAAGTATCAAGTCTTCAATTAAAGTTTATATCAAAAAGAAATTCTTATTTAAGAAAAAGTGAAATACAAAGTTGTTATATCAATTTAACTTCTTCAACTATTTCAGTGATATGCATTAGCAATGAAGAAACAGGGATACGATGAAGAAATAAAGTCTAATGTCATCTGACTGGCAAATCTGTAGGCAACGCATGATAGTAAATCAATGAAGCGACACTCCCTCGTCGAATATCTGGGCTAAGCTTTAATCGATACGATTCCTTGACATAATTCTCATTAACGAGAGTGCGCGATACCAGCTGATGTACTGATAAACGCCATAAATGCTAGTTCCTTGGCTGCCGCGATTCTCGGGAAGAGGGTTAGAGGGTCATCAACATAAAATAGAAGATTCATTTGCATTCCTCTTGATACCTTAGAAAATTACCTCTACTCTGCCAGGATATTTAACTCTAATTGCATGGAATAATTTTAAGAAAAGGAATAAATTATCATTAGTTTCATATTATTTGCTGATAAATATATTTTCTATTGTAAAAGTATATATTTAGTTTTTTCTATAGCAGAAGTATATTACTAATTATTGATAATTTTTAGAGTTTCACTTATTTATACAAGTGTCTATTAATAGACATTGTATTTCTACTAAATCCAAATTAAATATAATAGATGAAGAAAAAAAGAAACAAAATTTAAAGATTATAATTTTAATAGCAGACTTTTATCTTTAAAACTTAAATGTATAATAATAATTATACATAATTAGATTTTAATGAAACATTTAAAATGTGGCTGCAATTAGCTTAAACGTTGTTTCAATGTGAAAATAGTTTGATAAATTTTCAAGAGAGAAGAAAATTAATTCGCAAACGACAGTCGCGAAACTTATCATGTCGAAGAACTAACAATGTGTTCTCATTGTCATTAATTAAGGACGTCAGGAGGACATTGAAAGTGGTGAAGAGAAGAAAAAAAAATCGATGTTACGATTGTCAGTTCCACAGCTGTGTCTAACGAAGCTCGGACAGAAATTCCGGTAGTACGGAAATCGAACCAATTATAATTAAAAGTTGTATAACGAGAAGAGTCTCTTAACTCTTTTCTATCTCTAATTCTAATTTTTTAATTTCTACGAATTCTAAGAAATCATATTACTTATGTTCTTCAATAATTTTATTAATTGTAATATTTTATAATATAATTTTTATTATATACACATATATATATATATATATATATATATATTGTATATAAGAAAACAATGATTATAATTTTAAAATAAGATTAAAAGAAACATTTTTTGATTTTAGTTAATTTTAGAGATATTTATTGTTTATGACTGGAAGAGAATTTAAGATAGATTAGTAAGTACAAAAGTTAAAAGTTCTAAAAATCCTGCCACTTTGAAGCAATAATCCAGTAATATCATTGTTCTAGACTGAGAGAAGAGAATAGAATTTTTTATATCGGTCAAACCATCGAGTGGATTGTTGGACGAGATTTAACAATATTTTTTTTTTGTGGCCGAGACAACGGATTATTTTCATGTAACTCGTAAAACTCGAATGTAATATCAGTACAAAAAGCTGGAAAGTAGGCCAACCGTGTAAATGACCTCAAATGAAACGCATTCTTGCATCCAGACAAGTTTTTTTTCTTCGTACAATGGTCACTGGAAGAACTAACATTTTATATTATAGATCTTAAAACTTGAATCACTTCGGTAATTGTTACAACAAGATATTTTTTAAAACTTTAATTACTAAATCTTACTTAAATTAAGAAATTTAATTAAATAATAAAATTTCAAAAATATTTTTTTTCTGATCTTCTTCATTTATTAGAAAATTTTGAGAAATTAAAAGAAAAGCATAAAACTTATTAGAATAACAGTCCTACAATATTTCAAAAATATAATGTGTTTTAGAATTATTATTATCACAAAGATAACAATTTCTAAAAATTAACAGAAGAACATAAAGGAGCAAGATCATTTATTTAATTGTTTCATTACTTTTATTTCTAAAGATACATAACACAAAAATACAGTAGTACAATATGCGGTAATATGATCAAGTGTAACTGAAAATACTATGAAAGGAAATAATAAAAATTGCAGAGATAAAAAGGAAGTCATAAAACGTCGAGCTCCTAGTGAGTTAAAGACACTGGCAGCTAAACTTATTTCTGAAAAAGATAAGGCGTCTGAAATTCCCGTTTCTGTTTTGGAGCTATCAAACTGGAGAGAAACTTCGCCAAGCTTTTTCCTAACCTCGACAATGGCCCAGTGAAATAAAGACGCGAAGACTTTAATAACAGAGACCAGCAAGGGAAGGCAGACAAATAGCCGGCTTTCCCTTTGTGCCATGAAAGAGGCGCAACCTCTTTTTCTCTCTCTTTTTATATTACCCCACCAAAGATATATACCCCGCCAGAAATTTTTCGAGGTTTCGAGGCCTTGAAGTGTCGTTAATTTGTATGGAAATACAGGATGGATTATGAACCATAGTTGGTTTTCTTAAGATATCTTGAAGGCAAATTATTCCACAAAGAGATGGTGGATAATAGTGAAAATCATTTTTTAATGTTCACCGCGATATTTTCTCTCATTCTGATTGTATGTTCTCATAATGAAATATAAAAAGTAAAATTTTAAGATAAATATTAAATGTTATTAGTTTTTTGTATATTTATATGTTTTATATATATATATTTTTTTACATATTTTTGTATTTTTATATATATTATATATATTATTTATTCTAATAACAGCTGACTTATAATACTTAGTGAAATAATGATTGATCTATACTACTTATTGAATAATATATTTATTATATTTTATATTATAGTATAGTATTATATATGTTTAAATTTTTATATTTGTTGTTATATACAATATAATATATAGAAATATAAAAAGATAAATATAATATATATATAAATATGACATATAGAAATACCAAAAATATATAAAATATATATAAAAATTATAAATATAAATATATAAATCCCCGGTGACATATAAATTCTATTAAAATTTATAATGAATAGTTTTAATAAGACAAATCATAAAATTAATTAAAAATTGATGCTATCTCTTAAATAATTTTATGAAGAAATGTAGACAAAGAAAATAAATAGGGAGAAAAAGATAGAGATAGTGTAAAAATATGAAAATCAGCGCCATCTCTAGAGTGCCATAAATGAAACATAAAAAGGATAGAATTGATTTGCAGCACCATCTCTTGAATACTAAGAACATTTATTTAAAGATAGACTAAAGTAGAATAAAAATTAAATCAAAATATGCTCAAAGATGACATTGAATTTTTATTTTACTTTATCCTATTTTTAAATATTTAAACACTCAAGAATAGCTCTGGATTTTTAAATTTATATTGTAAAATTCTGCTAATAATATTTTGTTGTCGATAATAATTTACAATAAGTTTAAAGATTTTTCAAAAAGATGGCGCTAAATAAATAATAAATATAGTTTATATATTTAATTAGATTAATTTTTTATTTACTTTATTATTTATTTTATTCAAACACATAAATTCAATATGTCTCCTTTGAATATTTTTTTCTTAACTAATACTTTGCATCATAGGAATATGAAAAAAAAAACTTTGTACTAAATTTTCATAGAGGGGGTGACGATAAATAACTTCATCTGAAAGAAATAATATAACCTATTTATAGATTGAAATAAATAATATTTAATAATTATTTAAAAATAATAAGAAAAATGACAGATTATTTAGCAAAACCTGCTTTCGTTGTTGGAGAAATTGATGAGGATCTTAACCTGTCTTTGCCTCCAACTTCCGGAGAAGAATATATTAAAAGAGTAGTGTAAGTAAAAGATTAAACAATTATCAAAAAATGAATAGTTAAATTTATGGTATTATTACAGAATAGAAGCACAAAAATGTGCTGATATTGTAGTAGCCGACATTGATCGGAAACATTTTGGGAAACCTACAATTGATGTCGAACCTGTAAGTTTGCAAACGATGTTTTACAATCGTTTATACAAGAAATTAGAATTCTAACTTCTTAAAATTTAAACAACATATATAATAATTATGTAAACGCAACGTTATAAGTTATCAGGCTGTATGGAGGCACCACCATGGCTTGGCCCTTCACTTGATTGGCAGTTATATCAAGTATCAGATTTTTCAAATATCAGATTATATATAAGTCAATTGAAAAACGAAATTCAATCATTAAAACGTAAATGGAAACGTCCAAAGATTGATATGGTATTTAATATACTAAATATTTTATACTAAAATATTATTTGAATGATTGTTTGCTGTATATTTGCCTTAATGTTAATATCTTAATTTTACAGCCAAGTATTGATGATGAAAAAGGTTGGATCAAATTTTGTTCAAGTAATGATAAAGAAAAAACAAGAATTGCTCCAACATTGGATATCATTTTTTGTTTAAATCATCCAGAAGTAGAACAAATATTAGAATATTTAGTGGAACATATTGAAACATTGGAAAAGATAGAATATGAATTGGGTCAATGGATATATGCATTGCTAGTTGTTCTGCAAATGCCATTAACTCCAGATACATGTTCCTGTTTAAGATCTTTGGCTAGAACATGTTCAATCATGCGTGCAAAATCGGTAATAAAGAATATTAGAAAAGCAATATTTTTTATTTTTTAATAAATCAATTTTATTGCATATTTGTATATTAAATTTGTTATTGACATTAATCAGGAAGTAAATTAAAATAATAGTTCAAAAAGAAAATTTATCATTTGTATTAAAATGAAACATAAAAATTGTTTACAGATTTTTTTTGTAATTAATTTACCATTTAACAAGCAGAAGATTCCAACTTCGGAATTCTGATTTAAATTAAATTTCCATATGCGTTAAATGAAATTTATTTGTAAAAATTAATAATTTGATTTCGAATTTAAATTTCTAACAAACTATTTTATATTTTGCATTTATTAATAAATTTAAATAAAAAATTATTTATTTTTCTATTGTATTTTTCTAATGTTACCAAAAAATGCAAAACGAAAAATAACTTGTTCTAAAAATTTCGTAAAAATCAATAATCCGAAGTTGGGTCATTTCTTGTGAATTTTAATTATGTCTACTTTTTTATTCTTTTTTTTCGTTTATTTTTTTAGAAGAAACTGGAAATACATGAAATAGGAGCACTGAATTTATTTATATGTCTAGTTGCGAGATATTTCCGTCAATTGGATTTGGCCGATCCTTAAAACTATCTAATTTTTATTGAAGTGCAATTTAAATTATTTACTTTGTGTATGATTTAATAAAATCGACCTTTTAATACATTTGTATTATTTTTTGCACACCTTTCCCTTTACTTAAAATATACTACTGGTTATTAGGGTACAATGAGGCAACATTTTTTAATTAAATAAAAGTGTATTACAATAATCAAATAATAAGTGAGAAATTGAAAAACCGAAGTTTATTCTTAAGCTATATTCTCTTGGTCCTGAAGAAGTGCAGTTGCTAATCTTTCTAAGTCATCATAACTAAGATTATTCACTTTATTCTTTAGGTCTTTTATCAACTCATTGATTATTGACTCTGTTTCTGATTCTGTATAATAATGCCTCAGAACTCTAGAAATTTCATCTCGTAAGAGATACATGCCAGACTTGCTATGTGAAGCCTTTCCCTCACTAGATCCTTCCTCTGTCTTTTTAATAACCAAAAGATTTAACTTGCTTCCATCTTTGATTCCTGGATAAAAACTTAATGGATTTTCATCTGAAAATTTGTTTCATCAAAATATTAAATTGTTAATCTAAAAATCCAATATCTTTTTTGTAGTTTGAATCTCACCAGCTAATGCCTTGCCCGTAAGCAACAGTCTCTGATGTGGAACATCTATACCCAAAAGATCGCTGACTTTGTGCTTTAACTGAAGAACTGTATCCGAAGGTGTAATCTATTACAATAAACAATTATTCAATAAAATTTTAATATGCCATAAAATGTATTTAAGCAGCATTAAAACCATTTCAAGTGTGAAAAGACATCAAAATTAACCGATTATTTTAAAATATGGAAAAGATACCATCTTTGAATCTGATAAATTTCTAGAAACATCGTCAGCGGCTAACAAAAAATTTATCATGTAACGTTTCTTGTAAATATAAAAAAAAGAATCCAAGGTGCTGAGTACTCACGTCAACAACGCATTCTTTTCCTTGAAGCTTCTTCACGATAACTTTCATGATGTAATGTGCACGCCGAAGCGTCCGTAAACCAAAACGAATGTGTAAAATCAAATTCTTCTCAAGAACGGGACCTTTAATGACACCGATAAGGATTCGAGCATTTTATTGTGAGGTTATATTTTGCGACACACGATATTACTAACACACGGCGTCATCAACTATTTCTACCGAGGACACGCGTACACATGCACACAGGTAGTCAGAAACCCTTAGACGTGCAAATACAGAAGTCGATACTGAACGTTCTTTATCGATAGATACGTGTCATCGAGATTTCCCTTTTCTTCTCTTTTTAAATATTTAATCAATCATTTTATTAAATTCTTGTAAAATATTTCGAAACATTGTAAATTTTTTAGTTTTATTAATTATTCTTTTGCTATTTAAGAAAACGATGTTCACTTGTATCAAAAAATCATTTATTATACTTCGATACGATTTATCGATACTCATGTCATAAATTTTGGCGGTTAGTCTAAATGTTAATATTTTATTTTGAGGTTAAGTTATACGTTTTTCGACTGATAAAAAACATATAAACATTAAGAAGAACAAAACAAATATTATGAGTAATGTTAAAGAAATGATATTGGACGAAAATTGTATTAATCATTCTAAAGATATTAAAATTACCTGCAGAGATGATCTAACCCCGTATTTTAAAGCCTGGAATCACAGCAACAATAAAGTTCACTTGTCAAAGGTAAATATGTATATATATGTATATATATATATATATAAATATATACACATATATATATAAAAAAGAAGAATATATTTTATTTATTCCAATGAAATTTTCTATTTTCTTATTTTTCTTATTTAATTCAATTGTTAGTTTCTTGAAATATCATTAAAATCACAACATAATATGAGGTTATTAAATATTGATAAAATTTAGAACATAATTTGATTTTTTTTAATAAATGCTAAAAACATGATAAATACTATTTCATGCAACTTTCTATTGTTATATAACTTTTAATTGCCCTTTTACAAATATAAAATTATAAATTAATTATATCATTAATGAAATATATAAAATATTTAAAAATATTTGTAAAAATGATTAAATTTTGTACAATCTCATAAAAAATGATTGAAAAAAGCAAATAAATGACTATATTATATATATTATTATATATATATTATATAATAGAATATATATAATAGAATATATAATAGAATATATATATATTATATATATATATATTCTATTATTATTAATTATTATTATTATTATTATTATTATTATTAATATAAGAATATAAAATAAACTTTTTACAAATAAATATCATTTAATTGTTAAGCCATTGATTTTTTTCAATAATACATTTCTAATAAATATTCGTTTGTGAATAATTTTTCAAACAAAATGTGTATTTAATATCATCTTCTCCATTTCAAATTTTTCTTAGGTACCACAAATATGTAAGGATGAACCGTGTCAGCTTGGTATCGACGAGGCTGGACGTGGGCCAGTCCTTGGGCCCATGGTTTATGGAATTTCTTACGCACCTTTATCCGAAAAACAACTTCTCGTGGATCTAGGTTGTGCTGATTCCAAGAGTTTGACAGAGGAAAAAAGAGATACAATTTTCGATAAAATTTGTGAACAGTACAAGACAATAGGTTGGGCTGTGGATGTCATATCTCCTAATGTTATTTCAAATAGCATGTATCGTCGGGTAAAGACTTCTCTAAACGAGGTGTCTATGAATTCTGCGATTGAGCTAGCTAAATTAGTGATTGAAGCTGGTGCAAGGATCACGGAGATCTATGTAGATACGATAGGTAAGCCAGAAAAGTATCAAGCCAAATTGGAGCAAATTTTTCCAGATATAAAGATAACAGTCGCAAAAAAGGCCGACTCCACGTATCCTATTGTCAGTGCTGCCAGTATTTGCGCTAAAGTCTCTCGTGATCATGCTATAAGAGCTTGGCAATTTCTCGAAGGATCGATAATGACAGAATACGGAAGTGGATATCCAAATGATCCAGAGACTAAAAAGTGGCTATCCGAAAATGTGGATCCCGTATTTGGGTTTCCGCATATTGTCAGATTCAGCTGGTCTACCGCTGAAAAGATTCTGGAATCAGATGCCTTATCTGTTGAATGGGAAGAAATGGAAGACGTAAGGAATCCTGGGGAGCAAAAGATTTCCAGTTTCTTTGCCAAATCACCAGATAAATCTTTCAAATCTCAAAAAAAGCGGCATCAATTTTTTACCGAAAGATGCCTCTTCAATACTTCCTCATTATGATTTTTCTAATTTATATACGATACAAGTAATATATACACCCACACACACACATACAGAATTACAATTAAAAAGCTATTTCGAACTAAAACTTTTGTCTGATCCATCGATGTAAACGCCGTTTTATTTATCAGAACGTTAAGTTAAAGATAAAAGTTCAATTTATGTACATATGTACAGTGTGCATTCTTACAGTAAAATACGATATGCAAAGAGTGGTTTTCCAACTCACTCAATGTATTTTACTTGTAATTAACAATTAGGAATGTTATTTAGCATAAAATGTTCTTTGGTAAAATACACTCTACATTCACACGCGTACACACGATTCACAATAATTTCTAGAATAACATACATATCTCTGCAGTTGATTAATAGCGACTAGATTGATAAAAGCTATGTCAAGAACACTCTCACCGAATTAAAATGTTTTTTGCTCTCTCATGCGACTGGACGATAAAAACACTCGTGTACAATTAGAATATAAATATGCTCGGCATTCATTCGTTCATTCATTCATTCATTCGTTCATTGTTATTGATTATTATTTGTTCATTCATTTTGTGATTCATTTCTTTAACAATAAAAGACAATAAAAAAGAAAAGGAAAGAAAAGTACATAGAGCGGCAATTTCAAGAATCTGAAGATACAAACATAGATTTATAAATCGAGTTTGTTTTTTAAACTTTGTTTTCTTGTATCAACAATTGAATAAAATCTTTTTTTCAAGTAACCATTTGATGATATATTTAATGAATCCTTAAATTTCTATGCATCTTATATAAAAATCTAGAATTTCAAATTTCAAATTTAAGGATTTTAAATTAAATCTATAAAAATATTTTAAGTTCTAAAATTTAGAATTTAAATTTAAAACTTTCAAAAATATGTCAAGCTTGTACAAAGAGGCAGTATATAGAGAAAAAGTATCGAAAGTATACAAATTGATGGAAGATGCACAGAGATTTATGAAGTGATTCAGCAAGAATTTACAACACCCGTCTTTTCATTCTCTAACTTTATAACATACTGACATATATTTTTATTAAGTATATTCTCTCGTCTATGTTCTCACTAACTTCACTAACTGCGATTATAAAAAATAGAAACAACACGGATAATTTAGTACACCAGAGGTCTCCATATGTCACGATTTGAGGAGACTTGAAAAGGATGAGCACGAAAAGGACGATGCACCACATCTTGAGTCTTCTTATCGTAGAATCAATATACTTGTCATCAGAAGGAAGATGCATGGTGCTAACATGTTGCTTCCGCTTCCTAAAACATAAATTAAAAGTAATATTGAATAAAGAAAAAAAGGTAAAAAAAAAAAGGCATGAAAAAATTGAAACATATCGTGGCTTTAATTCAATCGATATTGGCGAGGGAATTGCATTCACAGTTACTGACACACAAATTTACTAACATCGCATATGTATCCATAAGTCAGCAAATTGTCGGCAAACGAATATGTCTCTGATTCTGATTTTTTTAATGATATTTTGCGATATTTCTACGTGGATAGATGGATTTTTCTTTCTTGGCATCGATCTTGACAATTAATATTTCACTAATTTGGAATCATTTATAGATTCTTTCCAGAGAAAAATATTCGTTTGGAACTGAAGATAGATTAATATTTTAGAAAATTTAAGATAATTAAGATTATTTTGAAATTATCAAAATAATTACTATTTTAATTCAAATTTAAATTTCAATACAACAAATTTTTAAATTTATATATAATTATTTTTAATTTTTAAATTTTAGTAATATATAATTTTTATTCTTATATAATATGTGATATTTATATGAACATACAATTATTTACAATTATTACAATCTAATGAAATAATAAATTATAAATATATTATTAAAGAATATAAATATAAAATATATTCATATTGAAAAATTGATATAACTATTGATATAACTATTGCCATCCATAAATTTATCATATAAGGATTACTTCAAATAATATATCAGTGATTTTCATGTTATTGGAAAGAATTTAGCATATTTCTATAATATCTTTCTTCTTTATCAATAATCGATAAATTATGATTTTTGTTATTAACAGTACCTTTTTTTATCAACATATATTAATTTTTCATAATAAATAAATCATATAATAAATTAATCTATTTTGAACATATTTTTTATATAGGATCCATAGAAAATCAAATGAGAACCACTGAATCTCCTCCGCCAAGTGCACGCGTCCTTAAGCGATCTCTTCAAAGTGCTTTTCCTTCAAAATAGAAGCTCCCACGAAAAACCGTCGTTCTACATTTTTGATGCTTTTCGTCCAGAGGAATAACTTTTTTATGACTTTACTTTGAGAAATATCATACAGGATAATTCAAATATATATTCCAGAGAGCACGTGTTTTAGAGATGTCCACTTCAAATCATAATGTCATAAACGTATTAAAATATAATACAAAAAAAGTTGAAAATCAATCATATTTACATTCATATATATATTTATATGTATCATTTTCTTACCTCCTAAGATATGTTCCGCATGCGTATGGCCTTGCGCCCTTGTCTCCCTGCTTTCCATAACGGGCATCTTGAGGGGCCTTTCACCCTCTATGCTGAGCTCGTTCGATTTCCAATATACAGTCGCTATCGTTGCCAGGCATTTGATCTTCAGATCACCCCTCTTGAAGTGCTTCGTACGCAGACGAAACTCCAGACCTAGCACAGCCGTTTCCAAACCCTCGCGATCCACCTCGGTGATGTGAGGCCCTCTCAAGTATTGCGTGTCAACCTGAGTCAAAAAAAAAAAGAAAAAAAAACAGGAAGATGGAAAAAAATGAAACCAAAGGATTGTTTCTCATGTATTACACATTTAAGAAAAATAAAAGCATTTATGATTTCGCTTGAACAAGCGAGACTTGTCAAGTTATCGTGTATCACATTTGATTCCGTAATCGAGTTGGATTGCACTTTAGTAGATTTTGAAAAAATAATTGACATGCGAAAGGACAGAAATAATTTATTAACAAATGTTTAACCAAAATCTGGATTGGATAATTGTTAATATAACAGACGATGGACGTATAAGAATCTATTATATGACTATAAAAGGTTTCTATAAAAGGTTCTTTTCGCAGAGAGGCTTTGGATTCAGGTCAAAGAGAATAGCGAATTGAATGAAGTGTTAAATTATTATATTATGTTTAAATTATATTATGTTTAATATTTATTGAAAAGTGATGAACAAGAATATCCAGGTTTAATAATATGGGTCAGGATATACGTAGAGATCATAAAATTAGTCAAAATTAAAGTAAGCATGTTTTGGCTTTCTGCGCAAGGGAATTGACAGAAATGCGAGGAGATAAGAACTTGAAACTTTGACTAAGAACTTTAACGAAGTTGTCCCATTTTATTTAAATATTGGGCATATAATTTCTTGCAACATAATATAATTAATACAATTTTTTTCTTTTCAATATTTTAATCATTTAACTTTTTATAAAAATTTAAACTGATATTTTTAGATAAAAAAAATTGCTTTTCTTTGTTCAAATTCATTTTTAATCTCTTTAAACATAAAAATGAATATTCTATATTCATAATCTTTAGAAAATTATAATATTTTCAAGCATAAAATTCTGAGAATTTTTTCTTAATATCTCTATCTCCAAGTAATCATATAATGGTATCCATAAATGGTGTTGTTCTGATGGAATAAATTTACAACACTGCCACACCATTTATAACACTTCAATTAGCCGCTTAAACGATCCGCATCGCTTGTCCAATTAACTCAACATCTTTGCCTGATGCAACTATATTTGTTCTTCTGAAAATCGATATACTTGTGGCAAGGGCAAGAATAATGGACAATGGAAGAATTTGAACTTGACTGGTGGCAGGTGGTGCAATTACAGCGAATAAGAGTAAGGATAAAAGAAATGTCACAGAATTTCACAACATTCTGACAAGCATGAACGATTTAACACCGTTTTTAAGTCACTTACAGGCTCCCCGTTGATGAACCAGCTGAGTATGGCAGCTGGTTTCGATTTCGCCGAAGTGCAATTGAACCGAACCACATCACCGACCTGATAACGATGCCTTCCTGGTCTGCCAGTGATAATGGGACCATCTTCCGGTAAAGCTGCAATTTTTCGTTATAATTACTTTTTACTATTAAAATAAGAATAAGGAAGAATTATAAAGAAATAACAAAAAATTATTTCAAAGAATTATTACTCTTAATTTAGTTTTTTCTTTTTAATACTTCAGTTTTTAAATTATTTTATAATTTTTAAATCATTATTTTATCATTTTAAAATTTTTCTTTTATTTTTTGAATGGTAAATATGTGCAATTCGTGCAATTATTTTAATATTCAGAAAAGTGCATAAATTTTTTTGAGAAATGAAACAAAATTAATATTAATATTAAAATTATCAGAATATAAAATCTAAATTCAGTCAATTTAATTAATCTTGTAATTTTAACTATTAAAATGCTTTATTATTAAAATTATAAAATTATTTTCTTCCATAATATAAATCTTTTTTTTTTAAGAAAGAAAAAAATATAACTTAGATTCGATTTATTTTTCTCAATGGTAAATGGAATGGAACTAATGGTAAATCTCTATGGACCTGTCACAGTAGGTCCAACAGAGAAAAGATGGTTAGTATTTTTGTTGGGTTGAGAAAAAAACACTTCCTGCTTGTGAAGGAAATATCAACCAATGCAACGATTTATAAACGTTTCTTACCCACTACCAGCATGTCCGAGTGATCGGAAACCGTTTGGAAATATGGCGCCTCGGCTAACACTTCACATCTGTATCTTCCGGTGCTCATTAAATTCACAGAATGGAGAACGACCGATCTTTCGGTCGAATTGTGAATCTAAAAGAGAAAATGGTTCTCTCTGTATCTTTTTGAACCAATTAATTAAACTTATACCATTCCTCGAATCGTTTAACTGTTATAATTCTAACCTCTTATATATTAGTGAATTCTTCCTAGTAACATTATATGTTTACTAAGAAATTATCCTTAATTAAAAATATTAATCTTATGATATGATAGTTTGATTATATTATTAATCTGGTAATATTTTTGTATTAAATATATGTATTAAATACTTATATATTTATATAATTTTACAATTACAAAAAATATTTTCATATTGTATTTATTTATTAGTATTAATACTAATTACTTAATTTTATATCCATTATTTTTTCCATTTTTTTTTAATATTTTCATATGACTATAAAAATTTAATATTCACTAAAAGCAGTATGATATTTTAGATATATTTTCTAAAAAAATTAATTTTTGTCAAAAAATTATATAAACTTTTATTTTTTAATAAAAAAAATAAAATAAATATAATTAACAAATTTTAATTTTTAGAATTTTAGAAAATTGCATTCCAAAATATTTCATATAAATAGAATTGGATGGAAAGTTGATATTTCTGATGTTTCTAAATTCTATTCGCCAAAGATAAAAATTCTGGTGAAATTAGATACACCGGAAACAGGTTTAAAAGGAAGCCGGGCAATAATACGCGATAAAAATGAGAAGCAACGATCTTTAAATAGAAAGCACCACGATGTAAGGGGGTGCAATGGCACGAGACAAGGGAAAAAAATCAATACAATATGATTCTTACGTTCGCCGTGACACCTGGCAGCTGAAAAACGAGCACAGGCGGCCTTTCCTGTGGTACGTATCGATAGAACTCGTTTCCGTCTTTGTACCATTTTACCGAGTACAACGTTTCCCCGTCTAGATTGAAGTTGCATTCTAGCTTGATATTTTGACCACGGACTACATGCTGCGGTACCACCAGCTCCAGCATCCTCAACGCAACCGTATCTGAAATCAAATAGGAAATTAACTGGAAAATAATTATTAAGAATAATTTGAAAATTTAATGTCAATATATGTTAAAATTGAATTAAAAATGAAGAAATCAGGCTAAATAATATGAAATTACAGTATTACAACTGGATTAAATTATATATAGGTTATAATATCAACTCCTTATTAAGACCTACTTGTAGATTAAATTTAGATTATAATAATATGCATTAAATTAAATTTGAGTTAAATTTTTATTAATTTTGGAAAAGAATAAGATATATCTTTTGAATACCAATTTTAAATTAAACCTATAAATAAAATTGGGTCTAATAAATGAAAATAATAAGCATACACTAAAACTGGATTAAACTTAAATTTAATAGATCTAGATTTAAGTTTGATTTGGATTAAAATATCAAATCCAAGGATTTAAATTAAGTTTATTATATCTAAATCAAACTTGAGTTAACCTCTGCTCTACATCATATCTAAAAGACTTTACTCTACCTTTTTCCTAAAATTTAAGAGAAACAAGAATAAAGGCTTGTATAACTTGATACTCCTTAGATCTATATCATTACAAAAGACAAGAGTATCAGATCTCTTTATAATACCTATCATTTTCTAAAACAAACTTATCGTTTCTATAAATCGTTTGTCGAGAATAGAGATGGCAGAAAGGACTTACAAATTCTCGAAGCTTCAAAGAGAAAACTCCAGAGAGCGCGGGAATCGAAGCGTGACAGCGATAATCGTGTCGGCCAATGAATCGTTCGACGTTGGGAATGTGAAGCCATTCTCACGCGTGTTTGTGCACCGTTTCGAACAACGAGAGAACAATTCCATCGAATTGCCTTTTAACCTTCCGTTGATCCGATGCAACGTTTTTCCGAGCTTCGAGTTTTCCACGCGATCGTCCTCGTAACCGTGCACGCGATCGTTCCCTGAAAAAGGTTGTGGGGAAGCTTCTGCCGAATGTATTTCTCGATGGAAAATAGAGAACAGTAACTGGGATATTTTCATTTTCGAACGAATTTTCATTCCCGCTCGAATGTGTGTTTCTCACACGTCTCTGTATTTCGATGAAACGATATTGAAAATGGATGAAAATGAATTGCTAATTAGCATGGATAGTAATTAGTGTTACTGATAAAGCGAGAGTATACGTGGGAAAGCAAATACTGAGATCTTTTTTTAACGATAAGATATCCGAAACATGATATTTTAATTTGAAGAAGAAATAATATACGTTAGCAGAAAAAATAATAAATATTTTATATTAAATATTATAAATATCACAATATAAATTAAATTTAATAAAGATATGAATTTTAGGAAATGTAATTTTTCCGGGAAATATTTGATGGTAAATTGTAATTATTTTATAATGTTAATTAGAATTGATGGCAATTAAATGGCAATTACTATCATATCTTGCCTACTGAATTTATGTTATTTGACATAGCTTGAACAAACTATTGATTCATCAGCTTCTGTTTTGATATTTTGAATTAATTTGCAATATTAACAGTTTATGGAACAGACGCTTTTAGCATGAACAATGGTTCATTCCCGGAGGCAATTTCAGAAAATGAGAATATAATTCATCTTTTTCTTTCAATTGTTATGTTCTTTTAAAATGATTGAAATATTTATATGAATAAAAATATATTGTACATTAAATTCTATAATTTAATTTTCTAAATATTTAATTCCTAAATAATATTTATTTAAAATTATTTAAATGACAATCAAAATAATTATATGTTTACAAGTTACAATTTGATTTTACATTTCATTATTTATATAGTTTATATATTATATTAATATAAATTTTAAAGCATATTTATCAATTGCAAAAGTATAGAATAATAAAATAAAATTTAATTCAATAAACTTATTAACTTTATTCTAATAATATTGTTTTTACCAAAAACTATTTGACTTGATTTTGAATAAATTCATTAGAAAAATATTCATTATCAAAATAATTCTAAAAAAGAATTGTTACTACTATAAGAATATAATCTATGCTAATTTCTTTAAATTTTGTAAAACACGAACGTAATATCAATTTATGTGATTTATGCAATTCGTCGCTATACCTTTATGAAACGAAAGGAGAAAGAGAGAGTTTGCAAGGAATTATGAGAGAAATAAAAGGATAAAGAGCTATTCCTGTCGCTTATCTCGCGGCACGCTTCGATTTCATTTTCCTCGACTTTTTTAGCTCCATTACTTTTAAACGCGGCGCGCATTAACTTCAGAATCGGCCGACATTAAGGGCACACTTTGCAACAAAGAGAATTATCTTCTGTCGTAGCAGAGGAAGAATCATTGTCAAGTGCTCCAGAACAGAAAGAGGAAATCTCAACATTCGTGTAAATGCAAGACACTTTAATCTAAAACCGAGTCTAGAAACATTTTTTTTTTCCTCCCTCCAATTGTTGTTCCTCCAACAATTTTGTTCTACTCGAGAATTCTCCAATTCATAGAGCGTGTAATTTTTTCACTTGTTTTATAATAAGTTAGAAAAAGAAAAGTTCATTCAGAAACGAATTTCGAACATTTTTTTCCTGTTCTGTCGATAAAATAGTACACCATTCTTTACCGCCGCGAGTTAATATCCCTAAACGACACTACAGATTGCCGTAAAATTACTAAAATTAAATTAGAACACCCTCTACATTCTCTGTGGAAAAAAAACAATTATCTTTTATCGAGTGACCTATTTTACCGACCATCGTTTTTCATTAAAGAAAATAACTTAAAAGTTAATCAATCTGATAATTGGTTACGCTTTTAATATTTATCATGTGCATATATATCATGTAACATATGCCTCTTTTTATTAGGCTCTCATCGTTGAAATTTAATCAAGATCATATATATAATATATTGATTTTATTTTAACAATTTTTTTATTAAATCTCATTAGAGATCTTAATCTTATTATGCAAATCATTATTATACATCATTGTTATTTATAATTAATTATTATTAAAATTTCAATTGAATATTAAAATCTTTTTGTATTTATAAATTAAACTTATAATTTTTTTTAATACAATTAATTATTATATCTCTAAAATTCACAAAATTAAATATATCTCATTACCTTTTCAATTCTGTTTCGACTTTTCAAAAATTTTTGCGATGATCGCAAAATTTAAAATAAAGATTATAGAGAATCAGAAAATAATGGAACAAAAGATAAAGCAAAGGATGGAATGGAACCATGTGGGGTATTCTCGATGAGAAAAAGTGGCATCCTTTGAAGAAAAGATAGTGAAACCTAGCGAGCCGTGGTATCTGGCCCGGAAAAGTCGCGTGGCGTGAGTAGAAAAAGGTCTTGTTCCTCCAATTGTCGAGGGTCGTGATTCACAGCTGCAAAAACCGATCCAATTATTCCACGAATGCCTGGGGCGGGCCACTTTTATCGGCGCGGAACCGGCGCCGTTGATGCATCGATCGTAGCGCCACGTTGCGGTAACACGCAGAATTTTTCCACCGAGCAAGTTGTCGCCTCGCAACTAGCGCGGAATTGCGGCTTTGTTTCTGGTTGATGCGTGACAACTTTTCTTTTCATTCTGACGTGTGTTGTTCTCGTTTTCTGACTCTTCTTTCGCGTTACAAAAATAGCTACATAAAATCCGACGAATGTTCCAGTATTATTTTGTTTCGTAAGTTGAGGGCGGTTAGTTTACGTTTATGTTTAAGAGTTAGAAATGTTCAGACAATTATGACAAACTCTGAAGTGAACTCTTAAATAGGAGATCCTTTAAACAATATGGATTATTATTAGGAGAGAAGATACTTTCTATTAAGGATAATAGGATTTATAGCTAAATCGTATATAATGATAATAGTTTGATTATACATGTTTTATGATTATATATAGTTAGATTTCCTAGTTAATTAGCAACATATAATGATCATAATACATTATTACTGAACTAATATTAATCTATACAAATTAACTTATACGAAATATACTAGACTAGTGGAGAGATTTAAGAAGAACAATGATTTATGAATCCAAATTTGGCAATTATTATAACCAGTACAGAAGGGATTCAATGAAATCTGCATAGATGCGATTACGATCAAATTTTCTAGAACAGTTTTACGTTCTCGAATTGAGTCATATTTAAAAATATTTTTTTACACGAAAAAGGCAGGATGGCTCGAGAACAAATATTTTTCCATCGGTCTGGAAATCGCTTGTTACTTTGCACCGTAGGTGCTCTTGGATCGACAAAGGGTTGCCTTTCGTTGAATCCACGGAGTGTCGGCAGAGTCGAAGAAGGGTGGTACGATGGTCAAAGAAAAGAAAAGAAAAAGAAAAAAAAAAGGGAAGAAATCGCAGCGGTAGCTGTTGTCTGAGAGAGATGACGAACGTGAGAGTGGTTATTAAAGGAGACAGAAAGGGAGAGGACGATAAGAAAGAAGGGTAAGACTGACGTGAATAGTGATGTAAATGGCGTGGCGTTGGCAGTGAAAGGGAAAAGGGAAGAAAACCGTGATAAGTGTGAAGACTACGAAGGAAAGAATGAAAGAGAGATAAGAAGGCTCGATAACGAGCGGGAGAATGAAAAGAGGGTGAAACGGTAGAAGGGAGAGAGTGGAAAAAAAGGAAAGTCGGCTACTGGGAGGAGAAAAGATACGGAACTGTAAAAACATTAGACGTTTCTTTGACGCCTGTCACTGTGTGCCACCGTCGCCATTATTTCACTCTGTATTTCCTTTCATTTGGATCTTGATTTTACCCATAGAAACATATAGTCTTTTTTTAAAATGGAGCAAATACTTAAAAAAAAAAAGTTTTATTTCACATGTTAATTTAAATAAACGACGAAGACACGTATTTATACATACATAACATACATTAAGAATAGACGAATTTTAATTATTAATATTCAAATGATTTTCAAAGATTGCAAAAGATTTATTCTACGCATTACATAAACGACACCGTGAAATTGAAAATTTCTTTCTACGTCGAGAAATTTGCTTCTCCTCATCGTAGAATCAATCCTGCGTCGAAGTGCTGCCGCATAAGCAAAAGGAAAGTTCTATTTCGATCCACCCTAACGGCAGACACTCTCACCCTTGATAGACGAAAGAAGAAGTCGAAACTGAAAGTCGTGTGGTTGTGAAAAAAAAGGTCCTAGTAAGCCAACCCCCGAAAAGGGGTTTGTCGCTTTGGAAGGAAAGGCAGGGTTAGCCTGGCGAAATAACGAGTGGTGGCTGAGAACGTCGCGAATATGATTCATTCCTGTTCCGTTACGAATGATAACTCATGCATATTGAACGGCAGGGGGTCTGATTTGTTCTGTGAGTCAGTCGTTGCACGCGTCTCGGCGCCTGCACCGTGTCACGCCGTTGCTCCAGGCTCGCTTCTGTATTGGTAACCAGAAATGGGGATGAGTAAGGGCGCATTGGGTCGCTTTTATCGAGTCTAGATCGCGCGAGCACTTTAACTTTAAGGGAGATAAAGATAGAGATAGATAGAGAGAGAGAGAAAGAGGAAGAATCGGTATGCCTCCGACTTCGTCGTTAATTAGGTCGATGACGTTCCTCCTTAACAACAACCTCGATATTCCGGGCAACGAACGCGAAGCAATTCCGATTTTAGTGAGCATTGGTCTATGTTAGGTCAAAATCCTCTCAAAATTCTATCAATTACGCCACCGAGAAAAGCCTATTCTCTACTTGTGGAAAGTAGAAATGGTATATCGATTGTAATTGATTCTCAATTGATCGTTGCCACGATGATGGAAAAACTGATTTTCCCTTTGATTTACTATCCTTATTATTCTGATCTTTGACAAAATAAACTTTTGTCGAGAGGTTAATCAGGTCTAACCTGTATGGAACTTGTCACTCTGCTTGTTTGGATTCTGATTTCAATCGTTTGTCTAGTGTCAGAGGGCTTTTTTTTCGCAGTGGATTTGGCACGTGAGGGTGTGTCGAGTATCGGAATCTTCGTTGAGAGTCATTAAATCGAGGGACGTTCGAGGAGAGCCAGGGAGAGACAAGGAGAGACTAACACTTCCTCCAAGCGTTTCTAATGCGCTCTGTCTACTCTCAAATTTGGTTGAATCACGGTTAACAGAACCTCTCGTTAATCGCCAAGAATTAATATGAAAGTGGATACAGAATTACTCGCAACTAATTCTCTTTGTCATTGACATCAAAAATAAAAATCTAGTGTTCTACATAAAGTTCTATATATCATAAAGAATCTCTGAATCTCTTTTGTACAGTCGACCTGATTAAACGAATCACTTCCCTCGCTCCTCTTGACAACATGCTAATTAACCCATCAAATCGACACGATAAACGGACTCCTCCTGTTGTCGACTGGCTTCAAATCAGAACGAACAAACGTATTGGATTATATACGTAGTAGTATATATAGAGGCATCCCATATTGCGATCTTAATCCACAAGAATGGCTTTAAAGCGATCAGACGCATGCGTATCGAATCGAAGAGAGAAAAAAAAAAAAAAAGAAGAACGAGAAATCCATGTGAACAATTGGATCTCTCCAGGATAGTGTCCCCGAGGAAGCCTTTTCGTCGAAGGGTCGGTGAAACGAGAAATGAAAGGGGAATAGATGGAAAGATAGAGGGACGACGAATGGACGGAAGAAAAGTTGAGAAGAGATCGAGGTGAGTAAAAATAGGGAGAAAAAAAAAAAAAAGAAAGAAATAGAAAAAAAGAGAATTTCGCAGGTGTCATCGAGATAGCCCCCTCGGTGTCTGGAGAGTCGCTTAATTTCGCCTCGGTATTGCTTTACAGGAAATCGTACACCGTCCCATAAACGAAGCCAGCAATATGCCAGCCGCATTGGCTACCTGCTACCATTGGCTATTGCGGAAAGGGCAAGTGGTGTCGCATGTCCCGACTTCTGGGGTCGTGGCAATGGAGCCTTCGATGACAAAAAGAGACACGCAATTTCTCCCTTGTCAGCGGTCTTCAAAGTTAAACTTTATTTCATAATTCTAGGATATTGAATGTGGCAATGAAAAACGCGATACGTTCAATCTTTTCTCTCTCTCTCTCTCTCTCTCTCTCATTTTACAGATCGTTTTTACAATAGTTTCACGCAAAATCATACACAAAGAGAAATATTCATAGGAAGGTATTGACTCGCGGTTCAACTCAATCCGAGTACAGTACAATATACTGGCAATCAATTGTGTTCAATTTTTTACTTTATATTCCAAAAAAAAAAAAATAATATCAAAATAAAAAAATTTTAACAAAAACAGACTTATCGTGTTTTCCCTTTACAATATTGTAAAAAAAAAAAAAAAAAAAAAAAAGAAAAAAAAGATACATATTACACCTGCAAAGTGAAATACTCGATGATAATTCCGGATCACGGTTGATGGGGTTGGGAGTCACTGAATATATCCAACAGGAGAAGGTGTATCGATACTGGAGGGAGGGGAGAAACCATAAGTCGAGAGAAAACGAGAAGCTCCATCGGGACCTTTTTACCCTCGCATTCGCCTCACGCGCCCTTTGGTCACGCGTAGCCATTGAAAGAGAGAGGGACAGGAAAAAAGAGAGGAAAAGAGAGAGAAAAGGAGACGTTTTAATAATAGTAATAAACGACACCAGGGATAGGGCCAGGGGTCAGTTGGTTTCCTCTTTCCTTGCGAGATCGATGATGTTCCATAAGACAAGCCAAAATTTATGTGGCCACGAGGGGGAGAAGGGGGAAGAACGTTATGGTGGACTTTTCAAAGGACAAATAAACAGGTAGCTCATAGAGGAGGGAATGTAACGAGCTATGTAATATAATCTAATACAACAGGCATAACGATTTGCTATTGGATCTGTCTGGAGAGATGCGCATAAGCAATTTTATACGAATATTATATTTATGATTATGTCAGATTATAAATTATTATGGATATATCTGGAACGATATATTTGGACGTCTTATTATATTTGTCGAGTTATTTGCTTCCAATGATCAAAACAAATAACACCCTTGTTATTATTATACCGATTGTTACCATCTCCCTGTACTTCGAACGAGTATTTATTATGAGGGTACAAATGAACGTTTGGTATTTCGAATGAGGGGAATAAGGGATTCAAAGCGATGAATACAATGGATATACATGTATTATCATGTTCACCGACATCGCAACAGTGTTCCCTATCATTGTTTAATTATGCATTTAGCATCAATTATATATCCGTAAATCTCTGTCGATTAAAAATTCCCTCCAACATTTTCCTCCCCTATCAGATTATTTATTGGCGCAAAAAATACATTACAGTTGAAAATATGTGCACGAATATTCATTACTAATGACTTAAGCGAAATTCATGAATAACGTACGAGCGACGCGGGGTATAATTAAAAATTCTATCTAAAAAATTGGGATCGTGTGTAATCAAGCTTTTTCGAAAATTATTCTCGTTCGCGCGGAGATTTGTTTCGAAAATTCTCGCGCCCGGTTCTCGCGACAACGATTCCCGATTGGATAGCGTTGGGAAACGTTAACAACCGAAAATTGAGACAGCGATAGAGGGTGGAGAGAGAAAGAGAGAGCGAGAGAGAGAAAAGGAAAAAAAGGAGACTCATCGGTTTTTCCAGCCTATAAACGTTCAAGCCGATAAATAAGATCTCGCAAATAAAAGCGGCAGCATAAATATATAAATTACAAAGCCAGGCTTTAATTAAATAATGCCCGGCCAATTTATGGCCGGTGTGATTCGATATCGGGCCTCTATAAAAGGGAATACGAGAAAAGAGAGAAAATGAATGGCGTGGAATTAAACGGAGAGAGAGAGAGAGAGAGAGAGAGAAAGAGAAGGGAGAGGAGAGAGAGAGAGATTAAAAAAGGAAAAAAATGGAGGGGAAAAAGGAAGGAAAATTGATCGGACGGGAGACCGGCTTTAACCGACTTAAGTCTATTTTCCATATTTATTCATATTCGAACGAGCGACAATCGTGCAATCTGCCATATAAATTTCCGACTTTTACTCCACCTCTTTTTTCCCCGCCCTCAGAATTGATTTTAAAAAACGTATGAAAGTTGGTTGGAATTTTTTTTTTTTCCTATTCAAATTGAAATTTAAATATCTCGAATTCTTCTTCTTTTTTTTTTTTTTTGTATCACGTCTCTCTTTCTACTTTACATCGCGACTTCGTGTAATATAGAATTACTTCGAAATGAAAATTAATTCGAGAGGATGATACAAATTCGATCTTCGATAATTCGATAAAATATCTTTCTTCGCCTCGTTATTATATTTAAAAAAAAAATTAAAGACAAAAATTGTACCTGATATAAATCGTGCTTGCAGCTACGCTTTCGATCTCGTCAATGATCGTGTCACGATCATCCATTTCCGGTTTATCGCTTATTCGTCTCGAAACAGCTTTAATCGGATAAAGGTCCACCGATATTCCGTCGGAATATTTGCCGTTTTTACCACGGCATTATTATCGTTTCAGCCGAATACCGGAGGGGGTTGGTTGACCAAATTGTCAGGGCGGGGAAAAACGAACCAAGGCTGAGTCACGTTCTTTCCTCTCCCCCCTTTTTTCCTCGTCCTTTTTCTTCTCTTTCTTTCCTTTTTTTACTTTTCTTTCCGATTCAGGAAGTATCGAGTGAGTCATTTATACACCGATAAAAATCACCGGAATAGTAAATGCTGCTGGGTTCGTGGAACCGTGGTCCCTCAATATCGTACACGACCGATCGAAATTGCTCCTCCGACACTTGCCACCGAATAAACTTAAGCCTGGTTTACTATCGTGTCGTACTTAAGTCTTATATACGCTCGAAATAAACTTCGCTAACGTAAGTAAGATTAGTTTAATTTCCAAGATTTTAACCTCGACGTTTGTTTTGGGCTAGATGAGTGAACGTGTTGGGTCTGCGTTAAAATTAAGGTTAAGTTCACGTTTATATGAATAAAGAGTCCGACGTAAATTAAAATAATATTAGAATTAAAGTTGTGCAGATTCGTATTAAATTAACGTTAATTTGACTAGGTTATATTGTGCAATTATTGTGCAATTATATTGTATTGTACGCTCGAAATAAACTCTACTAACGTAAAATAGATTACTTTCATTTTCAAAATTTTAATCTCGTTTGTGTTTCAGTTTAAAGTTAAAAAATTAAGGTTAGGTTTTATACGAATAGTAAGTTTAATGTAAATTAAAATAATATTAGAACTGAAGTTGTGCAGATTCGAATTAAATTAACGTTAATCGTTTCACTAGGTTATATTAGGTATTAGATATGAATGTAAGTCTGAATCCGTATCGAGATTGAATTAAATTTCTAATCAAGTTTCGAAATAATCAGATATCTAATTTTAGTAAGTTTAACGCGATGTTAGAGCTATATATATACAGACATACAAACGTGTTGAATCAGAAGTTTGTCTAGATCTTTAATCTTTAATTCACATTACTCACGAGCCTTGATTTAAAGCGATGTTTGAACCAGATACACAATAAATTTGTCTTGGACTGATATCTGAATTTCTAAATCTAATATAGACTTCGATTCACATCAATCGAATTTGCAATAAATCTGCATCGATACCAAATATCCATACAAACTCATAATATAAAATATTAAATCAATCCAAGTATCATATCATCAAATAAAATACAAAAAAAAAAATTCCCAAATCCTCCCCCTTTTCACAATCAATTTCTCGCTATTTAATTAGATTATCAAATAAATACAATGGCAAGTTTTTTAGACGACCAAGGCTTATCAAGAGCCATCATTTTTCTCTGGACCTGAACCAACAATCTAGACAAAAGCCGCGCAAAGATACAATTTCTCATCCGTGTCACGTCCCAAAGTTTTCGCGGCTTCCTCCGCGGTAATAACGGGGGAATACGTCGTCTGCTTTCGACCGTTTAAACGGTGACGAGTAATAAAAGGGGTTGACGCGTAACACGTCGTCAAAGGTAGACGACACACCAGGACGTGCTCCATCCTCGGTGGGATTTCTAGATCATTTCCTTCTTATCCTTTTGCATCTTATTTTTGAGGCCATACGAAGCCATAATTGCCAATCAACAAATCAGACATTCGATCTATTTTCTGCATCCCAAGATCGAGAGTAACTCCAATCTATCGCTACTTGGAGCGTGTAACGATGTCATAGATCATCGCGATTTCTCTTGCCCTGAATTTTTCAACCGGCAACAAATTTTCTTTTCCTACTTCGTTCTTGCCTCGTTACCATTTTGATGAGACAGGTTGTTTTATTTCTAATATTTTTTTTTTGTAGAGAGTAGCTTCCAACTTGCCTTGTGCGGGTCGTGAGCCTTATTGCGCGAGTTACTCGAATATTATGAGAAGATAATTTAAAAATAGTTAAAAATAATTGAAGAATATCGTGATCTATATCTATATCTGGTGATTTTTAAAAAAAAATTTTTAAATTTATCGTTTATGGTTAAATTGTTACTGTCAAATTTCCATTAATTGCTTCAAAAACAAATATCTCTTGTTACAAGAGATGTTGCATCATTTTGCACAAGTAAACTCTTTAACGATCCTCTAAATATAGGGTTGAAGGTGATCTTGAAAATTTATTTAAAAAAAAAAAAAGTCAAAAGAATCTAATATCGATCGGTCGAAGGTCGATACTTCCACTATTCATTTGTGGAGAGAAGAAAGAAAAAGAGACATTGATCGAGCCACACGACGACAAGAATAAAAGAAATTGATCATATTCATACATCATATACGATCAGGGATTGAGGGTTCATGGTTCAGTATCACTCTGTTTAAAGTTATTTTTAGGTTTAGCTATCGCATCGTGTATTTAGAAATTGAACAAAGGGAAAAAAGTGAAAAAACGTGTTTTTTCCCTCCCCAAAAGAGAATATAGAGCCTTGAAAAAGCGAATCCCTGCTATTTGCCCTTTTATCGTGACAACTACAAAAAAAAACACCCTACTATTCTACCCCGATACATATAACGCTAGATTGTTTGGGAAATGGATGGCTATCAACAATTATCAAGTACAAGCGATGTATGTATTTTCACGCTATAATTTTCTTATTTTACCGATACTGTGTACAGTAAATAATAATGAATATAATTTTTTATTTTCATTAATTTTGTAATTAATTTCTCTAATTGATCAAAGAAAATTTATTTTGATAAAGTATATCAAATATTATAATATTTTCTTCTTATTAATTACTTAATAGTTCGTTTTTTTTTTCAAGAAGAAGTTTTCTAAATAAATGCCACTGAACGTTCCCCTGTTGCAACGGTCAAATGCGTACGCTGACGTTAAACCGGTTGCCTATGTACAGGCGCTTCTAGTGCAAAATTAAATCGCTCGAATGCAATCGCTTGAAAAATACATTTCAACTTCTTTCGTTGTCTCGGTGACGAGAATCGATCTCCGATAAAGATAACTCATGCATTTTTTAATAAATAATGTAATCTGTTACGTACTATATCTGATCGTAATAAATACATTCAACATTAAACTATCTAAAATATATATAGAATTATGTGTGCACAATATTTATAGATTGTAATTTAGAGAAAAGAAATAAGGAAATAATTCAAAGTTTTTTTTTTCCTAAATATTTTTTTTTATATACGTGAATAAATATACGTATAAAGAAAAATAACTCAACAAATAAAATTGTTATTTTATTAACATTCTTCGTATTTCAGAATAAAATAGTTTAATGGAAAAGAATATGTGAAGAATTAACTAGAAAATAGTCAGATTACCAGAATACTTTCGTGACCAACAGTAGATCACATTGCGACGATTCCGCATTCCGCGGCACCGTTCTACTGCAATAATTAACTCTTTAACTATGTAATTAGTTTCAGAGAGCAAAGCACGATACTTGATATCGCGTAACGCAACGAACTTCCGTACACCTCTATTAAAATAATATTTTCCAACGATCTGTGTCAAGCCTCCACAACCTTACTTTTCAAGTGTATCGAAGATCTCAGAAATTCAGATTGAAATTGCTTTCCGGCCAAAGAGCGCTAGAATGAAAGAGATATTCGAGTTAATTACTCTTTATTTCTTTATCAAACAATACGTACTATAATTGTATAAAATTTACCAATAAATTTCTCGAAAATATCATTTATAGAATTTCAATTATATGCTTTCGTAAAATTGAAAAGATTGCTTCGAACTCGATAATTTCCTCTTCTTTTGTTATAAATTTTGTTCTAAATTTTATATCATTTTAATAAAATCAAAATTTTTTATTTATAGATCACACTAATGTTAACTTGATTAGAAAGTAATCTATTGTGCTACGTTTTATAAATTTACGTGAAGAGAGATAACATTTTTTCAAAATATTATCGTAATTTAAAAAATATTTGAATTTAAAATGGGAGACAGATAAATCTAAAAGCAATGAAGTAATTTATATGTTTAATCTTAAAAGGATAAATTTAAATTAATTAGGAAATTATAGTTTTTTTTTAAAATAATTTATATAAACATATTATCATTCACAGAAGTTTTTGTAAACGCTATAAATAAGCAATCTTTATTCAAGTAAATTATATATATATATGTCTGTGTGTGTGAATTGTGATCATTGAATACCAGATTAAATTATTCGCAAAAGGATTTCATATATACAATCAACGATATTTATTCACAATATTCTCTTAAATCAAAACTGAAAAAAAAAGAACACCAACTATCAGTTTCTCTCAAAAAATTAATTAAATATCATTATGTTCGTAATATATCACTTTTTACTTTCTTTCTAACTGATCAAAGAGAGTTCTTAATTATTTTTTAACACGTTTCTATAATATCTAAAAAATTTAAAATATCTTTTAATTCTACAAAATATTAATCAAAATTCAAAGAATCGTATAAAAATTTCTGAAAGAACAATATTACGTACGTATTTTGTATCTGCTTCGTCCTGTACGCTTCCGATTCGAAGGGTACAAAAGCGAAAGAGGTTAAGGATCGTTCGAGTATGGTTCGATTTAAATGTCAAATGAAACTTGGCTGCGAGACCATCTTATCGGCTGATCCTTTAAGCAGACGTTTAAATCTTCTGCCTTCCGTATCCGCCGGCCCAATTGTTCGGCTCTTTGCCTGTTGTTAACTCTTAATCGCGTGTCTCGATTGGCCCCCGCGCCACTTTAAATCCCCCTCTGAAGAATTAAACCATGACGCGTTCCCTTCGGGGGATTAATCCGTCGACCAGCTTTGCGAAAAACTTCAATCCCCGGGTAATCGTCCGACCACGGGCCAGGAATTCGACTTCCGGCGAATTTCTAACGAATCTTTGATCCGTCAGATCTAACGGATGAAGTTAAAGGTGAATCCTTTTGAATCGATATCGATTTGGAACGATGGAAAATATTACTAGACAAGATTACCGACCGAGCATTCCTATCGACGTATGTACTACACATATTGATAATTTCGTTTGATTCCATTATAGAATGTTCGATTATAATTTACGATAACATAATTCCAATCGATTATCGAGTTTCTATTCCCTTTTATAACGGTCAAATAAGTTGTTATTGTAATAGAAAAGGAATCTGACCTAATTTGTAGATATCCTATTATATCTTAACCTAAATAAGTCTGAATTATTCACCGAAACACTATTCAATCTCGCCAGAATATTTTTTTTTATGATGAAAAACTAGGCCATAACCTAAAGACGTAAGTCTACAGAAAGGATTTCGAATAATTTTTTATAGCAATAGGAAAAAAAAAAAAGAAACATCGTATCTATTCTCGGAATGAATGAACTCAATTTTTTTTAGAGTTGAAAAAGAAGACGCACTTGTGGATACTTTTGTCGGACAATTCGCCGATTCCATCTCCCCTCCGGTCGACGCCATTCTCTTCTGGTGCACCCGGTTTATCATAACAAAAGTTTCTCGATAAAAATTCCCCCAGGCGGCCATGCTATGCGAGAATCTCGCTACCCCGTTTTTATTTATTCACAGCGTTTCCCCTCTAATTGCGCTTTCCCCGAGTATTACGCATTCATGCCTCGAAAGACGCTCGGAATATCTTAAGATATCCCAAGATTACGCGGCGTCGGAAAACGAACGAGACGTTCGAAGATTCTGGTGGCTTTAACTTAATACTGGTGAAAGCGTATTATCGAAACAGCAGAACGGTACGCGTCTTAAGTTTGCCGATAAAAACGTGACGTGTCGTAGTAGAAATACAGTTAGACAACGGTCGACAAAAGATCTCGTATCATTTTCCTCGTGTCTAGAGATATATCTAGGGAAATATAACTAGAGGAAATTTAATTTTTAAGACAATTACTAATTTCTTGACAATGATATCCTAACATTTTAAAATGTTTTATTAAAAACTCGTTTTCATGTCTGAGAAAAATAAATAAATACAAAATATCATTTTATTATCATAGGGAAATATCTATCTAGGGAAAAACTCTTCAAAAGTTCCTACATACCTTTTTTTTTGTATTTAATCCTATTGTCATTTTACAAAATGTATTCAACAATTTATGCAATCGCGAACAAAATCTATTGGGAATCCAATATTCTCAGACGTTCGAGATAATCGAATAGTTCTTTAAAGGATCGGTATATTAGGTCAACTTCAAAGCAGAATCCAAGGATAACCTCCAAAAAGTATTAAATTTGAATAAGAATGTTCGATAAAGTCGTTAGGAGAAGAGAAAGAGGAGGATTTTTCAAAAGGAAGAGGCGCAGCCGAGGAAGAGTCGATAATGAGGATCAATCGGAAATCGATGAAGACAAGGACGGAAGAATTGGCGTTATGTGTCGTTCTACCTGCGTGCGTCCATTGACGATACACGACCGCCACAATGCTAAATCACCGGATACATTGCATCCGCCAAAACTTATCGTTCCACGGTCGGAATTTCCTTCCTTCCTCTCCCATCTATCCATAAATCGAATTAGGATCCTATAATGGCAGACCGCTAAAACCTAACCTACAAATATAACTTCATCGTAGAAAGCATTCTTATTTAATGACACATATTAAAAGAATACAAATTACTCTTTTTCATAAATTAATCTTTTTAATCTTATCAGATTCTAGAAGACAGAAGAATGACAAAACGAAAAAATAAATTCTTTTTTTTAAAAGAACCGAATAAAAATAATTCTCTCGTTAAAATAACATCGATAAATCTACAATTTTTTCCTTTACAAATTCACTAATACATCATTACTTACTAAACTAAAAACTAAAATGACGATATCAAGATGGCCCACCCAGCTATTGATCCACTTCCAAAGAAGTTAACAAAGAATATCCTGAAAAAGATTTCATAAAAAGAATCCGCTAGATTGCCAACTATCGCTGAAATATCATTCATTCGAGAACAGGAACCTAAAATCAACCGCAGGAACTCGTTCGTCCTCGCACCCTCCCACCGTCTCGCCACGATCGAGGTTCGATTCCTCGTCAACGGGGAAGAATACCTCTCCTCGTTCCTGGCACACGTATCTATTTACAGTGGCTCGTTTCCTTTCCACCTGCTTCTCCTCTTTCCATTCCTCTTACACTCCCGTTTAATCCGCTCGGTGGCGCTCCATCGACTTTTTTTACCCACCACCATCCAAACCGTCCATACATATATACACACATACAACACGAGGTCCGAAGCAACGAAGTTGGCACGTCGCAACAACGGATGAGATCTAACGTAGCTGCCGCAATCGGATCGGTAATTAAACCGGATTCTACTGGCAAACTGCAAAGCTTTTCCGGTTGGACGCCCGCAAATGGATCGAGGAAAAACAAAAGAGATTCTATTCCATTATACCGTCTGTTTGATCCTGGATGCCTGTTCGCGCTACATCGATCCTGGGTGCTCCTCAGTCATCGGTCCAGCAACTTTGATAACGAAGCCTTTGATGAGATTTCCTTTTTAATTTGATGACGATTTTCTTTTCTATTTTCAGATTAAGAGATATATTTTGATGAGGTTAAAATGAGGTTACCTTCCTTAGGTTATTAATATTCGGATTAACGTTGTATAACAATGACTCTCTTACGCAAATTTTATTATATATAATTTTTTCATAATTTTAATAATATAATTTCGCTTTTTCTCATCTCACTTTTTCTTGAATAACCTATTCAACAAAATCGTAAAATTTATCAATATTTAAATAATATTCATACTTTGCTTACTATTCAATATCTCACAGCACACAACACCGTTTCTCTTATTCAACTCCTCAAGAAATAGTACACGTCTCTTCACTGTCTCAAAGTGGATCGTGAAATCTTGAAAACAGAACCTACCCCAACGATGTTACGCTTCACATGTTCAATGAACTCACGAGAACCGCTTCAAGGGGTTTAATTTCGGCCTGACTGATGTGTATGGTAACCCATCCCCACTCGGAGAAATTATACGGTTAGATATATATACAATCCATTTTGATGATATCAAGGTTTTCTTTGGCTGTCGGTAGGTGTGGCCAATTCCATTTGAAAACCGACGTCGCATCGCACGAATAGTAACATCGAGGTAATTAGCTTCTATAACTAATTACATTCACGTGGAAACTATTTTACCAGTGGTGGTATGGTAATATAGAGTCACTGAAGATCGGTTATCTTTACTGCCATTTGAGTGACTCCCCTGATTACCATGTTCACGTAGATAGTGCCTTTCGCTGAGTGAACAAAGTGGCATCGCGTTAGCCTGCACGCTTGCAAATGACATGATTGTAACTAAAGTTCGATCCATCATTCGTATGTATATGCGGGAATGGAATGACAGGTTTATAACAAAGTTGAGGTTAGGTTTGACATTAATGGATGTCAATAAAATTTTAATTATAAATACTTATATTTAGCTGTAAAAAAATAGTAAACCAATTACAGCTATGATGAATAATTAACCAATGTATAATGTGCTTGAATTTTTTTAAATTTTATATGGATTACATGTAAAACATGATAAACATGGATTACATGGATTGCCTAATTATCTATCTAATATATATAGTTATTACTATTATATTATATATTCATTTCAGATTCATCAAAGATGCAAATTTCATTGGAATTTTTGAGTATTGGATTTGAGGTTCTCTTTGAAGTTCTATGCAAAGATGGAAAGATGGCACTCGCAACAGTACAAGGGCAAAAGATCTTATCTATTTGCTTTGTGTAATTTAGTGTCGTGTTGCTAGAAGATCTAATTTGTTAGCGTGGTACTTTTAGATAATAAACGTGTCTATTTTGCATTGAATCTATGAAAAACAACGAATCAAATTTACATCTCTTTTTATAGTTTTCTTTCCTATCTCAAATAGTTCATGTTAGTAAAAAAAGTAATGTAGATAGCTTGAAACTGAACACTCATCAGTTGTGCGGCAGTCATAATGCCTACATGTTTCGTCAACGTGACTTGGTGCCTTCCTTTGTATTCTTCTCCCTATTCTCTCACCGATACTCTATTGTAAACGTGTATCCATTGTAACAATGCATTTAGAATCGGAGAAAAGAATCAGAACTGTGAAATATCACATGATATCGTTGACTTCATGTAAATTCGTCTTCTGTTGGATTACATTAAGTTGATTTATGGTCATATTTTTTTAGTAAAATTTATTTTCTATTTTTATCATAAATAGTATATATTGTATAAGAAATATTCAACCATTTTTATAGTCGTTATATTTTCTTAAATTAACACCGGGATCAATAAAATTAAATTAAAATTAAAAAAGATTAAATTAATTAATTTTGAACAGTCTTAAAAATTTTCTTATTGGATTTCTTGGTGATTCTAATAATAAGTACATTTTGTGTTCCATTTTCATAATTAATAATTGTAATTTGTAATAATTAAAATATTATAATTCACAATAATTGGTACAAATGTACTACACGTACTCGATTCATTCATTCTAATATATTCAATGATATTTTGTTTGACTATTCATGTTTGTTTATAATATATGAATATTTTATAAAAATTTTTATACGGTTTATCAAGAGGAATTTTTGAAAGATTTACAATGATCGCGCGTACAACTAGAACCGTTTTTACAGGACCAATCGTTTGACGTTTTGTTTCAC
Source organism: Apis cerana (assembly GCF_029169275.1). Lineage (NCBI taxonomy): Eukaryota > Metazoa > Arthropoda > Insecta > Hymenoptera > Apidae > Apis > Apis cerana. The sequence goes on along the minus strand of NC_083859.1, from coordinate 6,670,055 downwards.
ACGCGCGTTTTACGATCGTGCGCGTTTTTGTTGGAATTTTTTCGATCGATCGAATTCAGCCAAAGAAAGAAGCTAGTAATACAATGACGACAAATAGACGAGATTGAGTGTAGTCGTTAATTAATCACGCAGGAACGAGTAATCGGAAGCTAAAAGTTTCCATTTTCCTTCTTGTTCCGCCAATTTAACCCTTTAACGAATCTATGATCACATGATCCTCTTTATTCTATGCATTTGCGGGCCTCAACAGTGCCAATATAAGAACTATTGTATTGAACTATAAAATAAATATTCTTTTTTCTCTATCTTTCTATCCTTTTTGAATGAAAATTTATAAAAATAGATAAGAAATTCTTCCAAAATTATATTAAGTCGAGTTATAATTTTTATTTCTGACGAATCTATCTGATCACATAATGCTTTTTGTTTTATGCAATAGAATTGATATAATGAATAGGATTTGCTTATAATGAATAGGATTATTGGCTGTGAACTTGATCCATTTTTTATTTTTTTACTTAATTATTTATTATGCTTATATATATATATATATATATATATATATTTTATACTTTTAAATAAATAGAAAATTAATTTTTTTCGTATCCATTCGAGATGAATAAAAATAGGTAAAGAATCCTCGAAAAATCTGAGAAAGTATCTGAGAAGTTATATCAAGTTGCACATTCCGTAGTTGCAGGAAACGAGAGTAATCCAGTGTAAATAAGCAAACGAACGGATTTATTCGCGACAGATAACCCAGCCGGGATGGCCCCATCTTAAATAATCTGAAACGCCTGAAGTCCGCCGCTCCATCGCCCTGGAACTTTCTGGGAAAGTTTCAGAACTTCGTTTATTTAAGGGGCTAGAATATCTCAAAAATTTTCCAGACAATTTAATTCAATAATGATCAACGAACTCGGCTCGTTCATCCATCGATGGAACACGTCTTCATCCGACTTGAAAATTCTCCAATTTAAAAAAGAAGAAATTTAAAAATTTTAATATATATATATATATATTAAATTCTGAAGATTAATCGCATAAATTTTATAACTTCGCAATTCATTTTTTATTTTCCATTTTTTCCCATTTTTCTATTAACACGCGTGCCTCTCTCATATGCATGATTTTACTAAGTAAGTTAATGGTTATTAACTGGAATCACGTCAACGTATCAGTATTTTGCATAAATTTGAAAATTATTCTTATATTTATCATATTCTTCAAATTAATATTAAAAAAAAAATGTTTGTAGAAATAACAAACGAGAATTTAATATAAACCAAGAACAGATGAAGATCTTTATACAAAAATTATTTATTTAACGTTATTTTTTTTTTTGTTATCAAAAAAGATGCCATTTTTCATATAGTATCTTTTGTGAATAAAAATTGTAACAATCGATAAGAATATTTTAAATTATATTTCAATTTAATATTTAATTTTCATATTTTTTAAACTATAACGCGTAGTAAAAAAAAAGGGACCACCTTTATTATACGGTATTCTTACAGAGCCTGTCAGAGCCAGGCCTGCCTGCGTACAAACGATGACCACAAAAAACACTAGATTTCTGTCTTTCACACTCTGTGAACGCATCTTTCATCGAGTTTAAGCCGGTGATTTGCCACATCGGTAAGATCTTTGTCGAAGGTTAATAACGACTGCATTACCGACTGATAAAATTGCAATGGAAAATAGCCGAAGATCTCTCGATTTGTCGGATAAAAAGCCTATGTAAACCGTGCTGCCACACGGCATCTACTAGCGCATTAGACTAAAGAATATCGCGATCATAGGGTGATTAATCACTAAGGTGCGGCGTTTAACCGAGATGAGCATCGTAGACTGGCTTTTAAAGGAAAGCATAGGACAAGTTAGATTATCTTCAGAGCTTAGGAACGTATCTTAACATTTTTTATAATTAACCTCTAAACCTAAATAAAATAATTTAATATAACTTCATAATATTCATATCTAAAGACCTAATACCTAAAGAAATAAATAGTTATTCTATAATCTTTCTCATAATTTTTCATAATTAACATTCAAACTGTAAATTTATTCCATTTAATTAAAAACGAATTAACGTTTCTCAAATAAAATTTTACTGGAAATAAAATTTGAATTTGGTGCCTATTTCTATCATGTTATTCTGTGATTATGTTATAATAACATAAAAAGTCAACGTGATGAACTTTGTGAGCATATAATTTTCAATAACAAATTCTGACAATTAAGACAATTATTCGCTATCTTATATATCAAAAAAACTTTTTAAAAAATTTAAAGTGCTTTAAACAAATTCAATTCTAAAGAAAAATAGAATTTTTTTTTCTTTTGAAGCACAGAATTAAAGTCGTTATTTGAACAGAAATAGTTCCAGGCTTTTCAAGGGAAATCTGAGACCAGTGATCAAGTGAGAAATTTGTGTCCGATCAATCATCAAACCGTAGGTGTATCTTTCTCAGCTATCTTCGCTTTATTTATCCGGATCAAGTAGTTCGTCGTTTACTGTCTGACAGCGTCGCTTTGATATCGAAGTTCGGTGCGATCGTCGTTAGTTTGCACGATAAATACGACGCCGCATCGAGAGGTCTGACCAAAGGAAACTGATGCCAACTCTGCCGTGCAAATATTGGCTTCCGTGTAAATGTGCGTACAGACAACGACGATGACATCGCCTTCGTCGACAGATCGGCTCTTCTCTCTGTTTTAGCCACGAATCTCTCACGTTCCGCCTTTTCCCTAAAGCCAGACAAAGAGAAGAGCAAGATGTATTTATGTGAGAACAAACCTGTAAGATGGCTTCCATGTGTTCAGGGAGTAACATCGGAGAATAACGATTAATTCAGATGACAACGGCAATGTAGATGTACCAACTTTCATTCATATCCAAATAGTATTTATATTAGTATAGATTCCTTTATCTTGAAATCATCCACTTTTTTACTATTCTCATTATTTTTTGAGGCTAGCTCATACACTTATGCGTCAAAAACTTTTGTTAATACTTCACGTTACACGAGAATAACCATAACCTAATTAATTATGGAAATAATTAATTGTAAATTATGGAAAGATTAACATAAATATAATAATTCAAATTATATTTTCGAAGATACGGTTAAATTAAATACTTTTCAAAGTTAGTCCTATATACTTATTACACATGAAAACTTCTATCATACTTACTTCGTATTATAGCAGATGGCCAACCTTTCGCGTAAAATTTTCACAGAATTGATATGGGCGAACTTGAACCTAACCTAACTTTCAGCCCTAATCTACCAGTTCCACAATGTTAATCATTTAAAGCAAACTTAACCTGGTATATCGACCAGCTCCCAGAGAAATACGGCCAAGATCAAACTCGACTCCAAAGGAGAAAATGGCGGTCGCGTGAAGATGATCTATATATACAACGCGCACTCGAAGTAACCGGCCACGTAAATTTCTTCATTATAAATTCTTGTCGCGACCTGTTATTAGAGAAATTTATTAGCTTTCCGTAAACACGTTATCGGCGAACTGCGATCTGCAATTAGGGGGAATTTGCATCGCAGAAGCAGCTGCCACCGGTGTATATCGTGATCGAATGCGCACGCACGTCGCGCGTTCAAGAATTCGCGTAGCGATTCGCGTACGACGGGCGAATAATACTTGTCCCTTTGCGCGTCTCGAGAATTTTTTATCTCTCCTTTTTGCCGCTGTCACGCACACCCTCTGTATCCGGTTCGTGTTGTTCTACAGTTGTACCAGGAATACAGGCGGAAACACCAATCCTCGTGGGCGTCGATAAGCCGTGTTTCAATGCGTTACAAAGGCCCTTCTCACACGATGGAAAACCGCGTTCCCATCTTTCATCATTCCTACAGGGCGATTCGCATGTTACTTTTCCCAGGCCGATTGGAAAATGACATGTAGACTACTTCCTGTTTTTGGATGTATCGTCGAATACATCGTGAATGTATTTTAAAACGAATGTATTTTAAAACGAATGTATTTTAAAACGAATGTATTTTAAGAAAAATTATTATTTTAATATTTCTGTAATTATTTTCAGCAGATTTTAAGATTATAAATAAATCCTAGGTTTCTAATTCTTATTGTTTTTTTTTAAAATATTTTTCTAATGACGTAAATTTACGTACGTATGTACGAATCTAGTAATATTCTAGAGATTTTCTTTTATCCTATCCAATTCGTTCGGAACTTTTCGTTAGTTGATTATAACGTTCTAATAGAGAATTCTAGAGAATTTCCCGATTGTGAAAGTTCTGTATCCTTAAAATTTTCTCCCAATTAGGTTTCTATCCTGTAAAATACAAGAAGTGCAGGAAATTGAAATCAAATACCTTGAAACGAAGTGCCGTAATTAAAATTTAATCCAATTGGTTAGGTACCTGTAATCCGACGATACCGGTTGAGGTTTAATGAATCAATTAAGCGACAACGATCAAAAAGTGTAATTTCATTGGTACAACGGTTAAACAAAGTTCCTTCTGGGTCGAGGATGAAACTCCCTACGCTATATTTGCCTCGCATCTCAGGTGAAACTGGTGTTATTACTTGGTCTCCGATGTTATTGTAGGGATTCACGCGAAAACGTAGAGAGAGAGAGAGAGAGAGAGAGAGAGAGAGAGAGAGAGAGAGAGAGAGAGAGAGAGAGAGAGAAAGGAGGGAGAGAAAAAGAAAGAGAGAGAGAGAGTTCGTATTATTATAGGAAAAACATGCTTGCTCTCCTATACTGTCTCTTTGTTATTCCAGATCTTCTTTCTCTTCTGATTTTTCCTTCGAGGAAACTCAATCTCGCGTAAACCACATTATACAGCTTTGTTAACAAAGATTCTGCATCGTATTCAATTTAAATGTTCAATCGTTGTTATCGTATCGAGAAAAATTTTTCGAAATTTTTGAAAGATTTTTGTAATGAAATATAAACGGAACTTAAAACAAAAAAAAATCTTACTAAAGGTGAACATGACAGGAACTAGGATGAGGAGGAAATTAAAGGATAAAAGAAGCGTGTTCATCTTTTGTCGTGTAATATTTTCCGATAAGTAGCGGAAGCATTGAAAGTAAATGTTCGGGAAATGCGGAGGCGAAAAGCGGTGATAAGCGGAGCATGCATCGAGTATCCTAAATCTATCCTGCAAAATCCATCAATGTATAACACTTTACTCCTGGTGATCGAAGTATAGTGTCTATATATATGAAATAAAAATATTTAAATAAAGTTAAAAAGAAGTTATATGTGCTTAACATAAAATATTTTATTCAATGATGGAATAATAAATAGAATAAAAATATTTAAATAAAAACAAGTTATCCGTTATTTATTTAATAGAATATTATTTATTGAATTAAAATTGAAATAAAAGAAATGGAAAAAGAGAAGGAAAAAATGATAGTAAAGAATTATTTATTTATACGATATGAAAAAACAATAAGGTTGGAAATAATCCAAAAACGTAACAGAGTTATCACCATCTCTTTGTAAACTTCTAAAAATATCCAACACTAAAAATATTCCACAAATGTAAAGAAGAAAAATGGATTTCCCTCGTTTCTTTGGTTATTCACGCTTTAAGAGGATACGAGATACGCGCGAGAAAAGTAACAGCGTAGTAATATCTTTCTGGAAGATATACGACATATCTGATACACCGTGGCCAATATACCCAGAAAACTTGGATCATGGGAAGAAAATGATTTTCCCTAGGGATTTTCGCAGTTAGATTCACGTGACCCGGCTAATCGACAGAGCGCACGCTCGCTATTTGAATTATCAAGAGAAAGAGAGAAAGAAAAAAAAAGAAGAGGAAAAAAATGAAAGCTCTCACGATACGAATGATGCTTTGGGTGTGGCTGTTTTTTTTAAGTAGAAAAGGGAAATTCGTCGGCGAGAAAAGAGTTATTGGCCACACTCGTGACCCTTCAACCACACGAATTTTCGACCTGGTCACGCCAGTGTCCAGACCCGTGGCGACAAATAGCTTCCTGCCACGCGAGAACACTATCGGCTCGATAAAAGTGGCTACCTTTCATTAGAACATACATTGAGATACATACTCTTGTGAAAACAATATTTCTATACTATTGCAAAGTGATCAATCGAGTCAACCTGTTACATTGGAACGTATTATCTGAACGAGAATTCGATTGAGAATCACTGATTCTCAATATTTCAATTCTTTCTTCCGTGCTACAGGTGCGCCATTCGCTCGATGTTTTCGTACTAAATAATTATTGTTCGATAGTTTTTTTTTTTAATAATCTTAATTTATTTTTAATTTTGTATATTATAATAATATCTACGAAAAAAGAATTTTGATAAAGAATTTTTTCTTTATAAATAACAAGGAACGTGACGATTCAACTTCGAGATAATCTCATAAAAGATAAAAATATATAGTCAAAAAAATGTCGATATTAATCCATATCACGTAGAGAGAAAATTCTCTTAAACAGACATGATGTTCTTAGTTACAAGATTATGAAAAGACATCAAGTTATTGACAACACTGGTTACCCTTTCCCTTCATAAGAAGCATCAGTGTCCAAGATGGAGTTTGATGAAGTTTCCAGATGAAATTAAGAGATCCCTACCCTCGTATCTACGAAGCTCGCTTAACTTTATCCCGGCAACCATCTTTGGGCCCCTGTTTTCTACGTTAAGTCTCAACAATTCTCCCTCACAATGGCGTGAAGAAAAACAATCAAACTCGAACAGCGGCTCTGAACACGATAAAACCAAGATCATTTCCCCTATATAATAATGAAAATTCCCCGCGCCGTTATCTCATCATTTACCAGCCATCTCATGGAATAGAGGTTAGGTAATTACGAAACATAATTTTCCATTGATAATCATTAGAGGGAGACAACGTTAATGTGGTAGGATAAGTGCACGGTGTCTCGATGCATAGTAATCGATAGGCCCAACGAACTATGATTAACGCGTAAATACTGAATATTTCGTAGAATTGATTACGTTTGATAAAACTGATAATTATACTGATGATTATTTATGTAAATTTATACCATTGCTATTGCCGTTGCACAAGTAAAACTTGGATAAAAATATGCAAAGATGTAAATGAATTAAATTGAATCTAATACATTTTGCAACAGTTTTCATTTATTAAAGGGGAAAAATAAGACAAAAATATTCAGACTATGTATGTATGAATAACGGATTGGGATATAAAATAAATCTAACAATAAAGTATGTATATTCAATAATAAAATTCTATATTCAATAGCTGGAGAAATTACAGATTATATTAAATTATATCGCAAATTATATAAAGAATTTGTAAAAAAAAATATCAATATATTAGTATAAATAAAAATATGAGATTTAATAAAAGTAAATATAAAACACGAAATATTTGGTCAATATTGTACAGATTCAGTAATATATATGATGTTATTTTGACACAATGTTCACCAATTAAAATTATTTTGAACATGCATGCCTGTTGAAAAATTTATATATGTTGATCGCACGTCAAATTAATATTGTGAGGAAAGTTATTGAAGTTTATTGGATTATCTTTAGAAATTCTATGGAATCAAACTTGATTGAAAACTTTTTCGGAATAGCACGATCAGCAAATCACTGACCGACTTTGATTTGAGCGGTACTTTTAGCAACCTAACCTTTTTCATGTGTTGAATAAGAGTTATATAGATTCTACAATGAAGAGAACATAGTTTTCTTTATATAGTCACGAAAAAAATATCCAAATTCAGTATATATATATATATATATATATACACCGTGATTAAAGATTTATCAATATGTTTATTATTCTAGACTTTATAATGTAAATATACATACAATTTATAAAAAAATTGATATTATCATTTTTAATGAATGATTTTTAACACTATTATTTTTAACAAAATAATTATATTTTCATTTTAGATATATCAAATCAACTCTCACTATTTAATTCAAAATCTCATATTAACTTTTTAAATCTTATATAAAAGAAAATATGTTCTATAGGTTAGGTAAGTTATTACAAAATGGAATTATAATTCAAAAAAGATTATATAATATTAATATGAAAAATACAAATATATCAAATACTTATAGCATACACGCAAAATTATAATTAAAAAATTATAATTATTTATATCTATGAAGAAATATTTACATTTTAATATCTGATAATTTTGTCAATTTCAATAACATAAAAAGTACATAACCTTGTATCGTATCATAATAAATCTTATTTAATTTCTTGAAAGAATATCCACTTACTAATTTATAATCGTATCATATCCGTTTTCATCTATTATATTTCTCGCTTTTCTGCAAGTACTGACGATTTTCTCATCTCGGCATAGTACATTCTCTCAAAACATTCACGACAAACCATTAAGACACGGCCAGTGTTTCCAGACAGTAATATTCAACCAATAAAGTGAATAGCGAAAAACTGGGTCTCTTTGATTCTTCATCGATCCATTAGCTGACAACAAGCCCGGTCTTTTCCACCTCGTTCCCGCGATTCCGGCTCACGAGTGCAGAAAAACGTTCGATGCATTCGCGGGTACTACGTCGAAAAGAACGGTAGAATTGGTAGTACGGAGTCGGAGGGTGGGAGAAAAAGCGGAGAACGTCGATTTAGGTGGAGGTGGGGATATTGCAATCCTGACAAAGAAGGAAGGTATTTCTAAAGGTTTCAATGGTCGGTCGGGGAAAAAGGGAGAAAACGTTCGATGGAGGGCGAATCTCGCTACGGCCAGGTATTTCGATATTTGTAGAAAACGAGACAAAAAGGCGGAACCGTATTTAAAAAGCGAACGTCGTCCGCGCTCGCGCGCATTGCCTCGGGATAAATCGTTCCGGGGACAAAGGAACGTTCACAGGCGAAACACGCGTTCTCCCCAATGACAATAATTGCTCTCGTTCCGTACACGATAGCCCCGTTAATGAACGGTAATCGCATCGGCGGAAAAACAATAGCAGCCGGTTTGTAGGTTAGGCGCACGGTTGTCGTAAGTTCTAGTAGTTTTAAACGGAACTAAGTATTCTTTTTTTTTTTTCAGAATTATATCTCCTCACTTTCTTTCTACAATGAAAATATTTTGCACGATATTTTTGAAAACGAGATGTGTGGTTTGTCGACTTACCTGAATAGGAATGTTCTTGAGGTTTTTGAGGTTAAGTATTTTGCTTGTAGTTTTTGGTTACGGCCAGGTACTTCTATTATTCTTAAAATTATGATAAGATTAAATATTTATCGCACATTTGTAAAGATAAATTTATTTGAAATTAAAATTAGTTTTGAATTTATAAATATCTTTGATAAATATATTGGTTGATAGTATTTCATGTTTTGTATTTTGTATTTTAAGTCAATCAAAGAATATAATATTTTTTTCTATTGTTCATATTTATGAATCTTATTTAAATTTAGATTTAACTTGGGCTTGAATTAAATTAGATTTTAATTGAATTAGATTAAAATAAATTTAAATTATATTCTTATAAAACATAGTAATAAGCAATAATAAACGTATAATAATAATATTATAATAATATTAGAAGAAAGTTTTAAGGTAAACAATGTAAAAGAAGAATTTAGATTATATTTAAGTTTCCTTTTCTTTTCTATATATATTTAGTTTTTACATTACGTCACATAATATCAGAACGTATAAGTATATTAAAAGTTTTTGATACTTTACCAACTTCAACATTAGCTAAATTTAGGTTATGTGAATTCTACACCATCATCCAATATAGCTGCTTTTTTATTTCGCACGAAACGATGAAACTATTGTCCTGGATCGAAAATTTGTCGCGTGAGACGATTCTACAACGACGAACACAAATTTCTCGGGCATAGCGAATGCAATTTGCTTCGGCGTCTGATTCCACGTAATCTCAATTGTTTCGAGCGGCGTACATAATTCATTCAACAATGTCCACAAAACGGTGTCACTTCGTCGATGACGGAGTTATTGTTCGCGGGATAATAGATGCCCTACGCTTTTTCCAAATCCCGGAAAATAATTAAGGACTTCGATGAGATAGGAAAATAATGGTGAGAGATCGTTTAAAAACATGTGTCTGGTGAAAAGAAGAAAAGGAGAAAAAAAACCTAACCTATTTAACATATCTTCACATGAATAAAAAATATTTTGAATATTTTTGTATTTTTGTATTAGAATATTCATAATGAGATAGAAGATATACAAATTCATTACTCGAGAATCGTATTCAAATTTGAAATATAGACAAATTATAGTATAAATCTTACTGTAGCATAATCTATAATTATACAATTTTATTATTTTAAAGATTATAATTAAAATTGGAAATTGAATCGAAATTATAATCCATAATCACGTACAGTATTATAATATTTTATAATTATAAATATTTTATAATTTTTTTTATTATAATTATTTTTATTTCATAATTAAAGGGAACCAAATGATATTGAAATTTTTGAGAAAACTTTTGATACATCAAAAATTAAAAAAAATGATATGATTAAGAGAGTCTCTTACGACTTATTAAGTGATCAAAGTATCGTGAGAAAATCGTCAGAGCAAACACATAATCATTTTTTTTTTCTAGAAGGACTTAATTTTTACTTTTTTCTCTCTTTTTTTTTTATTTAATTATATTTAATCTTATAATAACTTTATTGTTAAATCCATCTAATATCTTTAAATTATTTCTTTATTTTTAATGAAGAATAATTATTTTTTACAGATGCATGCATCCAATATGTATTATCTTTCACATGATATTAAATATTAAATTAAAAACAGACAAATTTTTCAAAATGTTTGTCATCTCTCATTAGCTTGCAATGAAATATTTTTGATTTATTTAATGCATACCCTCTAACTGTCACCTGATGGCATGGGGAAAAATATATAGCTGAAAATCACTGGTAATATGTTTTACAATAATACCTAAATGATACTCGACGTTATCGCGTCCGGCCAATGATGATGCATCACCGGGTATTATACTTCTTCTCATTAGCATTAAAACAAACGTTTATTTTATATCCTGGCTTCCGTCTCGTTTTTTGCCAGCAAATATTTACTAGCTTGCGGAATGTTCACTGGTGAAGAATCATCTATTTCCAGGCTTCAGCAAATTTTTAAATCCGAACCATTCTTCTGTTTTTTTAAATTTTCTTTTTACTTTTATTATGTATTGTTTGTTTTTTTCAAGAAAATATGATTTTTTTTAAAACAAATTTTTTACTCTTTTTCCTTTAGAAAATATAATTTCCTCGGAATGGAAAATATTTCAAAATAAAATTAATTAGTGTTATCTAATGTTTTAAAAAATAAAAAATATTTCCAAAAATAAAAGATTTTTAAAAGAATATAAAATATTTTATAAAAATAACTGACAAACGTTTATATCAACTATTTTGATATCAAAACAAAAATTTATTAAATTATATCATATTATTATTTTACTTTAACTGATACTAATGTTTTTTAAATGAGATTTTTAAAGAATTTTTTGTAATTTTATGATATTTGGAGTATATACCAATCATAGTAGTTCGAAAACTATATTTAAAGAGTCTGTAAAAAAAAAAGGTAGAACAATTGTTTAGAGAATAGTTATCTTGAATTCCAGGAAAAACGCTTTCTGTTTGGTACCATGTTTTGGAGGCAGCCTCAATAAGTTTATATGTATAAGACGTAGTCATGACATGAATTCTTAAGAGCGATGCCCCATTTTTAGGTTATGTCCGTAGCAGTTCATAAATAGAGAAGTCAAACCGCGATATAGAAGTCTCTTCCTTATGAATGTTGGTATCAAGAAATATACCTGGCTTTCAAAGACGGCTTTCTTTTATTTAAAGATCTTCCTCGATCTTTAATCTTAACCATCCATACAATCAAAACAGGCTTATTCTTTATTCTTTGTTCTTAATTATTGATGAACAATGCTTATTTATATCTATTCTTGCAATTAAAAGAAAAGAAAATAAATATTTCTATATTATTTTAAAGAATATATCTGTTCGAAAATTAAAATTTTTGAATTATTACAGATCTGTTACAGAAACATGGATAAATTATAAAAAATATCAAAGGAATATTTTATAAGTTATTTATAAAAAAAAAAATGTTAAAAATAATTTTTTGAAAAATTAAATATTGTTAAACGAAGAATGATTTTTTAAAACTTTTGATAATTTTGCTCAATGAGTAGAAAAATAATACATCGTTGTTTATCAAGTGAATGTACAATCTGGCTAGGAAATGATGTTGGTGAATTATTAATATTAACTAATATTGGACATTGCTTATTGCTAAGTTGGACAACTAAAACTAATTTAAGAAAAATTTTGTGAAATATATTTGAACACTATTATTAAACTTCACATGATTAAAAAACGAAATTCTATTTTTAAAATTCCATAAACAAATAAATCTCAAATCAAAAAAAAATCCAAATTTAAAATGATTAATACATAAAAAAACTGTAACAATATATAAAAAGATTGTATATAATTCTAACAATATTAAGATTTAAAATTTTTTTTTTCAAAAACAAAATTTCATTTTCAAAATCTCATGAATAAACAATTTTCAAAAATCAAAATTCCAAAAAAAAACAAAACTTTATAAAGCAACTTCACAGACTTGTGACAAATACATGAAAAATATCTAAAAAGCTTTCTTGCATGATTTAATAGCATTATGGGACTGGAAACGTTCAAGATTACCAGAACCAGTTAATCTGAAAACCTGTACAAATATATATCCGACTAACAAGGGATGGGATTCTACCAATGAATATTACTTCTCCGATTATTAATTCCATTAATATATCTCAACCGTTTCGACCGTTATAATACCGTTAAAATTATACTAATAAATCGTCCTGATAATCCCGCCATTAACGTGTACCTCGCCTCGTTTTATCGACAGCGTTTGTCGTTTCGCGAGTCATTGTCGCGGAAAATATCCGCTCCGCCAGTCTGGTTGGATTGTTCACCCATTTACAGGATAGAAATCTCGTATGATAGGAACTACTGTATTGTACTAAGTGCCATGAAGATAAATTCGTTCATTCGTCTTGTAAAAACATGTCCAATCATTGAAAAAAGCTTTTCAAAAGTGTGATGCATTTGATACCTAATGTTTTACTTAATGGAAATAATTATTATATTTAAGTATTTCAAAAAACTTTTATTGTATTCTATGTTTGATATTTAATATAACTTAAATTATTTGAAATTTCTTTTTTAGAACTTATTCTTGTTTTTTATAAGTGTTTTGAAAAAAATTATAAGAAATATTAGAATGTATTGATGAAAATATAATTATATTTAAATTATATAAGAATGAATTAAAAAGAATTAATTTTAGATGAAATATGAACACAGAAATAAAATGAAAAGATACTAAAAAATTCTGTCTGTACCTATATGAGCAGTTATATTCGAATCCTTGTTAAATTTTCACTTTACAAAGGAAAATATAGAATTTTTTTTCACTTTTATATTATTTCATTCACTATAATGAAACATTTTTTAAAATAGAAGATCAGAGAAATAATAGAGATAAGAGAAAAGTAATTTTTTCACTTTTCAACATTTTATATATTATTACAAATTATATTCTAAATCAGTCAATATTATGTTGGATTGATCGTTGATATACTTATTTTATTTAAAATTTTCTTGTAGAAAAGTTGATAAGATAAAATAAGTACATGCATGTATATGCATAATTTTATTCTCCAACTACTCTATAAATTCTTTCAAGTTTTTACATTAATCACTTATAAAATTAATACAAACCTTTTTTAAAGCTCAACAAACTATAAGAAGAGTAATTTAGTTTGCTTTATTACTAGCTTCTATACTGATGAAGTACAACTTTCTTTATTAATTAGTTATTATATTATAGTTATTATATTAATTTTTTCTTCTAATTATGCATATACTGATCAAGATAGAAAATAAAAAAAATAAAAAAAGCAATATTTTTCATCTTCCAATTGTGTACAAATATAATATTTATATTTTTGAAATTTATTTGATATAAACAAAATAATATATTTAAAGTCATATATAACCTCAATTCAAGTTTTTTATTAAATAGAATATTTAATATTATTTTTTTTCAATTTAGGTATTTTTGCATTTAATTGATCTAGATATTTTTGAATATTAGAGTTTTATTACAAATTATTAATCATTAATAAAAGATTTTTTTTTTACTTTTTTATTTCTACACAATTTCTTATTTAATTATATTTGCCAAATTTACTGAAATAATAAAAAAGTTACCAGGAGGCTGTTAATTGATCCAGTGGGAACAGGCAACCAATCAGAAAACGAAAGTTAAGTCGATCCCACCACTAGCGATTCAAGGTATGTTATCAGTTTTCCGTTAAAGGAAGAAGAGAAAAACGTGATGGCAAGTTAATTAGAAAATACAAGTTCCAAGATTCAAAGAAAAATTCAAGCTCTTTATGATATACAGTGAAGACATTAGAAATATTATACGAAGTGAAACGATAATTTTCTTTTTTTGCGTGAGTTTATTGGTTATTTTAAGACCGAATTATATTCCTTTCGATCCTTAACCTTACTAAATAGGAGAGAAAGGGATTAGGAAATTGTGTGTATGCGTCTTTTCATCGATGGATTCATCAGTTTTAATTAATCACGTTCACAGTTATTGCAGCTTCTACGGATTGGACAAGTTGGAACTATTGTTTAGTCTTTTGTTCTGTTCATTCAACGAACAATCGATAGAGAAAGTAAATGAGGTCGATTTCATGAATAATATTTTTTCTGGATTCCCTTTCTTATTAACGGCAAATTTGATTCGAATATATAAACCATCATTAAATAGAATTTTTCATAAATATATGTGAAATTTGAAGAAAATTTGTTTAACAGAGCAATTAAATTGATTTTATCGATGACTTCAAGAGGTTATGTATCGTGTTGTGTGTGCAATTTTTTTTTCTTTTTTTAAATGATATTTTTAATAAATTGGATTAAATTTTTCACTTATATGTATATATAATGTATATGTATATGTAATATATATGACAGAAATGTTTTAAAAATTTTTTAAACTTTTTAAATAAATTTTTTTATTTCATTATAATAACAAATAATAATTTTAAGTTTTGCACATGATAAATTTACTTTTATTATTATCCATAAGTGGTATTTTTCTATTTGTGATAATATTCTTTAGGTATTTCATTCGAAATAGTAACTTTCTTATTGTTTTTTATGAATTGTTTTTGTTAATGTAGAAAAATTTTCTTAGATGGAATTTTTTTGACTTATTTTAATTTTATATATAATATCAATACTTAATACATTTAATGATTAATGATTTAAATATATGATATATAATGACAATTAGTGATTAAAATGAGTATTCAATGATCTATTTATTTAATGATTGACTATTAAAATTTCTGTCATATAATTATATTATATACTATTTGAATCTGTTTTCAGATTTAATATAAATTAGTTTTAGTCATCAGTATTCACTTAATATAACATATATTCGTATACAATAAATAGAATTTTAATTTCTAGTTACAAACTAACAATTAACAATTGATGATTAACAATTAATATTTTTAATTATCCATTGATGACTGATAAATAATTTCATTAATTGATTAAATCAGTTGCAACTTTCTATATTTTTAAATTTTCATTTACTTTTTTTAATTATTTTTAATAAATTCTAATTATATTAATAAATATTAATAATATTATAATATTAATAAAAAAAAATAAATATTAATTAAATATTATAATATTAATAAAAAAAATTATAAAATTTTGAAAAAAAACACTTAACTTAAAAAATTTTTCAATTATTCATTTATGAATAATAAAAACAAGATTTAATTGACAATACCACCATATTAACTAGTAATATATTTTCAGTTACATTTTCAGCTAGATACCATACTAGATAAAATCATTTCGTGATAACAAATGACAGCAAATTTGTTGGCAAGCTCCTCCGAAATCCCTAGCTTGTCCACAGACTTAATTGCAGAATATTACCTCTACTAAACTACTTCATCTCAACACACACATACCACAACTTAACACACACTTAATACATTAAGAGCTTCGTATTTATGGAGAATTGATAAAACAAGATAGAAATAAATAAATATCCTAGGTATGTTTCAAATAACTATTTAATTCATAGAAATTCTAAGAATATTAAATTTTTTCAAAGAAATATAATATAATAAAATATAAATTTTTTTCAGGATTCGAAAACATTATTTTATATATATATTGAAATGTTTATAAGAAATTAATTTTAATGTTCGAAATTAGTTTGTCTAATCTGAACTATATAGATGCAGAAACATAACCTCTCGTAAATAATAACTAAATTTTCATAAAATAATTTATAAACTTGAAACTTCACACAAAAATTTCATTCATTCATATGAAAATTATTGATATGAAAATTATTCCATTGATATTCCATATCTAAATATTATCTATATTTTAATAATCAAAATAATGTCCTAACACTAAGTAGCAGCACGTTTACCAACGTTCGCGTCTAAAAGCCAGCTCATCCGAAATCTCTGCGAAATTACATCACAAAATATTAGTAATTTTAAATCACTACGAAACTTATACGGATATCTAGACGAACTTATGTTCGTGGAAACTTGATTTCTCAGAGAATTTCATTTTCTTCAATCAATCCCTTTTCTAATCAAAACAAGCTATCGATTAATTTTTCTCTCTTTTTTTTTTTTACAGAAGAATATAAATGTGATCTTTTAACTATAATCCCTTTTTTGTCTCTTTCTTCCCATCATTTTTATCATTTTATTTCATTTTGTTATTTTCTCGAAAAAAAAGTGGTATAAGTGGGTCGAGGCTCTTTTTAATAGGACGCTCGTGCACGTGTTTATACACGCACGTATGTATGCATACGTTTCATTGGGAAAAGGTTAGTCTTCATATTAAACTGATCGTCCCAGGAATACCAACCCTTCAATAGAATTGCTTCCGTGTTTAGAAAATAAACGGGTGGGAAGAGAGGGTCGCGGTTCTCCTCGAGACGGAAAACATACGCGCGTGCACGTTCCATCTTCGTATCTAAATATTTTCCTCCGAGTTGCAAACAAGTTCCCTTCATGGTTCCCTTTGGTTTTAAAATCGTTTGGTTTGTTGATTACATCATGGTCTGAAGTTGAGGTTAGGTTTTCGATTCTTGAACGATTAATTGATACTACAGTGTCGTGATATATTTAAAATTAGATGTATGATTAATAAGAAATCTGATAAATCAAGTGTAATTAGAAAATCTAGTGAACAATTGTAATTGCGTGAAGTGTTACATACATGTTCATTTAGAAAACAATCACTTTGGAAAGAATGAATTTGAATGTTTACAATCCTTATAAAGATGCATAGATATTCAATATGTAAAAGCTTACATATAGTACAGTAATAATAGTAATATAGTAAGTATAGTAATAAGTGTAAATAAATATGCTTCTTTCTATATCGATTTTTATGTGATCTCTGTTAACAGCAAGTGAACAATGTTAAATATGAAATTAGATTTATCTACTTTTTAAATAGATTTTTAAAGATATGATTATGTATCAGAATATAGCAAACTCGAAATACAATTTCCTTATTGTTATTGGTTTTTCGAAATCTAAAAATACGATTGGGTTAATATATCCGAACTTATTGTTTTCAGATATGAAATCTAATGATAATGTGATATTGATTAAGATTTCGATAAAATTATATATAGGGAAAAAATTTTGACAAGCGAAGAATATTCGAATATTTCCAATTTGTAACTCTTGACGGACATTCGAACGGGAAGAAAAAAGATTTCTGAAGCGCATTCCATTTTGTTACCTATTCACGACACAGGGTGGTATTAAAAGGCAGACGCGGACCGATCTCTCTTCCAAGAGGAGGATATTAAAACCGTGGCTGTACAGCTCGTATTAAAGCGAACATTCAAATAATCCTGGACGGTGTACCGTATATATTAATCATAAAAGTAGGTTATTGATCCGCGGAAACCGGCGGACAAATAACTAGTGCGCCCGTTACTAGACGCGTATGAATTTTCATAGAAAAAAGAAAAAAGAGAAGGGAAAAAAGAAAAAGAGAGGAGAAGAGGAAAAGAAGAAGAAAAAGAAACGAAAAGAAAAGAATGCGTTATAGTAGGTCCATTAGTTGACGTGCAATAACAAAACTGGGCCGTTTATTCGATTCGCTTATTTTATTCTGTCAATCACATCCCTCTGTTTGAAACTTGGCGAATGGTGTTCTAGAGCTCCTCTCCGAAAACTTCGATCTTGACGCATTTGTGATTAATGACCGTCGAATTTTCAATTTTCTTTTCTCTTGGATTTTAATCTTTTTACTTTTTTCGAGGTGGAATTTTTTTTCAACTTTCGAACGATAAAATATATTCACGTGGACACAACGATAATTGTAATCCGGATCAATATTAATATTGCATTTATTTAAAAAATATACATCTTAAATTGAATCTTCCGTTAATAACATGATAAGTGATCATATTTTTTTTTTTAGTATTATTTTTTTAGTATTTTTATAGGATAATTAATATTAAAATGATTTTCGAAAATTAATTTCTTTTATAATGAAATTATTTCGCTTATAAAATGGTTAATTTACACTTAATTAATCGATTATTGCTCGGGAAATCCATAAATATTTGTCTTAAATAAATTAATTTTACGTAAATGAAACATGATATGGTTTTGTTTTAAATAATAATTAATTATGTTTTATATATATATTAGGAACGTGTTTTGACGTTTCAGGAAGAATCAATTTACAATTTTCATGATTTATCCCCAAAATGAGTCGAATTTTGATGTCAACAGTTGGTAGAAGTGTCTCCGGTCTGAGAGAGTTTCGATGGCACTACTACGAAATTTCACTGGATGGCTAACGCTAGCTAGTCACTTTGCCAACTTGCTTTGAGCGGTTGTTCGTTGGAATATTATTCGGTGTAGTGGCCACTTCCTATTTCGAAGTCCGAATTTATGTGAAATTAACCGAAATTGGAAAATTTCATTAATGGAAAATGGTAATTTTATTAGGGGTTAATAATATAATATATGTAATAATTAAAACCATTTGCCGTTCGAGGTCGTTTGATTAAAATTTAATAGACACAAAAAAATGGCTGACTATTATCTAGTCCACTAAGATATCTAAGAGAAATCTTCTATTAAAAAAAAAGCTTATTTTCGTTATAATGTTTTTAAATTTTAAATGCCAATATATTGAACAAATGAACTTTAATGTTAAAGATAAAAAACAGGAAGAAATTAATACAAAGAACAAGTTTCAATGAAGATAAAATCGCTAATTTTTAATAACTAGAATTATAATAATAACGAATATTCATTATCGATATTTTATAAGTGTTCGATATATTGATAACATCGTTAAAATATCGTTAAGGGATAAAAATAAAATAACTAAAAAAAAAAATAACTAAAATTTTTATTTTTATTTTTATTTTTTTGAAAATCATTAAAACACATAATAAATATCATTTATAAAAAAATAATAAAAAATAAAAAAATTGCAATATAAATAATTAAAAGCAACATTATCTGTACCTAGAATTTTTGCTCAATTCTTTCTGAATCATATCCTTCTATTATAAAGCGTGAAATAAAAGAATTGTAGATGGTCCGTGAAAAAAATTGTGTTCCACTGGAAGCACATTCATGGTAGACATCATCCGACCGGATATTAGGCTTTTTTTGTCCTAAGGACGACGCGTTTCAATGTCGTGACCAACCGACAGCGACAACGTCCATAGCTTGAGTAAATTTACGCGTAAATTGACTCATTTTCAATTAACGACGATTTTAAGCGATTAAAGCGAGCCGCATGAGCCATGGCACGCCCATGTATGACGAGTACCATCTGCCAGTGCATTTTCAGGCCGCACGCGGTGTACCGTGACGATGGAAAAATTTCACGTGTGTCTCTGCCCCCAGTGGCTCCCAAATAACTATCCTACCGTGCGACTGACGGGACTTCCATCGATACCAAATGATTCTCCGTGAAAAAACACGTCGAGAATAAAGAGTGACATTTTCCCGTAGGAAACTTCGTTTCGAAGGGAATCAATATTGAAAATTTTCGTGGATATAGCTGCACCTGGCATCATGCCACCCACGAATCTTTGGACTGGATTATCATCGAAAATAAAAGGGCGCGAGAGGAAATGTCACTTTGAATATTTCATCTGTTTTTTAACGAAGAATCGACTGCACTGTTTTATAATGCATATTCCTTATATAGGGTGTAGAATCTCAAAATAAGTGATATAATTAGACAAAGAGTAATGTAATTACTTTTCCAGGTAGAAAAATATAACGACGAGAGAGGAAATTGAAAATTCGTCGAATAATGTTAATAAAACAAGTATAAAAGGATATTCACTTCGGATTCACTTGCGTTCGAAAAGAAGGGAATCAAACGAATGGATTTTCAAAACGAATTTTCAAGAATGACTTTCTAAAAAAAAGAAAAAAATGTATTTTTCGCGTATAACATCTTGTATGTATGACATCCTCTGTTCGTCCAAAAACGAAGAGGAAATGTGACACGTTTCCCGACTGCGTTTCGTGCGAGTTTGTATGTAAAAATTTCAGTATCGTATCCCCCTATCCGGAGCTAATATCGATCAGAAATTTGGGAGCCACTGACCTATACACACTCGCCATCCATTCACAAGCACATGCTCCCCTATATACGTGGGTGTATCAGCAGAACGTCATCGGACGTGTTTAGGACAGAATTGGCTGATGGGCCAGGTGAGGTGTCGCCATATGAGAAAAATCCTGATGGTTTACTAATAACGAACACGTTTCAACGCCAGACGCCATCGATCTACGTTCATTTATCCACGCTTGCTAGGATTGGAAACCAATTTCCAGAGAAGTCGAATTCTTGACGATACCTCTATATATATATATATATATAAATATATATATATATTGATTCGAATTTCAAACTGACCTGAAAAAAAAAAAATTGAAAAAATAAAAAAATAAAAGGGAAGGAGGGAGATCGAAAAAAAAATAGAATAATCAAACTCGCAATCCCATAGATGATATTGTTACAATTCAACGACTGTTTTCGAGCGATTTGAAGCGCTCTATATCTATATCCGCAACAGTGTTCCTGAAAATCTTCCAACTGGGAAGGATTAAGTGGGCGCGTCAGCGTCGATTTTCAACGTCAACCGGCGTTCACGATGGGGCGAGTCTGCGTGCAAGGGTGAAACAGGGACGCGTGGCCTAGACGCGTGTACCGTCGGCCGTCAACAAGCGTGCACAACTTTCACGAGGACTTTGCCAACCCGTGGCCGACGATACACGCCGACCCGATTTCCGCGGGAGGATCTATGCATATACATACGCGCACACATACACGCGCGCACACCCTCTTGCACGCTTAAGCTTCGTAAGATAATTGTTCATCGGGAGGAGGGCGAGAGGGGGATGAGTGTCAGGCTGCGGTCGCGTAAATGCCGCGTGCATGCGAAACTCCACACTGTTTCCGTTTATCGTGGCGAGATCAATCCGCAATACGAGTCGCGCCCCAATTCTCGACCGCGATCATCCCTTCCCTTTGTCCCTCCCTTGTGGAGTATTCGTCAACCCTAAACTGTTGTTTTCCCCCATTTTTTAGGTCATTTTTTTTCTTTTTTTTTTTTTTTTGGTCACTGAGATTATCTACTACTACTATTCGCGTGATTATTCTTTGAATTGGATGATGGAGTTGGATTTGAGGTTATTGTATGTATATAGAGAAATATTGAGATGATTATGATAGTTAAAATATTATTAATTTTAAAAATTAGATAATATTTTTTCTTTAATATATTCTTAAGATTTTAAAAATCTATTTGATTTGAAAAAAAATTGGCATAATTCTTTTTTTAATGATAGTTTATTTTGAAGTAATTGCTGTTGAGAAATATTGAGACGATTGTAATTGAGTCTCAAGGAATTTAAAATATACGAGTCAATAAATGTTATTATTTTGACAGATGGAAATTTGTCAATTGACAATATACTCGATAATTTGTGTCAAGTATTATTCTTTGCACTATTCTTTTAGTGCTATTTTTCTTAGCGTTATTTTTTAGTTATCAACATTCTTCCATTCATCCGAGTAGATCCAGATGGTCTTCGAGTTGTTTATCTTTCATATTATCTTCTAAATTATTCCGTATCGCATTTGACGCAACACAGTTTGCAATTCTGGATCAATGCTAATGCAACGATGCTATACATTCTTATGTAAAGTATCCAAGTTGCGGAAGCTGCAACCATAAGTCTGTTGACAATCTATGTCCATTCTTCCTTTGTATTCCAATCTGAATATACAATTCTAATTAACTAAAACTTCTCTAACTAAAATCAAATTTGTAATCGTTTCAAATTGTGTCATTGATTAGATATTAAAATAGCAGTCATTTAATTAAATTATCTTCGATTATTCGATTATTTATCATAAAACAAGCAAAGAATTATTGTCTGAAGATCGTATTTTTCAAGATTTAAACAAAAATCTTTGATTTATTGTCCACCTGACAATATCACTGAAACATTTTAGTGTAACAGCATTTTCGAATGTAATGTCGAGAGATATTTGGATTTTAGGAGGAAAAATAGGGAATAAAACAAAAAATAGTTTATCTGACGGTCCATTTATTCGCTTACGTCGATATTTTATACTTTGTTGTTATGGACGTATATATTCGAAAACACTGCATGAAGTAAATATTAGGTATCCGGTGCATTAAACAATACAGTCACGTTGTTAAATGAATATGCATTTTAACTACCATTGATGGTGACGAGTCGTTAATTTGATACATTTTGAAATGGAAGCCTGTTTGATTCGTATAATTGTCATCAATATTATTATTTTTCTACTTCCTATCTTCTCGTTTTATTAAACCAAATTAAAAAAAAAAATCAGTAGCCAAAAATTCAATCAAAATTAAAAGTATTCACAATCAGTTTCGTCATCTCAAAATCATTGCTAATAAAATTAAACGTCGATGGTCAATCGAGAAATTTCTAAATTTTTCGTCTAACTCAACGATCAACCAACTGTGTTTATCCATTTGTATCTCATTTGATGATTAAAAGGATTTCTATATCTAGAAGTCCTCTCCTTCCTCAAAAAAAAAAAAACAAAAAAGCAGAGATCAATTGGCAAAATGCAACCGACAGGAACGGCAGTTCGATTTTCATGCAATGAAAAACAGTACCGTTGATCGGCTCGTTCGTTCCGTTGAAAAATTACTATTCCCCACCACTGTCCACCTATTTCTATTACCAGAACACCGAACTTTCGAAACGGACAAATGAATTTCTGTTTTCATCGGTACGAAACGATTACGAGCAATTCATCGACGCGAGGCCGTAAATTTTTCACGAAATCGATAACTCCACTCGTTTTTCGCCATTATCGTACCGTTAATGCGACAGCGTCGCAAGAGAATCTACTATCTCCGATGATTGTACCGACGGTTAATAACCGGACGGTTTCATGGGCTTTAATGGAATTGCCGCGAGAATAGGACGTATGTATCGGCTAACCGAATCTTCTCTCTCTCTTTCTCCCTTCCCCCTCTTTCTCTCTTTCTCCCGCTTTACCGCGCTCGATTACGGGAGAAGGACGATGCGGATTATTGAAAAGAGGACATGCACGTTGGTCGTGGACAATCAGCCGCGTCATTAACTCGTAAGAGCGAAGTGGTTCACTTTTTCCTTTTTTTTTTTTGATCGTGATGTGCGTGTTATCTCTTGGTTTTTTCATCGGGAAAAGTAGTGAATCGGAATGTTTGAACTTGTTTCTTTGAGACTGTTTCTCGTTTATATACGAGTATATACGTAACAGAGATACGAAAATACGTGAAATGAAAATGAAATTTAGGTTAGGTATGGGTATGGTACACTCTCAGTTGGATTCGTGATTAAAGGTTATTTATTGACGTAAATCTTTTGATATCTTGTTCTCTTTTTGAAAAGTACTAACCGGGTCATTTGAATTTGTTTCTCTATACGTATGTATATGTTCTTCACAAGATAAATTAGATCAAGATTAAAGGTTATAATCGTAAAATTGGTATCAATGGTGAATGAATTGAATAATTGAATAAGTGTTAAAAAGATAATTGTAATAATTCGTTATATTAAATAAATTTTTATCCTGATTTTATCCTGAATCTTTGAACAAATATAATAAATCAAAACAATAGCATCAAATTATTGAATCCAATAAAATGTAATATTTTTAAATCCATTGAATAATAGATCTAATAATAGTTGAGAAAAAAAAATATTTATAATAAGCTAACTAAATACTTAAAAATAATAAGCCAACTATTCTATAAATGGCAGAACATTACGAGAAGAAATGGTACGTATAATAGATAAATTTTGATATATTTTAACACGAAACATTATATTTTAATTTTAATTTTATTACATTTGTATTTTTGTTTTCAATTTAGTTTCATTCAAACAAAATTCTCGATCAACGAACAGTTAAACAGTCTGTAGAACAAAAATATCATTAGAAGATCGACTACAGTTAACATGAAAATAACTCGATTGTTATTAATTTAACGTTGGAGATGTACAACTTCAACAGTACTTGTTATATACGAAGGAAATGTAATTTTGCATGTGAAAACAGTTTTTGTTGAGATTAGAAATTACAACTTAAGTAATTGTTTTGTTTAAAGTTTCACAGACACGTTGAAATATATTCTATTCTTTTTTCTTTTTCTTTTTTTTTAAGAAAGATCAAAGAACCGATAAATAATAAGAAG
Organism: Apis cerana; assembly: GCF_029169275.1. Classification (NCBI taxonomy): domain Eukaryota; kingdom Metazoa; phylum Arthropoda; class Insecta; order Hymenoptera; family Apidae; genus Apis; species Apis cerana. The sequence continues at coordinate 6,645,122 of NC_083859.1, read as the reverse complement.
ACTCGAAATTAAAGAAAACGTCAGAATAATCGAGACCTTTCATGGTTCATGGCTCGATAAATTAGACGACGCTGTTTTAAAAACACTTGGTAAATTACGAATAGACAGTCTTCAGGATGGGGAAAGAAATGATCGAGGAAGAACAATTCGTTTTAACTACAGCCCTTCGCAAGAAGTCCCTTCATCACCAAGTAGATTAACTCGACTCGGTTTCACCGGAATTTTTCCACGTCACTATACCGTCGTCTCTTTAGTCAATTAAAGTATCCTTTATCTTAACATCCTTAATTATATCACCATTATCATTTAACGTGTTAAAAATACGTTAGATCAAAAATGAAATGTAGATGATTAAAGTTTAAGTTAAATCCTAGTTGAATTCAAGATTAGAAGTTGTTGTATAATTAACCTTATGGTATAATATTTTTAATATATCATAACGATCGATCTCGAAGATCAGATTTTATTAAAACTACTTTGCAAAACAAGATGAAATATAGGTTAGGTCTAGATTAAATCATACTTAAGTTCAAGATTATAGATTATAACGTTAACATTTCTTGATTCAATTATTTTTCTATCAGAATTATAGTATTGCATTATAATAAATCTAACGTATTTTTAATCAAACTAATTATAGCTTGACAAAGCTTTACGACTCGTACTGTAGATTTTTATCTACCTCTTAGAATTAAATTTAAGTAGAAGAGTCTTAAATTTGACTTGGATCTGATCCGACAGCCCTCATGCGTCGGTCCAACCGTCGAAAAAAATTCTAAAACCCCCTCCCCCCATCAGATAATACCTCTAGATCCCTGAAACCACTTAAAAACTCTGCCTATATTCAAGCAGTAATCTTGGAAGCGCCGAGTACAGCATCTTTAACCTTCCTAACAAGCGTTAATCCCGAACCCTCCCCTAGAACCCTCGCCGAGTCTCCAGTCCCTTAGACGTCGAGACAGAAGCGGTAATTGAACGTTATTATATCCCTCGTGCGGCGGCCGTGGTCCAGGCTTCTTCTTGGGTTCCGTAAAACGACTGGAAAAACGCGGGGTCGGGAGAAAATGAACGCGGTTTGAGGACATTCCCTCTTGCTTTTGCATCCCTGGTAAACGGTCTTGGCCTTGTTTCTCTCTCTCTCTCTCTTTCCCCCTCTCTCTCGTTCCCTCCCTCGTGTCTGCTGCGCGAAGGCGGCGCTGCGGACAAAGATGGAAAATACGGAGAAGAAACAAAAGCGTAGGAAAAAAAAGGAAAGGGAGGAGGGGAAGGAGAAGCGTGGGAAGGGTGGTGAAAAATGGTGGCGAAGAGTGTGTGTTTCGGGGACGAGCAAGGCTTGGGGGGGCGGGTGGTGGCCCTTTAATATTTGCTCGCTGCATCTCGCGAGTACTTTCCGGGGAGAGAGAAGATCGATGCGAGTGTGACCTCCTTCTCTCGCGGCCTGTTAAATTAAATTATTATGATCGTTATCGTTAAGCAGCCGAGAGGAGGAGAGGAGAGAAGATATCGCGGCGGGATCGCGCGTGCCGACACCTGTAAGTACACACAGGGACGTCGGTGTGGATCCACGAGAGAAAGAGAGAGAGAGAAAGAGAGAGAGCCGGAGGAACGGACGCGGCAAATTCTATACCGCTCGAAATAATTAGAGGTTCTCGTGTTACCTTGTTGTGTGCTAATGGATCCTCCGCCAGATGGAGGATTTTTAGCGTGCAATTTCCCGCGGAGTTGGCGGATCGGACGGTTCGGAGAAAAGGGATATATTGTTTTAATTTTCGTGTTAAATTATTGTTGCTTAATTTTTTTTTTTTTTTGTTGTAATTTGTAACGCGAAACTTGAAATTTGTTTATGTTATATAAATACATATAACAGTAACTATAATAGATATTTATACGTATGTATATGGATGATTAAAAATATCGTTATAAAAATAATTAGATATATGTAATTGTGTTTTTACTTGAACAAAAATTAATTGTTAATGTTATCAAATTGCATTTTTAATTTTCAAAAATTATTGCAAGATCAAAGAGTACGAAATTGGTAAATTGATTTGATAGTTTTGTTATTTATAATGAATAATTTAGTATTATTATTTTATATGCTTGGAATAGTGTTCCCTTTTTATTATTATATAGTATTAAAAATTTCAAAGATATAAATCTAGGATATAATAAAAATTTAGTTCCTTGAAAACAGTTCGATTTCATCCTTGAATACATTTCGCATTTTTCAGATTAAAGATTTCAAATATAAGATATGTATAACATTTCAATACTTTGCATAATTAAATACTAAATGCATTAAATGACTCGACGCTCACTAAAAAGTTAAATGCGGAGCTCAAAGCAAAAGTGGAATAAGCGATCAAATTTTTATTAGTAAATTGAACAAAGATAATTCACTTTTTTGAGAAACATTTCAAACCTGAACTAAATGAATAATCTAAACATATACAATAATCACAACAAAATTGTACAAAGAACAAAATAAAAAACACCAAACTCCTCTACGATTTATTAAAAAATCAAAATAACAAATAAAAGAATAAATGAAAATAATGAAATTTTAAAAAATATTGAATCATATTTACAGTATAAATAACAAATTCATAAAGTCATTCCAAATATAAAATTACGATTCAATTTTTTCAACAAAATTCATGTTTCTCTCAAAATAATCATGATTCAAAAAAAATCTAACCTAACAAAACTAACGAACAACCATCGAATGCCCGATAAAGCATCAAACTACCACGATCTATCAAAAAATCCTTACTTTCGCGCAACCCATACATCATGCAATTATCATGTTCCTAATTGACTCATCCGGAACTCTGGATCCACCGCCGTAACGATTATAATCCCATACGCTTTCCACGCGAATCACCATCCATATTCATAAAACGGCCGCGCTACGTCGCCGAAACGTTAACAAGCTCCATCCACCGTAATTTCAAATTAACGCAAACATCGTAATCGGAAGTAAGGCGTAGAAACGAAACCTCGATTCGTACTCGTTCGCAAGAAGATCGAGCTACGAGATGCATAATTCTCCCGGGACGCCATCAAATTATATTAATCCACTCCCATCAGGAAATTGGAACTCGCCGCGAGGAGAGAAGAGCAGCTCGCGGTCGACGTGTTTTCTCTTATCGATCTATCCGCGCGATATACGCTTTGCTTATCCGCGATCCGATCGTGGATACGTTGCCGATCAGAATCAGCTTTCCGCCTTTTCGGAAGATTGTATGAGAGAGACGTGAGGCTGGTGGAAAAATAAAAAAAAAAGAAAAAAAGAATAGAGGAAAAAAATGAAAAAAACCGAAATTCCAGCGGATAGTAATTGGGTCAAAGCTAGAGCCACATTCGAGTTCCACACCGAGTTCGTTGTTTATCCCGTATCGCGAAATGAGTTTTGGAATGAGAAACATGAAGGAGAACGTTTACGGTATACGCGTGTATATGGACGACAAATAAAAGGGAACAAGACGGTGAAACTCGACAGCTTGTTATCGCTGATGGAGTTTGCCCGGGATAAAATTTCTTAGGAATATCAATTTTTTGAATTTCTTTCTATGTGAAGCTCGATTCCTGGTGAGTTTATTTGGAACAGGTATTGAGATGATGGAAATTATTGAATCATTGGGAAAGAAAAAGTAAATAACGGGAATGAATATCTAAGCTATTTGTTTTGGTGAAGATATTCTGATTGATATTGGAAAGGGGATATTGTTGAATTCTTCGTTGGGAAAAGAAAATAAATGAAAGAAGTAATAGTAAGCTATTTGTACGATGAGGATTTCTAAGCTCTCTATAACTGAAATTTTTGTTTGGTGAGATAAAAAATTATAATTGATCGTTATTCTTTCGTCTGATTTAAAAATATAAATTTGACAATTGAATAAATAAACTATTTAATATTAATAAACACAAATAATAAATGCAATGTAATCAATAATAATTACATAAAATATATAAAATAATCCTTAAATTATATAAAATTAATAATTGATAGAATTTGTCTACGTAAGAAACTCTAGTAACAGTATAACGAGTGAAATAACAGATAAGAAGCAATTGTAATAAAAATTCGTGACTACTATTATTCCGAAAAAACTTCTTCGTATGTTCATAAAACGAGTATAATATCCCTGTCTGTCATAACTTTTCGAATACCCCAACCACTCTGGCCCCGTTAAGTCTATTCTGATGAATTTTGTTGGAAAGAAAATTCGCGATGGCTCCCATCGCGCGTTGCGATTCCATGTTCCAAGAGTTATCGAACAAACGGCGGCCGTACTAGGTTAGAATTTTTAATATGATCAAATGCACGCTATGATCGTATCCAACTGCGGCACAGAATGACACAGCACGCCTGCTGTCAGAAAACGTCCCTTGTAAATCGCATAATGTATCATGAACGCATATACACCAGTAAAAACTTCACAAAATCACTCACCATCGACGAATAGACAGGCAAACAGCAATCCGAATCTCCAATCCATGATCACCGCACGTCAGTTATACAGTCTTAATTGTCTTCGATGATAGTTCACCAGTCTTACACAATGTCACACTCACAGTGTCGACGAAGTTAATTCACGCACTACAATACCCCGGTCACAAATGAATATGACAGTTACAAGGAGTGGGCGAGTGTGATGAGAACACCTTGACGAAAGAAAGAGGAGAACTAGTCGAGGCTGAGAGGATTGTCGGACTTCCCTTGACCTCTCTCACGAGAAATTGCACGCGTGACGATCGCGCGAAAGGCACGCGCCGCGAGGAAATAACTGCTGCCGGTTAGACATTGGAACGTGTGTACCCTGTACCGCGCGACGATCGCGTGTCCAAGTGCCGCGACCCTAACGGGCTCATGCCACCCACTCCGCGACTCTCCCCACCACTATGTTGTTCGCTGCCGTCGAGCGGAGCAGCAGCGTAGCCGAACATTGACGGAAACGGCCGAACGAGCCGCAGAAGTTGCGCCCTTCCAGGCTGCATAGTGGGGATATGATGGAGAATGGTGGAGGAATGGTTCAGGAACGACGCACGATGGTTCAGTCCCCGTACCATGTCTGGAATACTGGAAGATTGGCTCGTTTCGAGTCAACGAGGTTTTGTCCCCACGATTTGTTTCCGAATGAGATCAACTGGTTATTCGGTAACTGGTTGGGGCGGATAGACGAGGCGAATGGTAGGGATTAAATGGAGGAAACCACACTTTTTTTTGGAATTTTTCTGACACAATGAAAGGGAAAGCAATAATAGAGGTAAGTCAGTGGTAATGATTGTAGAAACAAATCAAGCAGTGATAATTAAGGATGGTGAGCCGTGGTAATCGCTTCTTTTTTTTGATAATAATTTTATTATCAATGATTTATTTTTTCTTTCAGAAATTTTCTATTTTTTTTGCCTTTCTTATTTTCTTTTTTTTTTTTTAAGAGAAAAGAAGAGATAGATTCGTGAAGAACTAAAATTATAATTATTGATGTTCTCTTTTTATGTTTGTTTTTCGCAAAGACAATTCTGTGAAATTTTTCTGTATTTTAAATACCGGACCGACTGAAAAAAATTTCTTCGCAAGAATGGAAAATTTGTTTCCCGCTTTTTATTCATGTCCAAACGAGGACACGGTCTCTTGACGACTTAATTAGATTTTTGTTGTCCAGAAAAGCCAAAAAAAAATAAACCTTCCCTGTCCTTTTCAGTCTTAACATTTCCCCTTGATTATTTTTTATATTAATCAACTTTCAAAAATCAACAAAATTAATTTTTGGATAACATAAATATATCAACTTGAATAATATCTCTTCTATAATTATTTGAAATACTAAAAATTGGAAAAAAAATTAAAACTACGAGTAAATAATTGCGAAGTTTTTTTCGTTTTAATTGATCGATATATCGTGAAAAGAAGAATAGTTACAGGTATTCGAACACGAATAGAATCATGTCAAAGTGTGGAATCACAATGATAAGTCGCTGCAGTTATCATCATATAAGCACTTCTGCAATTATAATCACGCTATTGCAATTATATGCACGGTTATATTATTTATGCAACACAATACATATATAAATATTGTTAAATTCCAGAATAAAAATATTACTAGTAATTTTAATAAATTTTTTATTCCAATGGAATTACGTATTTTGGAAGTTAAAAGGAGAGTATTTCAAGTAAGTGACCAGGATAACAGGTTTCAAGCTCTCTCTGATGGAGAGGAACATCATGTAATTGATACCTATACACGAGCAATTGCATGCCAACCAACGTGTGCACGGTTAGCTAGTTTGCATTTGAAAAGGTGCGTTGCGACACTAGTTCACAAGTGTTGAATACGATATGAAATCTGAAGTAACAATTTCAAAAAAATTGTCAAGAAAATAATAAAAATAATAAAATATATTTTAATTGTTGAATAATGAAGATAAAAAATTACATTTTCATCTTTTCATGAATCCTAACCTCAAAATTCGAATGGACAAAGAAATATATTATAATCTGAAATAAAAAGATTAAAAAAGATGTTTTTAAATCTCGATATTACACAATCGAAAGTGTGATGATCCTTCTACTACTTATATCATTACACCATCAAAGGAGTATGGAACATAATCCTTAGTAAACTACTTAACCATCTTTTCATCTTTGTATAAAGTATAACTTTTAACCTAACCTCTCATACAGTACCTAAAACATTTGAGCTTAGATAGATGTTCTTAACGATGAATCCACAGCAGATCCAGGATAAGATGCTTTTCTCTCTTTTTTTTTTTTCTTTTTAGCACTAGACAGCGTAGACAGAGAAAAAGAGAATCGCAAAGTATGGAATGCTTTGCTGAATTATTAAAAAATCATATCTTTCTTGCAATGATAACTTGAGAGGATCAAAAATTGATGAAAATCGAGGTAGAAATCAAGTATGTAGTGATTTTTCAGCGAGGACGAGAAACAATGTATCGCTATTTTGCCTGAAAACTGACCGAGAAATCGATGTGATAAATCGTGGCTGTCGAGGCCCATGTAGGAGCAAAGGATATATACGCTTGCGCAAAGACACGGTTCTACGTTTCTACGCAAAAACGTTCCATTAACGACAAGTATTATTTCGTACAATAGCTTTTACAGCCTGTTGCAATTTTTTCGTCCATAATATTTCAATGAATATCGATTTTTTCCCTTTTTCTTATTTCTATTGACATTCATTTAAAATATATTTTTTTCTTTTTTTCTATATTCATGAACAAAAACAGATTTTTTTTCGATAAATTTTACTGCTACTTTTTTTATTCAAGAAAGCGATTAAAAATAAGTTAGGTTAGCTTGTTAATGTACTAAAGAATTTTATGGGATGTCGATATCAATTTTTTTTTTTTTGCGTAAATACGATAGAAATATTATACAATTCTCGTAATCATAATTTCACAGGAAAGTATTATTGCGTCGCGAATTAAGGACACTTAATAATGTTCATCGACGAGCTGACTTTATCTCGATCTGGCCGTAATGGAGCCGCGACTATAATCGTGATTTTATCTCTAAAGGAGTTTAAAACAACCACATCTCTTACCACATCTACTACCTTTTTTTGATCAATGGAAATGTGTCTTAATCGTTTATAAATCATGATACATTTGCCACCGAAAAACGATTGCACAAAACGATTTTCGGATAACATTGAGATTTAACACTGATCGAGAAAACGCAGCGTAAGATATATATAACGTTTGAAAGCACGATCGAGCTACGGTATGAAAATTTTCAAAAGGAAATTCAACCGAGAGAGACCAAAGCCTAGTTCGCACGTGGCTCGCCGTCCAAACAATCAAAAAGGATAATTACTCGTGGAAGTTCATTTCGGATGGGCTAGCAGAAAGCGTTAATTGCAAAACACAAACACTTATCCTGTGCCGTTGAATGTGTAAACGGGGCCAGAAACGTTGCTTGGCGACCTTTTCCTGGTAATTACAATTCTTTTTATATTTTATTCTCTCTCTCTCTTTCTCTAATTTAACCGTGCGTTTATTCACTGTATATTTTCTTTATATATATATATATATATATATATATATATATATATATATATATATATACTCATGCGGGTATAAATAAGATAACCACGTACGATGCACTTTACGCGTCGCTTATTCTCCCATAAAATGGTTCTATTAAATCGCTATTTTCTATCGAAAACGCCATTTACTTAATTTTCTCCTGTGAAAAATGTGTTTTCGAATTCAGTCGACTTTAATCGACCAAAATCGACTTCCCGCAAGGCACAACTCTCCATTTTACTCTCCTCTTACGATCAGTACTATAAGACAGTACGACCGTACTTTGCCTCCTACCGTCCCCACTCTATTCCATAAGAGATGGCTTCGATCTAGGGTATCTTTAAAGGAACCCCTGATGTACGAACTGAGAGCGATCATAAAACTGCTACGATGAAATCAACAAGAGATTCAACGATTCGATTAACCTCAATTAGAAAAGTGATCGTGATTATGGACTATCCATAGCGAAAACATCAACTCCATAAACGATTCCATAATTCGAGTCTGAGTTCTCGAAATTAATTTAAAGTCGCATTCGTGTTATTCGTATGTCTTTTGCACGTCCAATTATAAAAAAGGCTAATTATATCGTGTTCCCTTTGAAACCATTTTTATCCGATATAATTTTAAAGTTTGAAAAATAATTCAGCTATTTCATTATTTTAATACAGATAAAAGTGAAATGATTTCAAAGGAATATCGGATAAAAATGAAACGTTTTCAAAGAAAGATCAATCTAATTTAATTCTTTTTTATCGATTAATATTATGCAAGAAGATGAATGTTAAAAATTAAAAAAAAAAAAAAAGAAATATATTTTAAACTCCATTCTAAATATTCTCACTAATAATCTCGTTAACTTTCAAACTAGGTGACTTTCTCAAAAACATTATCACGTAAATCTTTCTCTTTTTCTACAAATTATCTTACAAAATTATGAATTTTTATTAATTAATGAATTCTCTCTCTTTTCTTCTTTATTCCTTAATCCTAATATTACATTTACTCAATCATTAAAATTTCCAGGTTAGATAGCTCGTATAATCCCGTTAATTAACACGAATCGTTATTAGTAACTTTTCCAAAAACATTATCCCCGCAAATCTTTCTCTCTCGACGCGAATACACGACGAAATCGAGAGGAAGTTTATAGATTCCTACGAGCCTCTATCCCTTCTCTCTTCCATTCTTATAGTGGTCGATTTAAGGGGTTCCATAAAACTCCCCCGAGAAGATGGAGAATCGCGGGAAGAAGGAACAAATAACGGACCAGAGAATCGTAAGGAATAATATACGATAAATCTCGACTGCGATGTTCTATGGTTATTCAGAAGGAGAACAGGGGGGGAGAGGGTTGTGCGCGCGCGAGCACAAGTCCTTTTACGCGTGCACCCAGGGCCGACGGTGACTTTTCCTGGCCCTGAGGCTGGAGAGAAAGAGAGAGAAAAAAATTTGAGAATATAAAAGCTGCGGGTCACGAAACAGGCGAGCATTAATCCTTTTATCAAGAGGCATAAATGTTTGAACTGTGACAAACGTTTGCCTGGTTGAGTTTGTATTTTTAATAAAGCGATATTTTTTTCTGGAAACATTTAACTAGGAAAGTTATTCGCTTTCAAGTAGTTCGAGGTTGGTGTTTCGAACGAAAACGAGTAAAAAAAATTGGACAAAATTATTTTTTTTTTTATTCTATTCCAATTTTCGTAAATGTTTTTTTTTTTCGAGTTTAAGTTAGATTACGTACATAGAAGTCCAGTTCGAGTTTTTGGAAATAATTTTAACTTTTTCTTGGTAACTATAAATTATTATATACATTGCATCAAGTGCAACGTAAGCTAAACATGAGCTACTTAAAGGCTGACATAAATTAGGCATAAGTTAACTAAATCCCTGGACAGTTTAGATGCAAATTAATTTAAACCCTAAACGATTTAGTGCAAATCAACTTAAGCCCAAGAAGATAGGTTAGGCCAATTGAACTACAATCCAAGCTGGCTTAGACGTAAATCGACTCAAGGTGGAGATAATTTAACTTGTGGATCAAAGATGGACATCCGCATAAATTCATCATAACTGGAAAAAATTCAAACTGGGCGGAATACGAATACGAATTAATCGAATCCAAACAAATTTACTCAAAATCTATAATTAAGTTAATTCCAGATTCCAAAAGGTTTTCCAATTGTTGCAAATTAATGTTTCCTACTTGCTCTTCCGATCCTTAAAATCTCAAGTATCCTCCTGTCAAGAGAAAAAGAAAAAGAGAGAGAGGGGGGGAAAAAAAGAAGACAACTTTACGTAAAAATGGCTCGAACGACACACTTGCAAATCCTGCATTCGTCCGGCTCTCTCGCCTCTGGGCTGTGGAGGGTGAGGTCGACCTCATCCCTTTTGCACCCTTGGACTATTGTGCGGGCCAGCGAAAATGTTGGCAAGGGCAAAAAAAGAAGTGGTCCCAGCGCCAGAGCGGTCTTAATGAGAAATAATCGAGTTAAAGCGAGTTATTTTAAGCGGGAAAGTTGCCGTCGAAAAGCGTAGCCTTGCTTCGCTCGGAGAGGAGTGCGAGGAGTGCGAACCAAAGAAGAAGAAAAAAAAAACTTTCAGTAGCTCGGTTAATCGATCGGTCGACAACAATTTACAGAATCAAATTCGACGAAAATGAAGGACGATTAAACGAACCGTAAACAACGTTCCTCTAATTGACGGATTAAGTTACGATCATTATAAAATATAACGTTCTCTATTTCTTCAAAAATAGATATCTTCAAATATGGAATTATACTTACTTCTCATCGAATAATACAGCATTGGATAAAATTTTCTTATCTGTTGCATCTATGAGATATTTGAACCCCTCTTACGTGTGAGCGTAAAAATAATAACAGAAGATTTGATTAATTTTTTAGTAATAAGGATGAAGAAGAGATTGCACGATAATTACAATTTCGACTTAAATAATTCAATAATCTCCACTGTGGACACGGATTAGGCCACCGATTATCTTTCGTATAATTTTGCGCTACTGTTGAACATCAAAATGATAAACATTTTACGGATATATTCGTGAATCCCATACACTTTTGCAGGATTAAAGGAATGGAAGAAACTTTCGCGAAGGATTTTTACATTTTTCCAACCAGTTATCCCAATTGTTAACGATGATCGATCATCCCCGCCGATAATTTTCGAACAGATTAAGCCGCATAATTATAAGCCGGGATTAAAATTTGTTTTATTGGATCTCCTTTCGAGGCAGTAACGTCGAGTATTTTCCCTATTTCCACAACAGTTCAAGGATTAAAGATCGTAGATTTCATCGATCAGCGCAACGAGTTATACCGCTCTCCCCTCTGGAGATAATTCCCCCCATTTCCCGAGACACGAGGAGGAATTTGGCCACGGACCAATTTCGATGAATTTTTCAACGGGATCGGTGGTTGGAACCAATTGGGCACTGTTTCCAAACGGACGGCCCCGAATCCGTCCCCCGCCGGCGTGATTTTAAAATCAACGAGACGGCGACGATGCCGATACGTGACTACGCCAAAATTCCCGGATTAATCGGCCCGATTTCCAATTCTTGCTAATTATCAAGCGGTCAATTGTCGAGCAATAATTAAACGGGTTTTATCCCGTTGAGAAGTTGAGGCCTTTCCTGTGTCGAGGCGCAACACGTGGACGCGCGGCCACCGAGCCAGCAACAATAGGCTAGGCAGTGTTAATTAATCGAACACCCTATGTTTATTCGATAAACATTTACCGAGTCGTTGACCGATCAACCGAAGAGAAGGGGCGAGATCAATCACGCGAGACGCGATACGCTTCTTGAGAGAATTTGATGTTTCGACCCTTAATCTTCGTAAATTAGATCGTATCCGATTAATAGTTCTCGTTTATCGCTGTTTATGCATTTCCAATATATATATATATATTTGTGGAATTGTATATTCTCGTTAATTCACGCACAGGTGATTCACGTTGACGTGAAATTATTGGTGAAAATCGAAATTGGCGTGAGTATTTAGGAAATTAAGTAAGGGAATTATTGAATTTTTATATTGGAATTAGATATCGCGATTTATAAACGAGTTATAAATTGTCCGCTTAAAAATGATAGTTTAAATTTGGAAATTGCGGATCGATCAGAGCGAGTGCTTTTGCTTTGAATTTTATGAAAAGATTTTAAACTGAATAATTATATAATTTGACGATAAAATTTACAAAAATCAAAATCATCTAGTTAAAAGTGACCTGTTAAAATTTGAAATCCAATGAATTCTTCAAAGTGGCTCTCTCTCCTCTCAATTATCTGATAGCACCGGATCAAATGGATTTTCTGATTTAAAAAATATCATTTAATCACTCTCTTACCAAATATCTCTATTTAAAAAAAGAATTCGTAAATAAAAATCACTTCAATATCATTTGTTCTTCCTTCGATCTAAAATCAGAGATTCAGAAAAGAAAAAAAAAGAAAAAGTATGCCTAATTACAAAAATCACTTGTTATCCTACAAAGTCCAAAATAACAGACTTCAAAGTGATATATTTTATTTTAAGAGTTTCGAAATCAAAAAAAAAAAAAAAATTCCAAAATCATATCGTTTATCGTTTTAAAAATCATTTACAAAGAGCAAAATCTTCGAAAGCTTTGAAATAATTCTCTTCCCTCCTAAAATATCTCCATACCATTTAAAAAGAGTTAAACCTCTTAAATTAAAGAGAGAAAACCTCAAAAAAATCAAAGTTATCCCGATATCCCTTTTAAAACGTCCGTTCAAAACTACTGAAAAGCTTAAAATCGTCTCCCCTCGAAAAATGGCATCCTCTGAATTACCCTCATCCCATTGAAACGAGATATCCAAGAGGCTATGTGCAGGGGTGGCGAATAATGACAAACGGCGAAGATACTTTTCGCAAAACGATCGGGGAGGGCCAGCTGGCAGAACGTGTCGTGCATCGATAGCGTAACGATCGCGTGGCTCATTATCCTGGCGGCCGGCAGGGCCGTATGTTGCGCATTCCGGCAACAGAACTCCATATTTATGCCGCAGGCCAGCCATATGCGTTTAAATACCCTCGGCGTATCGCGCGCGTGTGTGTATGTGTGTGGTGTTTGCATGCGTTATCAGGACAACGTGTGAGTGCTATCAAAACACGAAACTACGAAATTCGTGTGTACGTGACCGGTTACGATAAACGGGATTGTCTAAGCATCTTTATTGCGCGAGGTTAGAATTTTTCCTCGAGCCACCGAAAGATGACAGGAGTGTATAGCGAGGACGCGATGGTGGCAGGCGCTTTGTGAATTTTTTAACAACGCCCACTTTTTTTCACTAGCTCTTCACGAGCAACTCTCACTTTGGCGTACACTTGGTGCACAATATAAAAGGCGATCAATTTTAATAAGCTGAAAATATGATGAAGCCCTTTGAGAGAAAATTAATTGCATTGCAACGTCGTACATTTTTCGAGAAGCAACTTCCTGGGAAATTTATGAAATGTTTATCGTGTCCACCGAAGCGCTTTGCGTGCCAGTCTGATTTACAACACGGGATAAAAGGATCGATTTTAATAACGTGAAAAAAAAATGAAGTTCTTCCGAGTGAAAATTAATCGTATTGTAATATCATTCTATATTTTTTCGACAGCTTTTTGCAGAAAATTTATAAAATTCATTACAAATTTTTCCCTGGTTTTAATCCCAAGATGCTATTAAAAAATTATTACTTATTTATTAAAAATAAATGTTGTGATTAACGAAATCGATAATTGTACCAAAAAATTGGAAGCCTGTATACTTTCGGTTCTTAAGTAACTAATTGATTTGAAAAATTCGTTGTGACTTTCCATTGGATGACAAGAAAAATTCAATGGATCAAGTTCATTGGGGAAAAACAAAGCGAATATCAATTCTAAAGCATGTTTTCTAATTCCAATAACACTTGGATCGATTTATTTTTAGTGAGTTCACGAATTCAATAACGTTTTACGTTCGTGCTTGGCCGATAGCGTAGTTCCTCGATAAAATATTTGTACGAATATCAGAAGATCGGTGGATACACCGGTACAGTGGAAGATATTTTCCTGGAAAATTTCTAACTCTCCAAAGTTTGCTTAAACCGGTCCACGATAGGTCAAAGAAACACTAATAATTATGGAAAGAAATACAACGAGGTAAAAAATATTTGATTTGGCAAGAAAAAAAATTGCACTCTAATTCGAGCGAAACATAACCTTTAAAATTAAAACTTTAACCCAGATCTTAACATAACCGAACACTTCGATGTATTAAACGTGATATTTTTGACATTTGAATTATTAATCCAATTACAATTTTATTTAACTTCAATAATGTCACATTTTAATATCATATTTAAGAAATGTAATATCTAAATATCTATTTCACGTATAAATAATATTGCAATTAAAATGAAAAACATTTTCATGTTCTCAATACTCGTAATAAAAAAACATTTTATTTTAACGTTAAAATCCTAATTAACCTATGTATGATTCAGACTTAACATTCTGTAGATAGCTAAATAATAATCTAACCAATAACTAATCGACATTATTCGATTAATTGATTCGATCAGAAAATCATTTTTTGCGTCGTTGCATTTTTGATTAATTCAATATTCACTTAATTCGACATAATTATCATATCTTATTTATTTTATCAAAATGACAAATCTTCTAATTCTAATTTCTTAAAAGCATGCCATATGGAGAAATAGATTGCAAGTTATTCGAACGTTGGATAAAAGTGGGTCAATTTGCAACTCAAAGAAAGTTTGAGGAAGCACAGCGTTGAAAGAGCCAATAATGTTAAACCGAGTTACCCGAATCCGGATGTAATGTTGAGATTTTTTTTCGAGCACAGGTGGTTAAGAGCGCGTCGACGCACCGTTCATTACAGTCAACGAGTCCAAATACAATGGCCCGCCACTGTTTTCGTGATTCTACGACCACTTCAAGGATTCTTTTACCGTGGCGCAATACTTTTGTACGTCTATTGCCCGTATGTATGGGCGCAGGTCGATTGAAAAACATCTCTATCCCTCTTCGACCTCTAACCCCGGTGGTGCGCTTTTATTTCCTACCCTCTCTCGTTTAGGCGTGCATCTCGTGGAGCCCGCATTTCGTACAATTACCCGGAACGTCCGTCCATTCGTTCCATTTGAAAGATTGAAAAATTTTCGAAAACTCCTACGCGAAAAACGGAAGTGGATCGATGGTAACCGCGCCTCCTGGTTTCGAAAGCCGAAAAATTTTTTCCGCATAATTCACCACGAATTGAACTAACGCCCCAAGGGGCTGACTTCCCAACCGAACTTTACCGACCTCGATTAAATTACCGATCGAGCGACGACCGAATTTCCCCACTAAGAAGTTTTCACGATCGAAAATTAAATTTGAATTATTGCTATCATTTTTTTTTGTTTTCCCATTTCCTTCCTTTTCTTTTTTATTAATGTGTAAAAAGTACATCAGATTGAAATTGTTTCGAAAGTTAGGTTCATACTGTGAGTTCGAATTACGAGGTTACGAAGTTTGGTTAAGTCAAATTCGGATTGGTTTTCTAAGTATTTTAATAACAATTGGAATTGTATCAAATTGAAGTTATTTTTTGTTTAAGCTTAAGTATGATTGAAAGCAAGTGAATACAAATTATACTTTTGTTAGGTTAGGTTAGGTTAAGGATTAATTACGTTAGGACAAGATTTAACAAGATTTAACTGGGATCTTGAAGAAATTCAATAAATAAGATCCAGATTTTTTTTCCAAATCAGAATTAAAAGGATCGATCGAAATTAAAAATTTTAAATTCAAGCTACATTTTTCAATTCGATTTTGCTCAAGTCCCCCGGCCAAGATAACGGATTATACTACGATTGTCAATTGTGTTCCGATCAAGTTTGGAATAGATTCAAATCTGTTGAATTTAGATTAATCGCCATGTATTTCTTGTATTTCTGGTGCTGTATCGAATTTATATCCAGTCAAATCCAGATTAGAGGATCTACGTTAAATCTATTTCGTTAACGGAATAAAAAGCGATAATTCTCTTGTTAAACGATCAACTTTAATCTATCGTCGAGTATAATCTATATAATCAATTTTCAATAATCTCGTTCGAAATAGAAGCGACAAACGCTATCGAAGTTATCGGCAATAATAACTTGTAAAAATGTCCAAACGACTAGTGTGAACAAACATGGCCGAACATTCGTCGACTATGGAAAGTGTAACAATTGTGTGAATGTATTCAATTAGTTAATATAACAATTATCGTATCTGACAAATAACTCGAAAAGATGGTTTAATTTGATTCCAGAATTTGGAGAAATATTTTTAAATACGTACAATTCTGAGAATTATTTAGAATTATTAAAATGATTGTCTTTTAGAATAGAATTTTCTTGGAGGAATACAATGAAACATGAAATAACCGTTTAATATTTTTATAGGAGGAGAAAAGTGTGAAAATTGAAAATATTTGAACTGACATTGAAGGATGGGTTAAATGTTATTTACTAACTTTCATATCTGGTCAAGTATACTAGTTTTTACATTGTCCAATTAAAGTTTTATATATTTCTTTTATAATCTATATTGAAAATTCATTTTTATAAAATTATTAAAATTTAACGATGTCTAAATAAATAAATAAATAAATAAATATATAAGTAAAATAATTTTTATACATTATTTTTCAAGAACAGAAAATATGAAAAATTTTGAAAGAATAGAAAATATATTTATAAAAGTTCGAAAAAAATTTCTCTGAAATCCACAATTTATTCAAACTTTATAAAATTACGCAATTTATTTAGAAAAAAAAATACCAAATTTCTAAAATTCTAAAAATTAAACACACATCTGGAAAAAAATTCGCAAAAATAATCAAACCCATCCACGAAATGTGGAATCGAAAGAAAGAAGAAATCGAAGAAGAGAAAACGAAAACAACGATCAAACGATAATTGGAATTTTTTTTTTCTTTCCACGGAATTTTCTTTCATAATCACACTGTCGAAAAAAGAAGAAGAGGAAGAAAAAAGAAACCAAAATCTAATAATGCAAATGGATCAAAAAAAAAAGAAGAAGAAAAAGAAAGAAGAAACAAATCCATAAATGAGATGTTGCGTTAACGCGACAATGTCGACCTTAATGGGTTAAAAAGGAACAAAGGCTCGCACGAGGCGATCGATACCGCGATTCCTCCGATTGAACGACAGCTCGGTGACATCGCAGTTTTTCCTAGCTGTAGTAACACCCGTTAAAAGGGTGTACCCTTCGCTCTTCCCCGCGAGAACTTCTTCTCCCCCTCCTCCCCCTTGTTGAAGGAAGACGGATACTTTCTCCCTCCTCCTCTCCTCCTCCTCCTTCTCCCTCGAGCCGCGAGTCTCAAACGTAATTACTCGTCTGGACTTTGCTCATCTACGAACGAAATCTTATCCCGCCGTGCTAATGAGCAAAGCGAAACTCCCGATCTCTCCTGCTCCCTTTTCCTAGTCCAAACAAAGAGGCCGCGCGTTCACAAAAGTTGACGCGCTCGCGAGGCTTGGGAGGGGAGGGAGAAGAGTGGAAGGTGGAAGAACGAGAGAGAGAGAAAGAAAAAGGAGGAAACGCTTCGAAAGGGAAAATACGAGGGGAGGAAATAAGAAAAAAAATAATAAGAAACAAGAAGAGGAGGAAAAGAAGAAGGAATAAGAAGAAGAAGAGGATAGAGGTCGGGAGATACTGGACCTCTATACAGGTTAAAAAGAGACGGGGGATAGGGGGATATAAAAGGAAATAAAGAAAAGAAAGGAGGAGACAGGGTGCTGGGTCCAGCCAGAGAGGTTGGCTGCATTTTCCATCGGGAAGACGCGAAGTGGGTCATCTCGGCCAGAGAGAAGTTCGTAAAAGCGTAAAATGCAAAAGTAAAACGACCAACCAAGCGGGAGGAGGAAAGAGGAAAAGAAGGAGGAGAAAGAGAGAGGAAGGGAGATAGATGGAAGGCCACCCACCACCAGATTCGCGAAGGAAGCTAGAGCTGCCGGTTGATGTATACTTGGAGATGATTTGCATAAAGTTTCTCTCGAGCCGATCCCTGGGAGACCAGAGGAGGACGAATGCAACAACAACGAGGCATAAGACTCGAGTAGCAGGGCGGAAAAAGGGGAGTCCAGAATTCTCTCTCTCTTTCTCTCTTTCCTTTCTCGCGTCGTGATTTCCGAACTATCGATCATCATCCGCTTAGTCCGCTCTCTCCGCCGTTGCATCTGTCGTTATTGAAATCCGCGCTCGTTTGTCTTCCGTCCTGAGTAATTACCGGAACCCGTCGATGCGTTTCCTCCCCTTCCCACCCCGAACGCCCGTTTCCGGATTCGACGTGTACCAAAAATCACTTTCGCCGCCATTTTTTTTTTGCCACTCGTTCCAATCCTCTCTCTGTCTCTGTGTCGATAGAGATACTCGAAAGGTATTGGTATCGGTTGTTTTTGAACAGTGTCTCTCAACGCGGGATGGTAATTTGAATGGTAAATCACGATTTGTATTATTTTTTTTGAGGGAGGAGATATATTTTTTCGTCCGATCGATCATTTTCATCTGATCGTGGAGATACGTGTTCGAGAGATCGATCAGGTCAGGTTAGGGGGAGAAATCTAGTGTAAAATCTGTAATAGTGTAAGGAAAAGGGGAGAGAGAGGGGGGGGCGAAAAGAGGATTGGGAAACGCTGTTTCAGAGAAGGTATCTTGGGGAATCTGTGGAAAGTGTAGGGGTGGGATTTAACTGTTTCGTCGGTGGTGGGTTAGTCTGCCGCGTATTGTACGGGATAGTTCGGTCGGAAAAGTTTGCCACGAATATGTCGAATTTTATATATCTCCGGATTTTTCGTTAATTGAGGGAGCTGTTGAGTGAAGGGTATCGAGAATACCCTTTTTCTAAATTAATATTTTTTTACACGTAGCATTTATCATCGATTCATACGATTATACGATATTTCCGAATTCAAAAAATTCAATTCGATTAACCTTAATTCTTATCCGTGAAAATTATATTTCGTAGAACGAAAGAACAAGGGATGTGAAAACTTTCTTTGTATAGCAAACGTGGTAGAGAACAGGCTGGATCGGATCGTTTCACGAACAAAATCGATATAAATACGCGGAAGAGTCTGCTCGAATGGTACCCTTCGTAATGGGGGAACAATTGGTACCCCTGCTAACCCCTCAAGTAGTTGTGTTCCCCCTAATTCTAACGATAGGACAATGGATCCGACTTTGTCAGACTCATTAACGAGATCTACGAAATCTTGGATAATGTTAATTGGACCTGGTGACCCCCTATGCCAATTGACTTTCCACATAGACCGCCATGTCCATGAAATTAAACAGCTGCTGCTGTCCGACAGGGGTCAGGGACAGGAATTCAGCAGATGTTCGTCTTGATATAATTGCTATCGCGCTTTTTTTCGCGTGTTCCTCGAAATTGGTGTTCTGATCTCATTTCCTTGTTGTATCATTTTCTTTTTCTCGAACGAATTTCGAGAAATATTCGAGAACGATCGATATTTCATTTAGAGCGCGATGATAATGGTAATAGTGATAAAAAAAGTTGATATTGTTTCTCTAGTTGGAAAGCTATACCTTGAAAATTAATTCTATACTAGTTATTTTCATGGTTATTAAAAATAGCAATTCTTTATGGGGAAAGAGATCCCCTAACTTTTAACGTTTTTACATTCTTTATTACACGAGTACACGCATGGAACGTTTCCCGAGTAAAAGAGAATAGGAACAACGTTCAAAGAAAGACGCGGAAGAATAAACAAGAAAAGAAAGCACAAAGAGAATAAATTTTAATACTACGTGGACTTACATTATTAAAAAAGGAAAAAAAACGAATATACAAAGAACGATAAATTTTAATAACAGGATTATTAATATTCATAAGAACAAAACGTAAGAGTTTAGAGTTACATTGAGTTAGACGAAAGACTTTATGTTCCGACGTTGAGAACAATTTGAAAAAAAAAAAAATTCGAGTGAAAAAATACACTTCAATCACCCTACAGGAAACAATATAATAAATTAACCTCGTGGCTGTTCGCCATCGAGGTTTTCCAAGGTAGGAAAGAGCAACTCGTTGCTTAATTACTTCTTGAAAGAGCAACAGGGGTCACTCGAAAATTGCTTCTCGAAAGAGCAGCAACTGGCGCTCGCGTGCACATAACCTAAGTGCAATCTCATTAAACGCGCTTAATTGCAACGAGAGGGGATTATAAACCTTTCAGACTTTCCCGTAAACGAGCCGCCGCGTTTTTATGCGCGTCAAAACGCGGCCCACTTCCGCCGGGGATCATTTCACGGGCTCACGTTCCACTCGTAGCGACAGAACGTCAGTTTTACGCCGGTTTTACGCTTGCACGAGCATCGCCCACGCTGCTTGACCGAAAGCTACTTTGTTCCCCGCCGTTATGATAAATTGGACCAACATAACCTCAACTGCGAAACGACTTTATATAAAAATCCTTTCTCTCGGTGAATTCTCGTTTTTCTTTTAATTTATCTTGTTCGTGGAAAATTACGTGGAATTGAAAACTAGGGGGGAAATTCGAGATGGAATATCAACACTTATCATCTTTATCATCGAATGAGTCAAATCGCTAGATAGAAAAATAAGATCACGATTTAAGGAAGTGATTTGGATGAACAATGCAAATAATTCTATGGAATTAGATTGGACGCTGTATTAATAGTAAAAATTATTTTTCGTTCGTTCGCGAAATTATCGATTCGGGATGGAATATTTGCGCTTGCACTTACATTTTCTCGAGTCACTAGATGTAAATAAGATTACGCGATCTAGGGAAAAATCTAGGGAAGTTTATGGAACAACGACGTTGAAACATAAACACGTTTGAAATTAAAATTTTCGCAAGTAATTCTATATATGTTAGATAGAACGTGCTAAAAATTATCTCATAATGATTAAAACAAAGCTCGAATTCGAGATTTTTCATTTTCTAAACGTATTCGCATTCCCTTAAATGATCGTTAACGATGCGAAATGAGATTCGACGAGTTCTGACGATAATCTCGATACGACCAACGAGGTAAATTTATTTCTGGCTACGATCGAAACGATAAAGCTGCAGCCGAAATACGCGAAACCGCGGATTCCACGGACGAATCGTGGCGCAATTGGCCGTAAATGAAAGGGTCGGAACATTGTTTTAATCACGACGAATCGACTGGGCTACATTAACGCTGCATTATCGGTCAGGTTAATGGCGGCCACGTCGTTCTGACGTCGTTCAACCCGTGCACGCCTACTCTTTCGCCCGGTAATCCACCCGTTACTCGCGGCTACGTTTAATTTATTATACCTCGTCCTATAGTTATAACTGTACGAGGGGCGCTTTATTAAGAACTTGTAATGAAAGTATCGTCTTAAAGGAAAGTAATAACTCAAACACGGTGTCCTCGGCACACTACTTGTTTCGAAGATGGCTACGAGGAAAATTGATACAACATGTGAATCGACTTTCAGGATCAATAAAATCTCTTGGAACTTTTAGGGGCGGGTAATTTCATCCCTTCACCGGGGATGCTTTTAAAAATCGAGAGGTATCAATGTTCCAACGAAACATCTAGTTCCACGTAACGTACACCGACGATTTTAAAGTTCCAACTGAATTTTCCAGTTATATTTCCGTTTTCTTACAATTCTCCCTCCGATATTCCTTCCCTTCGCTCGCGATACGATTTAACCCCTGTACAGACACGAGATCCAAATACACAAGAGCGCTACAATAAGTATCGTACTACAAGTATTTAAATAACAAAAACAACAAATACATACCGAAACTGAATTTTTTCATTTCCAAATTCTTCCAAAAACTTTAACAACTTTATAAATAACAGACAGTGTATTCTAACCCAGCTGAAACAATTCATAAAATTTATAACATGCTAGGATATAAATAATTCTTGTGTACACACGAAGATCGAGGAAGAATTCTAAGAGACAAAAAACCCTGGGCTAGAAAGGGAATTGCCAAGGCCAACTTTCCACGACGTATTCTTTTTCACTCCTTTCTCCTCGACGAAATCGTGCAACGTACAGGTTACAACAATCGAAAGATCATCGCGAAGTTACTCGACGTAATTGCTTTATCGCGACGACGAAATCCTCCTCCACCGACTTCCGGTGCGAAGATCAGGAGAAAAGTTATCCACGACATGTGCACTTTCCTCTCTCTCTTTCTCTCTCTTTTATTCACTCTCTCTGTCTCTCTCTCTCTGGATGGTGTCGATCGAGTTCGTGAAACGGGTCTCGAGAGAGCACCGGTCAACACACTGGGTCAGGGAAGAAGAGAGAGAATGGATACGTACAGGAGGAAGAGAAGACGAGATTGTTTCTGAAAAATAAAAGTATAAATGAACATTTTTTTCCTTCTGATTCTCGCCTCGTGCTCGAAAAAATAAATTTAATTCTGAAAATTCGAAATTTTCACTCAGTGATTATACCCGCTCCGATCAAAATCTATTTATGCACGCTAACGTTTCAACAAGATTATAAATTACAATAAATAATATTCTATTCTGCCTGTCATTTAGAAAATTTTTTTTGATCGGCGACGTTCTTTTTTCGTAAAGATTTCCCTTTAAAAATCGATATGTTTTAACTCGTACACCATCACGGGACAAATTAAATCGGAACAAATTAAAGGGTTCGATGAGATTTCTCGAGATCCACCGCGATTAGGTTGCAGGTTCTAGCGTGAACTTTTCATTCATCTTCGTACCCATCAAATTTATTCACCCGATTCTCACCCCCTCGGAGAAGGGCTGCCAATTTCGAATCGAATTTATTCCCCTGTCAGAGAGATCCTCGCGCCATGAATACTATCACAGCCGGGTGGTAAGGTCAGCCTATGCGCGATATTATCCATCGATAGAGGGGGAGAGAAAGAGGAGAGAGAGAGAGAAAAAAAGGAAAAGATTTCCACGAATAAAAATCGATCTTCGCCAACACCCTTTGAATCCAAGATGGAAGGACAAGCGATACCTATAAATATTTATCTTATCGGTCTTCATCCGTCGTGCTCGTGGACCGGCAATAAATTAAACTATGACAAACGTTGGCCGCCCTCCTGAAATCGACGTTTATTCGAAAGAGCTCAGGCGGTGACAGAGGGCCTGATGGAAGAATTTATTCCTATTCCTTTTCATCTGTACGCATACTGGTTTCGGTACAGGATATGTTTTTCCAACGTTGATACGAGTTTTAGAATGGTAATGGGTTCGTGGATGTTTGTCGATTCTAAACAGCAAAATTATACGTCCTGGTGTCATTTCAATCGTTATAATTGCTTTATACTTTATTGTAACACTGCTTCAGAACGATATCTAAATGTGATGGTAGGTATTTTTTATGAAAATATTTCATTAAATTAAAAGGTTTATTTAAAATCTTGTTTTCTAATGGTATATTTAATCAAATCAAATTTTATGGGATCAATGGATGTCATGGATCATAAAATTATACTTCGATTAATTTAAATTGAGAAAAATCAGTTTGTGGAAAAGTGGAAGTCGGCTCGTTTCTAGAGAAAATACACAGTATCTCTCTTTCCAATTTCGCGAGGATGAGATGTGAACACGCGAGATTGGACGTGAAATGGGATACAATTCCAAGCACGATAAATTTAAACAAAAAAAAAAAAAAGAAAAATTCTATTTCTTTTAATTTATTTAACCCTCTTGTCCGATCTAAATCGCGAATGAGTCAATTTATCGGCTATTTTGGTTCCGCTAATCGTACCAAAGACTGTACCAACGTTCTTCACGGTATCGACAAGTCGTTACGAATCACCCTATATCACGCTGTAAGTAAACGTTCACGTAACCTCAGACTGTTTTCTTCGCTATCTTCACGCTTCCTCGAACATCCAATCAGATCTGATTTCCGGAAAAGCAAAAAACGATCCCTTCTTGGAACGTTAGTTAACACAGCTTATAGGTCGGAACTAGTGCGATTCAGATAGTAAGGTAAAAACGGATAAATCAATATCTGAACGGTGTTTCCCGCGTTTGAAAGCTTTTTACTATAGATATGTATCCAAAAATTTCACGTATACGACAGTCGGATCGAATCGGGATCGTTCGGGTCCGATCGTGAATCGTTCGGGTCATATCGGAAATCGTTCGGCTCGGATCGGGTTTTCGAAAGTATCTTATAATATATAAATAAAAAAATCTAATGCTAAATGATTACAGCGAAAAGCTTTCAAAAATAACAAAATTTTCAACAAATTAAATAAAAATCCAGATTCTCGGGAATATTCCTGTAAGATATTCATGTCACGGGATATTTTTCGAGAAATCGATTCGATATATTTGAGCTCTACGTATTTCTCTATGTTTTACAACGATCGTGGGATTCATCTCGGCAATAACAAGCCCGGGACGGTCTCGATCGGTAACCAGGTGAACCGATTGAAATTAAAATTCGATGAATCACGAATGAACGAGAAAACGGAACGGTTCGTGTTTGAGATAAGGGAGGAAAGAGTGATCGACGACTGGATAAAAGAAAGAGAAAATCGAATCAGGATTTCCCCTCTCTTGAGCATGAAACGAGACCTTTTTGCTCGGAAAGAGTAACGTCTTCGTTGCAGGGAAAATTATCGGACACGTGTACCGGGGAAGGAAATGGAGAGGACGTCAGAAGAGCGCAATGACGGTGATTCCGCTATGAAATCTAATACTGTCGCTTCTTTCCTCTCCGTTTCTTCTGTTGATATACAGAATGATTCAAAAATATGATCGAAAATATAAAAATGTAAATACATTGTCAAATTTATGTTACACACTACCAGATGTTAATATATTCGTGAAATATCTTTGGAGACTCGATTATAAAAATCAAAACGAATGTAAAAGTTGATATACGAAAATTTCGATAAAGACTTATATTTATCGAGCGATTAATTGAAGTTTGCGTGAAATGGAGATTTCTCACTCTGTCTCTTTTCATCTCGCGTAAATTTAAATTACATATAATTTAATAAATAAACCAATCAACCAATATTTTTTTATAATAATAACTCTCCTAATCGACTTTTCGAAAAATTAATATACGAATATCAACATCCCTAACATATATAATAAAATTAAAAAATTAAAATACTTTTATACTATGAATTATAACAAATGTAATGTAAAGATAAACTTTTCGCAAAAATCATTATTGGTCGTCAATTATGAAACAGAATGGATAAAATTCTAAAGATATTTCTATGTTGAAAGACGTATACATTTTTGAAACGATCCTTGATTAATTTCGTCTCTTCTCCTCTATTCTTATTCTTTTCGAGGCCGATATCTTTTAAACACCCTGTATATCCAGCAATCTATATGCGTAATAAATATGTTAACGTCTGAAATCGTTCCGACAAGTGCGTTCCGATTCCCGATGCCGAGTCTCGACGTCGTGAAAAGTGACGCCTCCATCCACGGCTTGAAAGCTTCCTGTCATTTTTCCCCCGATAAAATAAAAAAAAAAAAACGCCACCATCGCGCGGCCCGCCATATTCGGTAAAGGATTCGTGGCGGTTTTCCGCGCGAAAATCAGGAACAGATCGGCCGTTCTCTCGTTAGCCGTGTTTGCATTTCGTCGCTAGGCAAATTTGCCCTGGTGAATCTGCAAATTTTACTTAGAACCGGTTAATGTACAGTTTGCTCGCCTGATTAAAAAAACAGTAGGAGAGGAAAGACGGGGAATAGGATGAAAATAAAAATGGAAGGATAAGGGAACGGAACTCCGTACTCTGCATTTGATTCTATTCCATTTTCTTTCTTTTTTTCTTTTTTCGAGTTTTTGAATTCCATCCGTAGGATTTTCTCTAAAATTTGAGCAAACTCGATTAGATTTGGTTTAAGATTTATTACTCAAGTTTTGCCTCGGTATCTCAATTACCGTTTAATTTTAATTCGAGGTTATGTTAAATTCGAAGTTGATTTTTCGATCAAATCTCTATGTTTCGATCCATCTGTTTAATTAAAAATAATTATTATATATATAGTTGATAATTCATTCGATGTGGAACGATTTTAACTCTCGACAAGATGGATACATTACAGGAAAAGGAATCTTCTTTTGGATTTCGAGAATTTCGAAAATTCGCAAAATTTTTAACAAATCTGAAAATCATAGGACTCGATCGAATCTCTTAATTTAAAATCAATTTTTCATTCCATAAACGACTTTAATTTTAATACGCAATCTCTAAACATCCTTTCTTCCCAAAAAAATAAACATTTCGAAACAAAATTTCGAATTTGAGTTTTCGAAAAATCTAAAAAGATACCAATTTTATCCAATTTACGAATTACTTAAAAAAAAAATGCTTGAGACAAAACATGAAATTCTAGAAAGCATTATAAATGTAGTAATAAGTAATAGACGGCAATAGACGACTGGATCCGCACGCATTCCAGTCGATTCTCTGTCGGGAGAGCCAGCGTGAAAAACGTCGTTTATTCACCGCCACCTTTTGTCTCCCGCATAAAAGGACCAGCCGCGAATAGCGCGAGCCGCATGAAACGATCAATTAAACGACACGTGCGGTATCGTTTCTGCGATCGGTCGGAATATTCAATCGGCCCTATCACCGCGGCTCTCATTACGCATTCTCTCTATTACATTTGCCAGAGAGACCATTACACATTGTACACGTTGCATACGGTCCAACCATCGCTTCTCTGATAATACTATCGCCCTTTGGGAATAACAGTTGGAAATAATTTCGCATTTTACGACGGTCTACCGCCATACTCTTCGGTTTTACGGCACGCTCGATCGATAAATTATACACTCCAGGACATCATATCGATATCCGGGTGATACTTTTTTCTCATCTAATTCGTGTTCTCCTCTCCAAGTCGAATTTAGGGAAGGCTGTTAATTACTGAATTGGATTGGTATGGTCTTTCGAGCAATATATATATATCGATCAGCGAAGAATTGACTTATAATACGCGCGTTTATTATACACGGGTTGAAAGACGTGGAAAGACACTTTTTTTATGGAGAAAATTTTACGGTTTGCCCGAGCATTGTTGCGCGAGCATTTTGTTCGTTCGTTCGTGGAGTAGGAGAAAAAAAAATGTAAATTTGGGAAATTTATGGTGATGAGCGTGGATATAAAAAAAAAAAAATACGTGAAATATTAAAATTTAAATTAGATATTTAGGGTATTATTTAGAGGATTATGTTTCGGTTTTATTTATAGAATAAAATTTAATTTGGTTTTCATGCTCTATGCAGGCAATAATAAATAGTTGTTGAAAAATAATAGTCAGAGATTTTTTAACTGCATTGTTTTATTAGAGTATAAAAACTATTAAATTTTTACGATAAAGTGGTATTTTTACACCGAAGAAATTCATCTTATAATTTTTTCTAAATATCCTAACAAAATTAAAAAGTTCCAAAGAAAGAATAATCCATCAAATCTATACGATATTTAATATCTTCATTCAAAAATATTTTCATATAAAACTCATACTGTTCTAATTTTAAAAAATTAGCATTACCTTCTCCAGAATCAAAAATAAATTATTCGCCATTATTTCCTGTTTATTTTCTAGAAATCTCGAATTTTTCGACAAATTTTTTTCTAAATCCGTTCCAGAAGGATCGATGTCCAGTTGCACCAACACACGGGAATTTGTCGATCGCATCTGAATGACGTTCGACGTTGCAAAAGCAACATAGGTAGCAGAGGTGGTATCGTACAGCATTTTCGCAGGAAAAGCAGCGAGTCGAAAGAAATATTAAGCGGGGAGTGCGAGAGAGCGAGAGGTCGAATATCGATTTTCGGTCGCGCTAATAAATAAGCGCATGCGTCTTGTGTCGCGTTCATACCAGTTGCCCGAAGAGTACGTATGTATTTCCACCAGATTCTTCACGCCTTTTATTCCTCGAAATTCCTTTATCGAATAAACCGACCATTCTTATCCTTGAACTCGTTTCCTTTGATTAGCTTTGCATTAAGACTCGTTGTTGGTTTAAATCGTTGTATTTCTTTCATACGTTGACATTCTTCCGTAGTTAAATTAACCACCGATCATCTTTATCTTCGAGCTTGTTTCGCAAGATTAGTTAGGTTAGTTTGCGTTAGATGTGGATTAGATCCAAACAAGGGTTCAATTAGACTTGTAGGTTCAAATTAAGTTTCTATTATGTTTGGATTTAGTTTGAGGTTAGGTTTGGATCTCGACTAGATTCGTGAGTTCAAATATAAGTTTGAATTAATTTATCGATTATATTTAAATTCAAATTCTAATTTATATTAAGAATCAGTCATGTTTGCATTTATCCATTTATTTTGACTCGTATAGATTCTATCTTAAATTTCGATCGGCTTCCTGTTACATATTTAAATAGTTTAATATTTAAATAGTTAAATAGTTTCATTTAAGTTAAATTTACAATTAGATTAAGATTAAATTATTGATTTTCAATCAATTTTCCGATCCTCTTTCATAAATAATAATTTCCCGGAAATTTGTTCAAAGATCAAAGCTAACCTCAGATATCTCGCGTCTCGCGAATTTTTCTACTATTTTCATCGTTCAGATCTTCGAAGTTAGGTTAGGTTAGCGAGACGGAAACAACACGGTTACACAAAATTGAACAGTGAAGGTTTCTTGTGATTATGAGTGGATCACGGTGGGCAGAATTCGTGGGAAGATGAAGGGTCAAAGGTCAAAGTAACGCCACATACAACAATGTTCGCTGCGTTGTTGACTCTAACGTCGTTATTGACGACGACCGGCGTTCGCGTGAATCGTAAACGCAATATTATTTCGTGAAACAATAGATTACGAAATAATATCCTAAACTAAAATCTGTGCATTTCTATTTAACGAATAACTGTTCGTATTACCATAGGTGGGAGAGAGATTCCCTGAGAGATCCGTGTCCTGTAATCGTTCACAATAGTTGAAAACGATATTCGTGTAAACGAGAATAGAAGTACGGTAACACGGTATACCATCGGTGTAAATGCAGCATGAACGATGTTCCATCGGATATTCAGTGTGTGGGGCTGATTCTTGATTACTTTTCGATACTTCAACGTCGCTTGGTGAGCGCAACCATGAATGTATCGAGATACCCGAACGTCGATATAGAACGGTTGTTTTTTAACCTTTTTCTGAATTGCAATCCCCCTTTACGTATAATATTCAAATAACTTGCCCTTTTGTTTCATTTTAATACGTCGATATAAAGCAAAGAAAATTTAAAATATTAAAACGCAATTGAAACGATAATTGCATTAATTTAAGCATGTTGAAATACTCTTTTGCTTTCACATTGTATACACATATACGTATACGGATTGAATCACGTGTTTTATCTACAGTTGGTAAGTAATATTCTGTTGTATCTATAAAATTTCTTATCTTAGTATCAGGGAATATAAACTTAATACATTAAATTAATGCTACCACAGTATATCATCTTTGACACTTTCTTTTATATTAATCAAACTTTACTCGAACTTTGAATTCGAATGAAAGAAAGAGCTTCGCATCGAGAGAAAAATCCGTATATTCGGATACCGGAATTCAAGTCTGGGAATTCATAATCCGGTTTTCGAATCCAAGTATTTGAATTACCATAAATATTTCGTGCTATGCGGTCGAGTAGCGAGAGAGCTCTAATCCCAACGCTACATATTTATGAACAGGGCAGATGTAGCACCCGTTCGTAGGAAAGTTTTTCTGCCGCCACTGTTCCAGATTCGTTCTTGGTTTAGCTGGCTCGCTACTCGGCGTAGTTGACAGACATCCGCCATAATTCGTGGCCAATGGGGGAGAATGGGGCGGCCAAATTCCAGCACGAGGTGGGTTTAAAGCGAAAACACTCGGGTGAAGAGTCGTTAGCGTGGCGTTGGCGAGAAAAATACGAGTCACCGTGTCGGAGGCTTCGATAAATAAGGAAGCAGCCACGTTCCAGGGCGTAAACTCGTGCTATACAGTCGCGCCACGTATCTACCCCCGCAACTTTCCACCGATACGCCCCACTTTACCAAGAAAAGGGGTTGCGTTACTTCGAAAATCGTTTTTCGACGCGTGCAACTGCCACCACTAATTAAGGGTTGTCGTGTGTTAATGACATTAAATGACACCAGAGAAAAAAAAAAAAGAAAAATAGAGTAAAACTCTTCAGACACTTGCTCCGGTGGACGCTGCTGAGTATTGAGAATAATTACGATTATTATTTTCAAGAAATAAGTTTCCACGATAATTTTTACGTATTTGTAAACTCTTAAGGTGTGAAATTAGATAGAATATTTTTTCGCAAGCGTATCGCGCTGAAAGTTATTAAATCTCTTGGAGTTTTACACGCCACAAATATATATTTTGAAAAAAACATACATTGAATTTCGAATCGTGGTCGATCAATAAAATACCAATATTTTCGTTACAATCGAATTAAGATCGGACAATTAATCGTGAACTTAACGTTCCAAGACGGAATTTTGAAAAATCGATCTGTAACAAAATAAATAATAAATAAATGTTAATTTCGTAATAATGAATCATTTTATGGTTGCCCAAACAACACCGAATCGAAATTCACGTACGTGTCCTTATCACCGTGTCCCTAAACGCGTTATCAAAATTGCGAGATACTCTATCCAAGTGGGTATCGTGCGTTAAGGGCTCTTATCAAGGAGATTCATCGACCGGCAGATTCACGTGACACCCCTTGAACGACGAAGCTCCGGGCGCGTTTGTCGAAGGTTTTGGATTTCGACTCTCTGAGAGTAACAATAGGAATAAACCAACTTCCCTCGAGATATAGAAGGTCTAGATCGCGTCTCAATCATGGATGGATGGAGAAGATTAGAGATTAGAGTCTTACAAAAAAAAAGAAACACGAATTTTACTAAAAATCTACTACTTTGCCAGGTACAAAGCAAATTTGCAAACTCTACAGCTCGTCAAATCCTCACCTCTAAATCTCTAAGAGCCTCTTTTGCGAATAACTAAGAGATAATGGTGATTGACACGGAGTCAACAAGAGTAAAGCACGGGTCTTTGACGTGCAAATTTTTTTACATCGAGAATCCTCTCGAGTTGATGAAGAGAGAATTAACTAACCTAATCTATAGCACTATAGGTGATACTCATGATATAGAAGCATGCTCGCAGATTGTATCGAGAAGAAAATGGCGATATAAGCAAATACACGCGCTTAAGTTTTACACGCACTTAATTTTCTTCTGAGTATTGTTGGACATTGCTTCATTTCATTTGTCTTTCGGATGGTAGAGGGGCAAGAGACAGATTAGAACTGCCTATAGAAAAGTTATAATTTGACCTATTCAAAAAATCGTAAAAATTATTTCCATTTATAAAGTTACTGGAAATATTTTCGAAAATTATTAATTATTAATAGTGCGTCTTATTCGTATACGATTATTATCTTAACCACACGAATTATCTCTCGTAATCGGCATATATTACGAGAAATAAAAAAAAATTTTTTCACATTACATATAAAGCACTCTATATAATCCTCTAATCGAGGATTAGATACAGAATATCAATATATCTTCTATCACTAAATCCTTCCACGAGGAATCCTTACTTCCATGCATTCAAGACTCTTAAGAACATAAATTTTTAACTGTAATAAAAATTCACAGTCACATCCCTTCCCTAAGAAATCCCTTCTCTTCTATATAAAAAAAAAAAAAAAAAAAGGAAAGGTTGCACGCCTACACAACTTTGTAGAAGAGAAAAGATAGAACGGCGTGATGGCGAAATTTACGAGACAGAAGGAGGAGTGATAGCGGGCACGTAGGGGTAAGGGTCCCGCCTCTGTCAGAGAGTTGTCTCCTCCCCTCCTACGATTGGATTATCGAGGAAATCGCGGTGATGGACAGTTGTACGGTGTGGTTTCCATTGCGAAGTCGAGCCGCGTTGAGAGGTTCTTCTTGTAAGGGGCTTCGAGGGGGAGGGGAGAAAGCGGTGTTTTTTTCTTCGCTTGAATCCCCCGAGGCATTGCCCACCAAGGAAAGGGGACCACCGTGGACATTTCAGCCGATAAGCATTATCGCGCAAACTGTCTGCGAAAGAATATTGAATATGTATTGCTCGTATTAAAATTTGGATCGAGCAAGTTCTAACCAAGTTTCCCCGAATACGCTTAACGGGATTAATAACACCGAGATTAATAGCATTTATTAGTGGCGAGATGAAGGTGTGTCCGATTCGATATTCACAAGGTGGGGAAACTTTCAGTTTAAGGTCAATACGACGGTGATCTTTGGTTATCTTTGATTATGTATCATTTTCTACCGACTGTATCGCGCAATACGTGCAATTCGAGTTAGTGGGTTACATGATTGGGATGATTTAGTAAAAATTCACGATTGAAATGAATCGCTAATCCGTTAATCGAGAACCGAGAGGGTTTGAAATTTGAAAGACGAATGGTAAGGAAAAATATATATATATATATATATGTATATATGTATATACGGGTAGATTTGAAATTCTCAAAGCGAATTCGGGCGAATTTCTCGAAATTAGCCATGCGATTTTGCGAAAAGAGCGATCACCGTTGAAGATCTAGATTCTAGGTGCGGTTAGATCCTCAACAATTTTCTGTAACTATCAACCGAGTTTTAGTAATTAATCAGAAAAATATAACTTCATAATACATAATTTTAGTAGTTTAATCATTCGATCTTCGAGATATATACACGGTAATTTCAATTTAAAAATCTTCGTACGATTCGTATCTAGAATAATAGTGTTTAACATCAAGTATTTTTATCGCGATATTTAGATTGCACTTCCGTAGAGCAATACGTAACATTGTTCCAAAGACCAAAACAAACACGGAAGTTGATATACGAAAATGTCGGTTGAACCGTATTTATTAAGTTACAACCAACCAAGGATGAAGTTTGCTTCGATATAAAGCCAGTGACGTAACGAAGACAAAATGTTGCTCATAGATGCACAAAAATATAATTTATGCAACAATTATTATATTTATCCCTATTCACAAAAATCCACAATTTATCCCTAGAATCGATCCTTCGAACACGTAATATCGCACAAAACCGAATCCCCTTAAGTATCATATATTCAGTCGAAAAAAATCCCCACAATTTATCCCTAGAAGAATCAATCCACGGAACGTGAATATTAATACGAACATCGTTGATTCCACGGAATGCATTCGATGGATATAATCTTTAACGATCGCGAGAATCGTTCTGGCCCGTGCCCATTATCATTTTCGCAACAAGTGGCGCGCACGGAACGCACGCCCTCCCTAAACCGAAATGGTTTCATACGGATTGAGGGAGGAGCGGTTGGCGGATACGGTGAATCAAGGGGGTGTTTCGTGGCGGAAACGAGTTTTTACGATTATCACCGGGGGAGGAGGAAGTCGTCGAGTTATATACCGGTATCCTTTCGAGTTGGAGGAAGTCGATTCGTTTTCCACCCTTCCAGGTCAGACGCGAGGGGAGGAGGGGAGGGAAGGGGGGATCGATGAGATAGAGGTGGGGATATACGTGTTATACGTGTACCGTTCCGGATCTATAACCGATACTCGTGAAATATTGACACAAGACGGAATCCCGCCCTCGATTAATTTCCCTCTAATGAATGGAAATGGAATAAATAAGTGGTTACGCGCGTTTCGGTTAAGTTTTCCATACGATTTTCGTTACGGAATTTTAGATTTAGGGCAACGTCGTTAAAGGGGAAATATTAGGATGGATATTGGACGGATAATTACCCGGTGGATAGTCTCGCATACGATGTAACGTTGTTGATGTTGTGAACATACTCCTTTTTCCCAATTTTATCATAATTTTAAAACTATAATACGATGAGACGATTTATGCGAAATTTATTTGTAAAGAATTCGTTATTTAATTTAATTAACTGTTATTAATTGTTAGCTGGAAGAGAATTTATTGACACTTGATTATGAGATTGCTCGTTTGTAATCTGAGTTTTATCCTTGATCGTTGAAAGGAAATTTATCGTGAGTTACTGATAGATAGCTCGGGGTCGATTCAGTGAGATTGTATTAGATCAATATTTGAGTGTCGAGTCAACATTATAATGTTACGATATTGCTACAAGCTCGGTATCGAGACCAACACTTAAGATATTAGGCCAATCCTGGCGCATTGGGTCAATGTGTCAAATATTGCCTTAGGTCAGCACAAGTTTAGTACGATGTTTATGAAATTTTACGATCGATTTTTTTCAGAGAATGCTATTTAAATAGATACGTGTGAACTTTATTTATACATCATTTTTCGAAAAAATATTTTACCAAATATGATGTTATAATAAATAATTTCATCAAATTTTTATCAACCAAATTTCTCTTATTTATCGAATAATAATTTCTCTATGTATTTTCTGTTCTTAAAGTCAAATCTAAAAAATTGCCAGCAAAAGCGTTAAACACGTCGAAATCATCATTTTTATATAATAAATTCAGAATTGTGTTCCTTTCGAAAGTGAATACGTTTAGAGAAAATTCATCGCTATTGTCATCTTCAAAATTAGCATATACATATACCGAAAATGATAATTTTATCATCAAATCTTGAATTTTCAATTAACCCGATCCTTAATTTCGCGAGCAATATTTCCAAATCCTAAAACGAGTAACGTTAGAATAACACCAAAGATGAGGAACACGGAGAAAGATGGAACGGAGCCGAATGGGATGAATCCAATGACAGTTAAACGAAAGAAGGCACGAAATGGAAACCGGCAGCCAAGCTATGCAAATGGCCTCCGCCGTAATTTTCTTTTCGAAACTGCGTCCCATAACCTCAAAAAAAAATTGACTGGTTTCCGTGGCGAGATAAGATTCGGTATAAAGGCTCGGTCGAGATTCGATCGTTCGACGACTTTATTTCGATAATCTCTTATGATCGAGGGCGGAGCGGAAAAAAATGGAGGGAGGGGAAAGGGAGGGAGGGAAATTGGAGAAAAGTCGCTTTGGGAATCGCACGCTGGGAACTCCGAGGATCCCCGTCTCCGTAATTAACCCAATAAACGGGCTAATTAAAAATTAGAGCCAATTATCAATTCCTCCGCTCATTCGGGGAAAGAAGAGGAGAGGAGGAGGAGGAGGATCCGCTTACAACCAGATCACGGAAATCCCTCCTCCAACGTAATCCAACCGTTCACAACGTGAATATTATTAATCGTCTGATATTAATTGAATGGGCCACGCTCGATATGCCTGTCCCCCGATTTCGAGCGTTTTGGGGGGAAAAAGGGAGTTTGTACGGAGAGCGAGGGAAGAAAAAAAATATCTGGATCCTCTCTCTCTCGTTTGAAAATTTGGGCTCAGCGTAGTTGCCGGTCCAACGACTTTTCATCGTCGTCGCGAAAGATTTGCATTTCGAACGTTTTACTCGATCGGTAACGTCTCGCTCCTCGGAAAGACGTCTCTCGCGGCGCAGCTACAGTTAAATCCTGTCTTAAGGAACAACTACTCGGAGGAACGAGATATACTCAAGTACAGCTTCTTCCTTGGACGCCCGTTCCGAGTTTCTCGTTATCGTCCCGTTTTTCCCCCGCATCCAATGCGGAATGCGAAAACTATTCGACGGGCACGTAACGCTATGAGCAATACCTTTCCCCCCTCTCCCAACTCCGCACGTTCAACTTCACTTCATGTCGGAATTTATTTCGCTCTAACTAACTTATCGATCGAGGGGAGAAACGTGATTCTCGCGATATCTCTTCTGGTAAAGACGAGAGGAAAACTCGCGAACGCGGCAACCATCCGAGGATTTACGTTGGTTTTAGCTTAGATTTCCAGTCAAGTTTAATTTCGACTCCGATCGGATTTTATTTAGGTTCGAGATGGGTTCGAGTCCTAGCTTTTAATCCAAGTATGAGTTAAATCTCTTATTTAGAATTGGGAAATGAATGCTGAGTCTGGAGTCTGAGTTTGCATTAGGTGGAAGTTATATTATAACAGATCTTGCTTTTTTGTATTTAGTCTATTCGTATCGTGAATATCGATTAAATTTTATAAGTTTGAGATAGATTTAATCGAAATATAAATTCAATTTTGTATCTAAATCCGAGCGATAACTATGCCGATTGTTTGAACTAAGTTTATATTAGACTACGTTAGATCTAATTATCATAGATCATTTTAACGAAGCAAAATTTTAACGAAGTTGAAGTTTAAGAATAAATTAATTGACTTTATTTCGATAAATTATTTCAATAAACGTAGTGTTAAACGATCGAGATTATATGAATAAATATTTTAATCAATGATCAATTAAAGAAATTTTCAACTTGATTATTCCTCTCAACGGGTTAACGGTCGATTATTTTACTTTATTAATAGTTACTTTCTTTTATTAATAGATATAAAGTACGAATTAAATCTAAATTAAATCGAGTTAGATTCGATGCATGGATAAGATCAGGCCAGGTAGATTTTTCTAGTATTTAATCACGGGTTACTTGGAAAATTATGTACGCGCCTGTTTTTCACCCCCCATTACTCCCTGACTCAACACACTTGACCTTCTTCCAACGGGTCGGGATATGCGAGAAAAACGGCAGATAGACGGGACGATAAGGTGGAAAGTTGGTAAGAGAGACTTGCCTGTATTTTGCTTAGACCGTGCAAGATTAATCAGCGATTTCGATATAAGCACAATCTTCCAATTTCCGTATCCATTATTATCGGTGTCGCCCTCCTCCTCCCTGTCTTAAGATCTTCGAGAAGCACTTTTTCGTGCACAACGAGAGATCAAAGAGGATGTCAAACTTACAAACTCGAGGAGCCATCTCGAACGAGAAAAATTTCCCAAAATCTTTACAACGAGATCGTAAAACGTTCGCCATCTAATCTCTTTTAGAACTCTTCGTAAGAGAATTGAAACATAGAATGCGTCCCAACACTACAGTGATCTTTCGTCATTCAAAGATCGCAAATACTACCCCTCCTTCCATTCCATCCATTCCATTTCTCTCGTTTTCCAAGAAATCGTTAAAAAGGAAGAAAAATCTTCTCCTCTCATTTTCGACGCACCATCCGCCCTTCGCCCAACTCGTCAAACTGTCCAACCACTGTCTCCACTCTTGGCCACGCCGAAACGACGTTATTAAAATTACGCGCGGTCGAGCACGCGAGCTACGCCACCCTCTATTCCCCACTTGCGTCGAGAATTTTAAATTTCGACCGCCTGTTCCATGAATAATACGTAACAGGCGAACACGTTCAACCCTCCCTCCCCCCTGTATCCGAATAACCGTAACGCGGATGTCTCGGTGGAAAATCGCGGGGGATAAACAGGGGATATTCAGAGGTGCGTGCATATTACACGCACCAATGTACGGGACGATCCTGGTTCGGCCCCGCGAAACACGCCGGCCACATTCACGTTCCACGTTTAATCGGCTGGGACCGGAACACGCTGCATTTTCAAACGAATCGATCGTCGACAGAGACGCGTTTGATCATTGCTGGAGGATGAGGGGGAGGGGAGAGGGAGGGGAGAGGAGGAGGAGGCGCATTTGGGAGGAGAAGGTGGAACGTGAATGGGTCTCGATGACACTCCTCGATACCGAGAGGTTCGTGAAAAATTACCAGCAGAACTCTCGAATCGAATATCGTGGAATTCTTAATGGCAAAAAAAAAAAAAAAAGAAAAAAAGAAAGGAAAAAGGAAAAGGGAAAAAAAACGAGTCGAGGTCCTGTCGAGTGTCCTGCGAGAAATTTTGAAAGCTTTCTTTCTTTTCCTTTTTGCAGGAGGAGAAAATTGAATTTGAAAATGTCACGGAGGGCACACGGAGAGAGCAGTGAGTAGAATGGGAGGATGAGAGCGTGTTGGGTCAAGCGCGCCGGGAACCATCATTTTGTAATCGCCATCACCGTCTGCGCTCCGTGAATTAGGGTTGGTTGTATTATTTATATGAAACGTGCACTCAAGACTCATGGATCCTATCACCTACTCTTTTAATCTTATTCTCGATTAAAGTTACAAATCGGGCGATATATCAAATTCTTGTACAACGAAATTTAGGTATCTTCCCTGTATCTTGAAACTTTGGATAAACGTAAGAAAAGATTCAAAAAAATTATCCCTTATTTTAAATCTCGTGAGTCTTAACCCCTCTTCCCTTTCTTCACTTGAACGATCCTTTCAGACAGCGTTTCCCTCGTTAGAAATATATTATATTCTTACGTTAAGATCGCTTCAACCCCATTTATCTCATAATAACCCAGAATCAGAGACAGAATCATCGAGGGTTACCGGTTAAATTGGACCAACCTTCTTCAACTATCCTTGATCGATCTCCCCACTCCGTGCACCAATCGAGTATATATATATATATATATATATAGATACAGATTGAACGACAACGCAGGAGAAGAGGGAGAAAAAAAAGGAGCGAAGGGAAACAATCAACTGGCAGCAAAAATCCGCATAATTCCTGGCGGAAGAGTCGCCGGGAGCGAGTTGCCCGGAGCGTAGCGTATTTCCCCCCAATTTCGTTAGCGCCTGCACACACGCAACGCAGGGAACGCGAGCAGTGAGGCTCGCGCAACGTCAGAGCAAGACGGAGAATTTTGCAGCGATCATCGACTCGGATAACTGCGCACGCGCACTCAAAACTACTCCACTCGCCCCGTCTCGGTCGCTTCGTGTCGCTCCCTCGGCTACCTTCGTCTTTCTTCGCTGTTCTGCTCCCGGCCGCTCCTCTCTCCTTCCCCCACCAACCCGCCCACCGACCCACGCTTACCGACCATCTCTCTCGCGACGACTAGCAGCGGCACCACCACCGCCGCCGCCACCACCACCACCAGCAAGGGAGCATCAGTGGTAGCAGCAGCGGCACCAGCAGCAACACACCAGCACCTCCTCCTGGTTCTCCTCCTGCTGGTGTGTACCGATGCCGCAGTAGCGACTGCCTCTCTGCCCCGTATAGATTTTCAATTAGTCCGCGCGGAACGTGGAAAATAATGTGCCGCTCCGACACCTGCTGACCATCCCCGAAGGTCGCTCGTGTCCCGGGTCCCGGTCGACGTGTCTATCGCGCGTCGTTCCCCGTTCGTCGTCGTTGTCGCTTACCATCGTCGTGACCTGGTGTGGATGGACAATTGGAGAGGGTGAGGGATCGATTTCCGTCTTCCGTGTGCGTGTGCAGTGTTGAAAAAAGACAGAGAATGGGCGAACAGTGACAAGATCTTGGAACGATCCACGGGTCCATGGGATCGTCAGAGAGGATGCCGTTCCCGGTGAATCGCAGGACCCCGTTGTCCAGTATCATCGCGATCTCTGCGTTCATGCTGCATTCAGGTAGGAGGATTTGGTGTTATATATGGACGATGGACGAAGAAGAAGAAGAAGGAGAAGGAGAAGAAAGTTTTTTTTTCTTTTTTTTTCTGTTTTCTTCGCGATAAAATGGTATTTCTGGTGAAGTTTCTATCCTTTCTCTTAATAGTAAGAACGTGTTTGCCGTAGGATTCGGATTCCTTTTAAGAATGAACATTCGACACCGATGATCGATCGTGTGATTAATCGTCGATCAAAGATATCGCCAGTCAATATTTGATACACGATTCCATGGGGTATTGTTCGTATTGTTTGGATGTTTGCACGACGGCCAATGGGCCTTTGGCATCCGAAACCACATCGATTTCCGCATGCACCGTGTGTAATTTGCGTAATTCCAATATCCTAGACGCGTCGATCTTCCTTGACCCACGTGGAGATCTGAGGAGGGAGGGGACAATTGTATCCGTCACCCATCGATCTCCGATTAAATGGATATCGTGATGGGTTTCTTTATTTTCACGAGCTAATTTTAAATAATCAGAACAGCTATGGATCTGATTTGAAGATTGGATTTAAATAATTGAAACGAATTTGAAAAGGAGATTTAATGAGGAATTTGTATTGCTTCTTGTATAGAACAGATAGTGTTTGAACTCGTTTTTAGTTTTTACTTTTCGCCTTTGCCACGTTTATTAAAAGTTGGCAGCACGTTAAACGAGCAAATGAGAATTGAAAGTGTATTCTGGACGGGCGAGCGCATCGGTTCACCATGTGCCATTCAAAAGAGCGGGATAGAAGTTTCCTTGGTTACACGGTGCGCGAACTTCCGCGAGAGAATGGCGGTAATACGGTAACCAACAGACATTTAGATGGGATCCGCTTTGTAGAGGATAGAAATAGGATTTCCGGGACGCGAAAGTCCAGCAAGATAAAGGGTAAAGTGGATGAATTCCAATTTTGAGTGAAAGCCGCCCTCAGAAAAAGGATTTTCGATCGAGTTTTTCAACATTGCGAGCCTTGAGCGAACTCGAATTTATGGTTAAATTTTTGAAATTAAACGTATATCGGTATTAAGGTTAATTAATATTTTTGTGAAAAATATTTTCACGTAATTGAAATCTTACGCGTTTCAAATATCACGTGCAATGCAATTCTTGTCTAAATTCTTTGAATTAATAAATAAAACAAGTGTCGAGGTTAAGTTTAATCATGAATTCCGGTAATATATATTTCATCTAATCTAAACCTAATCAAATTTAAGTTTGAATTAACGTGAGCCACATCTGAATTAAGTTCAAGCTCGAAGTGCACATATCCAAACCCGAATGTAATCCCAAATTTATAATTAAATTTCAATTAAAATGAATCATATCTTGATTAAATTCAACTTAACCAACCTAATCTAATAAATATATATCGTTCAAAAATCTTTGAATATTAAAATATTTTTTTTTTTTTTTACATATACGATAAATTTCAAATATCGTGTACATATTTTTAAATTTACTAATCAGCACCTTGTGCACTTTTTTCGTGTCATAAATCATTGTCGAAATATCAAATACAATAATTCTCCGTTATTTTTAAAAGCTTGTACATGTTAAACCTAACCTAAAAATCAAAACTAGTACGAATTTTCCTAAATCTAAATCCTTTATAATTCAAATTTTATTAGATTTAAAATCGAAGGGTGAAAAAACCTTGTCGTTCTAAATAATATCTATATTATTCCGTATCATATTTCGTGAGTTGTAAAAAAAAAAAAAGAAAAACACGAAGCGCGAAGCGATAGAGTTAGCCGGCGTAGTGAAGAAACGTCAGTGTGGACAACTTTTTCCAGTCGTCACGCGACCACCGCCGCGCCGGTTAATCGCTTCGAGGACCATTCCTAATCAAGAAAACGAGCAGATATACGGGCGCGTAAAGCGGTTCGTTTAAAGACGGGGCCAGCACGACAACGTAATCGTCGACAACCTCGCGAAAGCGTATTACGATAGGTCGTTATCTCGAGTACTCTAATTGGCTCAACTCCCAATAAAACTCACTGGTGAACCGCCACTAGAATAAAACAATATAACGCGGGCCATCCTCTCGCACCCTCGATGCAACCCCATTTCGTTCTTCCTTTATTTTTTCTAATATTTGATATAAAGGAATTTCGATAATTATCAATTCGCTTGTGTTTTTTGTTTTTTTCTTTTCCTTTTTGTACGTAATGTTTTTAATCATAAAAAATACACATTTCGAAATACAATAGTATCTGTTAATCTTTTCGCTCGTCTACGTCGTCGTGTAATTATCTGCATCAATTCTTAAAATTGAAACTTTAATTGAGAAAGAGAGATGATTCTCATCAATTCTTAAAATTGGAAACCCAATTTAGAAAGAAGTCGATGATTCACGGAATCGATGATAATTGTCGCATCTTTTAATTGTTTCGTTTAACTGTCGTGTAGTTATCAATTTTTAGAAATTGAAACTCCATTTGAGAAAGAAGCCAATGATTTGTAGAATAGGTGTATTAATTGTCACATTTTTTTGCTCGTTTAATCGTCGTAAGATTATCAATTAGAATTGAAACTCCATTTGAGAAAGAAGCTGTCAACGATGCATAGAACATCTATCTCTCTATAGAATAATTCATGTTGTATAGTCCTCGATTTACTGTATTATTTCTGATGAAATAATAGCGAAATATACAAAATATATAAATTAATAATAAAAATTATGCTTAACCTAATAAATTTAATATTCGATTTAACATATAAATCTAAGATAAATCTAAGATCAAACTCGACTGATAAAGGAACAAAGAAACATTAGGGTACACATTGATGTATGATTAAAAATTAATCTTCGCGGTTCAATCGCTGAATCATTTGTACAAATAATATTACATTCGATAACTCTAATTGGACAAGGAAAATTATTTAAGATTGAATTTACTTGTATGGATCGATCCAGTAGATTAATTTTTATCAACCGATGGTCAATCAGGAAGCACGGTTTCTTACCGATTGAGCTCAGTTAGTCAACTTGGAACTATATTGGATCAATATTGACACCGATTTAAATATTATTTTTTGATCATATTGAATAAAACTTACATACATGTATTATATATATAATAACGTATTAACTAGATATAATTTTTATCAATCAAACTTTTGTTCTAACCTCTATTTTAAATTTAAGCAAATTACGCATATTTGTGCAGCAAAGCTCTTGTTTCGAGACACCTCGTACGTGTTAAAATACGAGTGGTGTGGCAGAAAATTCGATAATTCAAGAGTTGGAAAAAATATGGCCCTTACACGCGAGCTGAAAATTAACGCCAGTAGCCGTGTAGCGTTTAATTCGAGGCATAAGCGCGTAATACTAGGCGATAATACAGTCGGTAAATAATCTGAGTATATATCTGGCTACTGATTAACCTCCCCTCTCGACAGGTTCGTCCAACCCTCGTCCGATTGCGTTTAATTAAATCGACCGTGTCCGTGTCCGTCAAGAGCACGTGCGACCAGCAGCGTCGTGACGCTAGGCGTCCATCCCTCTCCAATGGAAAGATACAATTCCCCTGATCGTAAATGTTTCATTAACGGTTAAATGCCACGGGACTCGGCTATTATATATTGGATTGGTCAACAAATTCTTCTTCATTTTTTTTTAATTATCTTGCTTTTTTTTTATATCTTTTATTTGTAAATGCAAATTCAAAACAATTCGACAATTCGAAACTTGTTAAACCTTTCTCTAAATATTTCTAGAATATTTATATTCATATATATTTTTATAATAATTCCACTATTCAAGTTTTTTTGGAAAAAAAACTTTTAATTTATTCTATTTTATCATTTAAATTTTGTAATTTTGTCGATTGATTAAGTATTGCTTAATAAATGAAATCATGATTTTTTATAATTCTAATCTCGAAATGAATACGACAAGTTCAATAAGCGATTCGAGTTGTAAATATAATAATTTTCAACCTCTATTTCGAACGTCAGTCTATTTTAACCACATAGAATTATTGATGTTCATCGACCAAGATTTCTTCCTATTCCATATCAAATAGAAGGATGCATTTCCAATAAATGTAGCCATATCTGACAGGAACCCGACCGAAAATACTACAATTTATACCGGTCTGACCTACAATAGATCTCTAGCAAAACTCGGTCAATTTCCTTATCGACCGAGAACACTTTTTCTCTTTTAAAATTACCGACCGGGATAATCGAATGAATGAACATATGAGATCGTTGAAAAACGGGTTTTACCGATGAAAAGGAGAAAGAGGAAAAATAGATTGGATCGAAGAAATTAATTAAAACTACTGGAAAAACTGCAACCACCGATTCGAGTGGTGTTTAGCGGTTTGATAAGCATTGCGAGTAACTGTTGAATAAGGAAATACGAATAATAGAAAATGAGAGGAAACTCCCACTCGCGATAACGCGTTCTAACGCTTAATAATTCCTTTCTGTCCATTTTCCATCGATATAATCGATATAAAGGGAGAATGGAGGATGCGGAAAACATGATTTATCGAGTATCCGACTACAAAATTGCTAATTTTCCAACATTGAATAAACGGAAATTCGACGATTCCACCATTGACAAGACGTAATTTAATTATTCTTTATCATTCCTAATAATCTCTCAGTCCGTGAAGGGAAAGGGAATGAAGAGAGAAAGTTTAACCATGCCAGAATGAGAGAGAAGAAAGAAGAGATTTTCTTCTCTTTTAGTTGAATCATCAAAATAAATTTCACATCGCTCTCGATACATTTATTTTATTATTTAAACTTTAAATAACTCGGTTAATTACGCGTCGTCCAATTCCTTTAAAAATTCTATAATATCTCGAGTCTTACAGACAATTCGATAATCGGAATTTTTCTATCTTTTTTAATCAAGAGAATAAGAATATTTTTTTTAATTGTACAATATCGATATGTATCGATCATTGATAATTTTAAGAAGTTAACTGTATAAGAGGATTAGATTACAAAAGTGATCCGATTATAATATAATTATGAATAATTTTATCCAAGTCATAATAATTCAATAAGAATTTTGTTTCGTATATTCGATCGCAGTTTCGCGTTGAAGATTAATATCTTTCGAATTATTATTCAAACAATTTAAAATTTCTTCACTCTCGTGAACTTGACTGTTATTCGTTCGATTTGAAACGATATGATTTCGAACAATTTTACCAAATTTA
Source organism: Apis cerana (assembly GCF_029169275.1). NCBI lineage: Eukaryota > Metazoa > Arthropoda > Insecta > Hymenoptera > Apidae > Apis > Apis cerana. Next base: position 6,600,442 of record NC_083859.1, on the reverse strand, counting down.
TATCATTCGAAATCAATTTTATCAATTTTCAAAAGAAATTGAATCCTTTCAATCGATAGGGATACAAGTAATGCAATATTATCTCTGGTCTCATTCTTATATCGATATTGGTTTCTTAGATCAAGTAGAATTTTCCTTCGAAATGTTCGATCAAATATCTTCGTAGAAATTATCAAAGTTTCGCGTAGACATTTTTGAGATCGTTATATTTCCATTTTTTGCTCATTACGCCGTTATAGATTGTAAATTTTCCAATGGATATCCGTTCGAGGTCAAGTTACTCGAGACTAGAGACAACTTCAAATCAAATAATGGGCATAATACGTATAAAGTTGTGGTCTTAAATTCTTAAACTCGATTCGATGTGGCTTTCCCAATATTAATTCCAAAACTTGATTCAAAGATAATTCGTAAAAATTTCGTGATAATCGTTTCAGGTATTGTGGCCCTTCGAATGACAGCTCTGCAAATACCGCAACACGTCGTTCTGAACGAGACGGTCCGTATGCAGTGCAACTTCAATTTGGATAAAGAACTATTGTACTCGGTGAAATGGTATAAAGATGGCCACGAATTTTATCGTTATGTGCCGAGGGATGTGCCAATGGTCCAAACCTTTCGCGTTCCTGGTGTTGATGTGAACGTGAGTATTAGTTTAACCATGATTTTCTCATTGAAAGATCGATGACCTCCTCTTTAATTACAGACGCATAATTCCACGGAAAGATCGGTGGTTTTGAACAATGTGAATCTTACTAGCTCAGGGAGGTATCGATGCGAGGTGTCTGCCGAGGCTCCAGCCTTTCAAACCGTGTCTGACCATGCAGACATGACGGTAGTAGGTAAGAAAACGCATTAATTAAAATATATAAGAAAAAATGTTAAACGTTCGCTTAAAAAAAAAATGATATATCGATGTGTAAAAAATCGCATTATTTTTACAAAACAAAATTTTTCTCTATTACATTTTTCTAATCATCTCACGTTCTGGTTAATAAGCTATACTTATCAAACTCATCTTAATTATTAATTTTATTATTAATAATTTCGTTGAATAGTTATAATCAATCATAATTTAATAAATTTTAATTTGCAACTTATTTAAATATAATATCATTTGTGCGAATCATTTCTTAATGTCTAAATTTGGCGCGAATAACTCGATGTCAAATCCGTTGTTAAATTGTTGAAAAAAAAGATATTTATCAAAATGTGAGAAAGAAAAATTATTATCGTTACAGTTCTTCCTGACGAAGGGCCACGAATAACCGGTGGCCGTTCGCGCTATCAAGTCGGCGAGATCGTTCGAATGAACTGTACATCCGCGCCCTCAAAACCGGCCGCTTTATTAACTTGGTTCATCAATGGTGATCAAGTAAGTGACTTTGCAAAAACCAAAAAAAAAAAAAAAAAAAAAATCAATTGCAATTGTTTCCAAACTACTATCTCATCCGTTTCATCGTCACGAAAATAATCGACGATATATTTCAGGCCGATAATCAGTACCTGAAGGGACCACACATTACCGCTGTGGACGAGAAGGGGTTGGAAACCGCGGTATTGGGCTTGGAATTTCGCGTCGCCAACAAACACTTCAAGCGTGGCGACATGAAGCTGAAGTGCTTGGCGACAATAGCAACCGTCTATCTGCAGAGCAATGAGGAGAGTGTGGAAGGAGATGAGAGGATCCTGAAAGCCCCCGTGATGGAGAGCCGCGAGACCAGGGCACAGAGCCACACTCGCAACGATTTAATCAATGGTAAAATCCCCGGTGAATCCCCAGTCACGAACATTTTGATGAAATCTCCACCAGATGTCACTCTCCGTGTTTAGTTCCGACAATATTTAATGGTCGCTCGATTGGACATTTCTTCGAATTTTTCTGTACTTTCTTTCATTGTTCACTTGTCGTTTTTTTCGCACGAAATTAAAAATATCAGGAATGAATATTGTGCGAAAAAAAACGGGACATCGAAGATGAAATATACGATTTACGACGAATAATTCGATATCGAATCTCATCGTTCGAATTTCACTTTTGAACTAGGAACTTTTAATTGGTTGCTCAATTGGTTGCTGATTCGAATAATTTTATATATATTTTTTTCTCGTTGTTTTCTTATCGTTTTTTGTCATACGAAATTAAAATTAATATTGAAATTTCGTAATTGAATTATTATGAAAATATGCAATATCATAATGGATAAAATATGTGATTCATAATACGTTGCAATTTTTATTGGTTAGATACAAATTGAAAAATTATCGTTTACTCACGAGTAACAATAACAGCGAATGTTTAAACGGGATTTATGCAAAATTTACTAGCCGCTGTCTGATTAAATGGGATACTTTCAAATGCAAATAAATTGGGAAATTGATTACATTATAGGTTAATTGACTCGTGATTAAACGCTTGACCGTTCGATAAATAATTCATCGATTAAAACGGGACAACGGTTTCGAGCCAAATGATAATTAATCTAACCGAAAAGTTCTATCGAGGGGATTAAATTTTTATTTAATGTTTTCATTTATGTTTTAACCATTTATTTAATGTCATTTATTGAAGAATATTTATTAAAGAAAACAAAATTATATGGATATGAAGATATATAAAAAAATTAATCATTTAATTTAAATATTATAACTTAAATATAAAATATTTGAAATATTTAAGGACAACAAAACTGCACATAAAATCCTTTATGTAAATTCAATTACATTATTTAGAAAACAGAATATTTTCTAAAGAAAAATAAATTTCTATTATTATAAAGCGATGATAATTCAATTGGTTGAATAGACAGATCAGACATATTTAAAAAGCTATTCAAATGAAATAGCATAGCTTTGAAGAAGAAAACTATTATCGATATTGGATATTCGAAATATCTTACTGAAAACCGAGTAATACTTAACAAAGAAACTCTTTGATGTTGAAGCAAAGCTATAAATCTGAAGAATATCTATTTCTTTTCCACTTGCATTAAGAAACTTTTTCTTGTTGAAATTTTCAACAATATTTGTAGTTATACACATTTTCAACAAATATGAAACACACATAATTTTTTAAATAACAATATTCATAGAATATTCTATGTCTTAATAAAATAAAAGATAAAAGATTCCTTAACTTTTTTCATTGCCATTTTAACTCTTTGAAATAAAAATATCATAAAGATTTTTCACTTCATGAAATATTTTTCCATTCAAAGAGAGAAAATTAGAAATGATGAAATATATATTTCAGTAAAGTACGTATATTAAACAAAGTTATTTCTCATTTCAGGAAGTCAAACAACCACGATATTCAACCGGATGATCATTTTTCTGATCACAGGCATCATTCTAGCGCGATAATAACAATTGTTTTTCACGTTGCTTCCTAAGATTAAAACAAATACGTTAGGAGATTGTTCCCATCGTATTTAAAAAATATTAATTTTTAAGCCGCATAATCATAATTAAATATCATATCGATAAACATGATAAGAGATTAAACGTTCGGTTGAACGTAATTGACGTACAAACAATGGTAGATCTATCAATCTTTATGTCTCTTATGTCTCTTTCAAAATCTTTAATGTCTCTTTCATTTCAATATAAATAAAATTTAATTCATTTATTGTCATTAAAAGAAGATATTAATTTTGACATTAATTTTTAAGAAATTGCAAATTTTTTTAAAATATTAATATTTTTTTATATAAATTTAAAAAAAAAAAAAATTGATAAAGAAGGAGAATTGATTTTATTTTTTAAATAAAAATACATTTGTGGATCTGCCAATGTTAACAAATAAAAATATGTTTTAGGCTCTAAATGTATTCTTATGTGAGGAAAAAATCACATTTAAAACATATCCATGGAATTATCGAAGAAAGAGAGAGAAAGTATAAAATTATAAAAAAGAGGAGAACAAGACAGAAAACAAATGACTTAAAAAAAATCAAAGGAAGCATAAATCCGTCTCTCCATATGCATATACACACATATATATGTATATATGTATATGTGTGTGTGTATGTGTGTGTGTGTATATGTTAGGTCGTCCAGAGATCTTTTTAGCAGATGAATAAGAAAGTTCTTATTGCTTTCCCATACATTGATACATATTATTTTTACTACAATTTTATAATGGTATTTCTATTTTTACTGCATATCATTTTTTATATATATATTTAAAAAAAAAGAAGACAAAAGAGGGATTCTTTATGGAAAATACATTTTTTTCCATCTCCTTGCTATTGTATCAATAAATACAATAGAAAACAATCACAAACAATTTCTGCACAAACCAATGCTGGGTAATTATTATTTTGATTAAATTGATATTATTTCATTTTAATATAAAAATTGTATATTTTAATCATCTAATAAATTCTTTTTGAAAATATTTGAAATGATGAAAATGTAATTTAAAGATAATTTTATATCATTAAAAATGATAAATGATTTATTTTTTTATTGTAAAAATTCATTTCAATTACTTTAAAAGATAAAAATTATTAACTTCATAAAATTTAAATAATTTATAAAAAAAAAAATACCCAGTACTGATACAAATAATATATCTCATATGATATAATCTCAGCTACAATAGATATTTCAGGAATATATATTTTTATCTAGATTTCTGCATTCAATGATCGTACTAATGTATCATGTTTCAAATTTTCCCGCGCGAATCGTTTAAATATGAGGAATTGAAGTCTGTGTAAAAATATGCGCCATTATAAAAAAGCGTCGCAATAAAATATCTTTTTAAGCAGAGAAAAAATTATAGTTAAAAGTATATTGTATCGATGTTTTAATACAAAATCAAATAATAATTTAATACAAATTTTAATTTATAAAATTAATTCGAAGCCTAGAAATTCAATTATTCATCTTTGAAAGATAAATGTTACAAATATCACAAATTTTTTTTCAAGAAATTAGTTTTTCTTATGAAATTGCTAAACAAAAAAATTTTAAAAAGAAATATCTAGCATCTTTTTCATATCCTTACAATGATATTTTATAAGGTTATCCTTAAAAAAAAAATTATATTTATATTAGAAGATCATCAGTGAGAGTTGTCTTCCTGTACGAAGCAATTTCACAAGAAAGATTGTTAATAAAATATTGCTAGTGATATTTATTGTTATTTATTGCAAGAATTTTATTGATGAATCCTTTATACATATATAATGTTATTCCTATATTGATATTATCACAAATATTTATGCGCGCGAAAATTCAAAAATTTTAATACAAATCGATGCGAAATTTCGAATTTGTACGAAATTAATTCTTTCTCTTTTTATTTAAATGATATTTCATTTACTTCAAATGTCATTAAGCACAAAAGAAAAAGAAAAACAAAAACAGAATCACATATGCGAGAATCACATCATATAAACGTGTAAGTATCTAAGCTAAAAATGTATTTCTTATGTAGTAATGTATCAAAATCCTTTGTCAAATAAGTGTTTAATGAAGCTGTAAATATGTACATAATTTTCATCGTTATTAAAATTCAATATTATAATATTCTTGTCATTTCATTTTTTTCCTCTTTGTACTCATAAATTTAATAAATTTCAAAAATATTATAAAATATTATAAAATATTATAAAAATATTATATAAATAATATATAACAATATATAAACAAATATCTATTATAAACTATTATCTATCTACATTTAATTTAATTTAATTATTACTCTTAATGCATACATTTAATTATAAATACATTTTATTTATTCAATATTTTTATACCAAGCATTTATTTATATATACACATATATTATTATTTTAGTTAAATATAATCTAATCAAATTAACCTCAAAAAATATATCCCAGTTAGAAATCTAACTTAACCTAAATAATGGCAAAACAGATATAGCACATTTATAATATCTGAAAGCAGAAATTTATACTAGAGAAGATATCTTGAAACGCTTCCAATAAATATAAGCACATTATTTGCATATTTTAATTTAAAAAATGATTACATATATTCAAATTATTAATATTATTCATTGTATTATTTACTTAATATAACATTAATTATCGATATAATTTTCTTAAAATTTTCATTTTCTTAAAATAATATTGATACAAGAAATGCGATACAAGAAACTTTGTGATTTGATCTAATACAATAAATAAAATACATAATACAACATAATAAAACAGTAGAAAAAAATGTTATAACTCATATATCGTTATGTTTGTACACAATCAATATCGCATATCGATTCAATCTTTTCATTCGACAATATAAATCGAAATTAAATGACCGAAAGAATAAAAAAGCATGCAACTTACCATTAGATGTGAAAAATCTTGTCGTCTATGCTGCTAACAAAAAATCATCATGAAGGCAGAGAAATATCTATAGCAAAACATAAAATTATAATTTAAAATACAATTTATTGAAAAAATTATTTTGAAAAAAATTGAAATAATTATTTCAAAAAAAAGAAAAAAATTGATTAATTTTAATATTAATAATAACGATTAGATTCTAATAAATTATAATAATAATAAAAATTGGAATTTTATTATAAAAATTTTAAATTAAAAACTGAAATAATTTGTTAATCTTTTTTATTTTTAATATTTTCTAATATTTTCAATAATTATATTATAAATTACAATAATAAATCATTAATAATCAAATAAAAACATATATGGATATATAAAATATCATTCTTTTCTATGGAATAATATTTATATTGAAACTTTTCCCGCTTAAAAAGTTATCCCAACCATAAGCTAATAATCAATACAAAAAAAAACTAATATTTTTAAATAATTATATTAAGATGAAATAATAATTTCAAATTATTATTTGTTTTTATTTCAATATAAATAAAAAACAATTTATTCTTAATATGATTATGCCAGAGAAATGTTATAGATTAATAAAAAAAAAATTAATAAAAAAATTATTAATTATAAATCATAACATATATATACTATGAATTATTACTTTAAAATTATTTTAATGCAATTGGATAATTTGCAAATAAAAATCATAAAACAAGCATATAAAATATAATAAATATTATATTATATAATAAATATAAAATTATATTAAAATAATTCATAATAATTAATAATTTTAATAATTAATTCAATAATGATTACATTTAAATTTTATAAAAAATCGTATAAATTACCGGTAGTAATTAACCTCTATTAAATAAACGATTGAAAAAGAAATTACTAATTAATTTCATTATTACTTAATATTTACGGAATTATTAAATTAAAGTTAGAATTAATATCTACTAATTAATAAATTTAACAATAAAAAATAAAATTACTTACTGCATAATCAAAGTTACACACTTCACACTAGCCATTGTGACAAACTGTTACGCTGATTTTTGAGAAAAAAATAATACCATATGCCACAGGTCTAGAAAGCTTGATCTAGAAAGCTAATTGATGCATTTTCTTATTCAGCATGCAAAAATTGAAATATTAATATTAATATTCATAAATCTAAAACAAAGATCACTGTGCTTGCATTATGTTAAAAAAATAAGATAAAAATATAATTTATTATTTATAGATAATGCAATGGCACAATAATAGCTTTATAGTGACAAAATGTACTGACAATTAGAAAATATCAACATAAGTTATAAATCGATCAATAATAGAATAATTAAATGAAATCAAAATTTTAATTTGTATTAAATTTAAAAATGCAGAATACGTAAAAGAATAAAAAATTTTTGTATTATTTTAATATATATTATATGTAATAATTAGATATAATAATTATAGATATAATTATAATCTATAATATATAAATTCTTTGTTTTTTTTATTATAAATTTTTTGTAAAATATAAAAATAAACATTATCATATAAATAATTCAAATAATTTTTTACGTTTTTTTACCATAGAGAGACATCTATTGGTGGAAATCAAATATTGTTCGTTATTTAAATATCTATTAGATGTGTTAATAACTTTAAATATTTAAGTATTTATATATTTTGCATTAGAAATTTGCAGAATTTTTTAAGTAAAAATAGTATGTAGCAAAAAAATACATATTTAATTTTAAACAATTTATATTTTATATGCATGTATTTATAAATTTCGAATGTATAACCTCAACAAAAATCAAAATTAATATTAAATAAAATATTAAATAAAATCTTTAAAATAAAATAATCTCTTTAAAATAAATATTAAAATGAATAATATAAATATTATATTATATTATAATATGAATATATAAATTAAATTATTAAAATATTAAAATTATTAAATTATACTTACAATATTAATATTTATAATTGATATATAAATTAATTATCCATATCAAGAGAAACAAAATTTTAACCAAATATTTAATAGAGTACTATTTTTTTATTCAGATGGAGCCCATGACATTAGGATCACCTGCTGGAAGTCCTATGCAAAGTCCTGGAAGTCCAGGAACTTCTGCATATCTTCCAAGTTTTCTTTTAGGTGATACTACTACAGTAAGTAAAATTTATTATAAAAATTTACATAATATATATACAATATAATAAATAATTATTTTTAATTTTTAGCCTGCTAAAATTAATTTGACAAGTCCTCAAGATACTCCAAAACAATTGCATATCGGACATAGTGGACTTACATCTCCATTATCTAATTATGGTACTCCAGATTATCGTACTAATCGCCAGAAAGCAGTATTCAGAGGTGCCAATACTCCTAATACATCACAAATAGTCACAGAAAGTCATTCTGGTGGACCTCCAACAGTAGAATTATTTGATACTGTAGAAAGTTTAAAAACTACATCTAATCAATGCAGTTTATCAACACCAAATCAAAGTATATCATATAATCAACCAAGACTTTTGCATAGTTCTATATTCAATGATAGTGGATTGAATCCTAATACATCTGAATCACAAGGTCTTTTACAATGGGTGACTGTTTTTGGTTTTCCTCCTAGTGATATGAATAATGTTTTGGCTCATATTTCGAGCAGAGTTCGTATAGTAGATAAACATCCTCCACCACATTCACAAAGCAATTGGATACATTTAAAATGTGCTTCAGAACTAGAAGCACAAAGGGCACTTGCATGTAATGGAAATATAGTATCTGGATCTATAATGATCGGCGTAATTTCTTGTACAGACGAAGGTGTTATATTGCGATGCGATAAAGAAAGAAATTGTTCAAAAATGAATGGAAGTATTAAATCTTTTTGTAATATAGGACGACTTAGTAAATCACCAGAATATAGTACACCACGCACGCCAATTAGAATACAAAGTGCAAGACCATTGGCAGTTGGTTATAATCAAAATCTTAGCTCTCAATCAGTAAGATCACCAGAAAATGTCCCACAAAAATCTACAGGTTTAGTCTCAAAAGCAATGGAATATATGTTTGGTTGGTAATTTTCAAATGAAAAAAATTGTACATGACAAATATTATTTAATATTCCTTACATTTTTATAAAAATCGAATGCGATATAAACACGACCCGAGAGAGGAATATATATTCAAAAATTCCTAAAATGCTTGTTCATGTTTTTTTTTTTTTTTTTTACTACATCGATAGTACCAAATATAAATTTTTATACACATTGAATAATTATTACATATATTATTCCTAAACTATTAGTAATGTATTACTATATTTCTCTATTTTTTATAATAAACACTATCGATACTTAACCATTCTACTGTAATATAACATAGTATAATATATTTATAATCAAATTATAATCAATGTTAAAATTACTTTCGCGACGATGACTCATCTATTATATATTGCACAGATATTAATTAAAATGGTCCATTTCTTGACATATTTGTATTTAAAAAATATCGATGAACTTCTTTGCAAGCTGGTAACTTGTACTTTTTTTATCATGTCGATGGTGTAATGCGCATGGAGAGAATTATAACGATAACCTCAGTTTGCAATGTTAAAAACTTGCGTAATTGTTGTAATCAGTGCATTCCTCTCTCTTAATTTGCATCTATTATAATATATATATCATCAAAATTTATAAATATATGATTCTTATAGAAAATAATTATTACTAATTTGAACAGGAGTATATTAAAATACTCAAGTCTATTCCTTCTCTAAATCCTATTCATATGTTAATTATCCATATGATTCAACCGCATTCATATTCTTGCGTGTGCACATACTAATAAATATATTCATGTTGTTCCATATTTTATCTGATTTAAAATTATTTTGGATTTTCAATAGTAGCACTACCTAAATCAGTCATTTTTGGATATTTCACTTTTTTCTTTTCCAATTCATCTTGTGCCCAAAGTATCATTTTCAACAAATTATTTAATCGTGGACTAGTTGATTCTTTATGCTCCATCTTCAATATAGCTGCATTTAATTCACTTGCTATCTAATTTTTTGAAAAAATAATTCATATATAAAAACAAAATACAAAGAATAAAGAAAAATAAAATGAAATTTTACAAATTTAATATAAATTTATATATAAAATTATTTTTGTAATCAATTAAAAGTAAAATGTAAATATTATAAACATGTAATATTTATAATATTTGTAATTATACCTTTTGCCTATGAGTTGGATGAAGTAAGTCACTATATGGACTTTTATGAGGTTCATCAAAAGCCAATAATGCTAAGGTTCGCTCCAATTCACATAAAATTACATCATCTGATTCTCCAGCTTCACTTAATCTGTCTTGAGCAAATTGCAAAGCTTCCTCTATTTTTCCTGTACGAATCAATTCAATCAAATGCAATTGTTGCAGGTGGAAATAAAGATATCTGTCATTATCCAATAATTCTGGATGTAACTGATTCACTAGATCTGTTGCTTCCTGAATACGACCATTTTGAATTGCTTCTCTAATTCGAATTCTATCATCCAAAGAACTTAAATCCACTGTTGGTTCCACTCCAGATTCTTGTTGAAATTTTTCTGCAGCTTCTTTGAATCCCTCTATAATAAAATTACTTAATTAAAATATATAGGTTAAAATATTTTTATTTAGAAAAACTAACCTGTAACTAAATAATTCATAATTAAATTGTTCATAGAGACACGTTGTGTATAAGAATTTTCTTCCAGCTTGGCAACCCATTCATCTTTTGTTATATTATCCTGTTTTTCCGGGTAGCTCATTGTTCTTCTTTAGTAATTAGCATCGATGTTCACAATAAGTAAATAATAATCAAAACTAAAGCGAACAAATTCAATTAAAATACCTTACTGATAAAGATTTCGAAGAGTATTTGGCACAACAGTTAATTCCTTATCGTTATTCCAAGCGTCAATAAAGATATAATCGCAATGCACTTTAAAAATGACACTTTTGGCTCAAAAGTATTTTCTGATATAAATATGTTTTTTTAAGAATGGATTGAAAATATTCTGAAACTATATTTTTACCAAATTGTTACCGAAATATTATAAATGACGTTTAATGTTAGTAGTGATACACAATCGATATATACATTCCAAAATTGACGTGTACGAATGATGCACCGTGTGTATGGTAATTTATTTTTTGGTTTATCATATTACCCGAAGGTGGGGTAGTAGTTTATAATCATGGCGGATCCGCTAAGCTTGCTCAGACAATATAATGTTAATAAAAAAGAAATAATTGAACGTGAAAATCAAATTATTTTCGGTGAATTCTCCTGGCCGAAAAATGTTAAAACTAACTATTTGACTTATGGGTAAGTATAGGTTAAGTTTTTTAAAAATTGAATTGCGACAGCTGTAACCTCGAACAGGTTCCACCATTAGTCAATCTTCTATATAATTCTTTTATCATCAATAAAATAATAAAGTTTAAAAAATATTATTAGCATCTTTTTAAAACTTATCACTTATTTCTACAATTCTTGAATTCTAGAAACTAAAAAGAAAATCATTTTTTGTCTCGTTTGTTACAGTGTCTTCGTTTATGCGAGTGTTTTGTTTCTTTTTGGTTACATGAGTAAAAATAAAACATACTCTTAATGTGACATTCTTTTTTTTTAAATTAATATTTTTTAATTATAAAAGATATTTAACAAATGATTAAGTACACTATGTAATTTATTGTAGATCTGGTAAAGAAGGAACACCAAAGGAATATTATACTCTTGAGTGCCTTCTCTTTTTACTAAAACATGTACAACTTACACATCCTGTATATGTGCGACAAGCTGCTGCAGAGAACATACCAGTTGTTCGACGACCAGATAGAAAAGATTTATTGGCTTATCTCAATGGTGAAACTGCTACATCAGCCGCCATAGATAAATCTGCTCCTTTAGAAATCCCTACTCAAGTTAAAAGAACAGCTGAAGATGGATTGGAAAGTGGTTCTTCTAAAAAACCTCGTTTTGAGGACACACATGTTCAAAAAGTTAAGGAACAACTTGCTGCTAGACTGGATGCCCCAAAAGAAGCTTCAGTCACAGTAGACAATATTAAATCTCTCTCTGAGGCTATGTCTGTAGAAAAAATTGCAGCTATTAAGGCTAAACGTTTAGCTAAAAAACGTACTACAATTAAAGAAAATGATGATATTGGAATGGGATCTGATTTACGTGTTATATTGATGGATGTTGATGATACAAAAGATATAGTTTCTAGGGAAAGACAATGGAGAACACGTGCGACTATTTTACAAAGTAGTGGAAAAATATTTGCAAAAAATATATTTGCAATTCTTCAGAGTATCAAAGCTCGCGAAGAAGGTAGACAAAAAGGTCCCACTGCACCTACACCAATGGTTACTCCACGCTCCACACCAATGCGTCCTTTACCACAGCCAGCAGTTTACAATCGTTATGATCAAGAAAGATTTATCAGACAAAAAGAGGAAACAGAAGGATTCAAAATCGATACTATGGGTACATATCATGGTATGACTCTAAAGTCTGTAACAGAAGGTACCAATCCAGCAGTTAGAAAACCACCAAGTAATCCTTCTGCAACTCCTAATTCTGGTCTGCTGCCAACTTCCGCTGCTAAACTTACTCCACAACAAGCAGCGCAAAATAAACGGCCTAGCAGAACTCCTATTATTATCATTCCAAGTGCAAACACATCACTCATCACAATGTATAATGCAAAAGATATATTACAAGATCTAAAATATGTTAGTAATGAAGAAAAACGTGCACAGGGCTGTAAACGAGAGAATGAGGTCCTTTTGCAACGTAGAAAAGAAGGAGGACTCACTGTACCATATAGAGTAGTAGATAATCCACAAAAACTTACAAACGCAGATTGGGAAAGAGTCGTCGCGGTATTTGTAATGGGTCCTGCTTGGCAATTTAAAGGATGGCCTTTTGATGGCAACCCTGTTGAAATTTTTTCAAAAAGTAATTGTGTAATTTTTTTTATATAAATGAAATGTTTACATTAAGTAAACGATAATAATTTTTATTCTATGTATTTTAGTTTGTGCATTTCATCTAAAATACGATGAAATGAGATTAGACGCAAATGTAGCACGTTGGGCAGTAACAGTGATTGAATTAAGTAGGACAAAAAGACATTTGGATCGAGCAGCATTAATGGTATTCTGGGAACATCTTGATAAGTATGTTATCTTGATAAGTCTATTCATACAATTATTCATATAATTACATAATAATTCAATTATTTTTATTTAATTATTACAGACACATGATTAAAAACAAACCACATCTTCGATTTTAAGAGGAATGCAAGTTATCATTGATTTGGGTGCACAATTTTCGTTGAAAGATTATAAAATAAAACATTGTATATACTATTGAGCAAATTAACATGTAATTCAAAAAAATACGAAAATTAATATGTATCCTTATTCGAAAAATCTAATTATGAGAATTTGGCAATAATTCTTGTTCTTCTAAAATAAACTAGAGATATATTCGAGAAACTGGAATATATAACAAAAATAGTTTATATGCGTAACATTATTAATCTTTTGATTCAATATTTTTACAAAATATTCTGAATTGTAAGATTAATATTCTTATATAACATTCACATAGAGGAACTTTAATATGATATCGATTGCTCTAGCATAAACTGATGTGCCTATTATTAAGCAAATAAGTATTATTCTTAAACATAGAGCATAAAAAAAAACATATTTGATCTATTCATAACGTACAGAATGATTCTCTCGCAGTAGATTCAAAAGTAGTTATATAATATTAATGATCATTACAAATATAATTATCTTTATTGTAATATCGTCATGATGATAATAGAACAGCATCTTCATCGATAAATTATTATATCCAAAAATGAAATTATTGTCGCAATATTAAGGCGGCAGCATTGTATTTAGAGTCTATTAGTGAGAAAATCAAATGTATATATGTACCAAAAATGAAATAACATAAGAAAAAAAAAAAGAAAAGAAAATGTTATATTCACGGTATATGCCGTAATATGTTTATTAAAGAATCAAATAAAAAAATGATCCTTATATGGCAGTTGAATCTCAATGTTTGTCTTTTCCTTCTATCTATTTCAGAATAAATGAAAGAAAAATCAAAACGTATTCTCTACATGGCGTCAAGTTTGTTATAATTCGTTGCACGATGGATAGGGGAATTCCCTACGGGGTTAACCTGTTTTACCTCCCTAAAAACCAGAGCCAAAGTAAATCGCTTCCGGGCATCGACAATTGATCTGCTGGTACTGTTTGAACAGCCAATTGAACCTTCTTAACTCCATTACTGCCACCTTATTAGATTAGCAGTTACGCGATAGCTGCAATGAGAAACTTTCTATCAATTTTTGAAAAAAACTAAGAAATACTAACAAAATAACTCTTTTATAAACTCTTCTCTTTTTTGTTGTGTTGTAAATAACATATAAATAACTTAGCTATTTACGTCACTTTAAACCCTCGTTTACCAATAAATAACTTTATAAAATAAAGTTACTTATAAAATATAAAATAAGTAACAATATAAAACAATTAAAAAATAGTATACAAGGTATCGGTAATAAATTAAATTGTTATATTGTCAAGTTTTTTTTTTTGTTAAAAACGATTTTTTTTGATTACAAAATAATAATTTTGTATATCATAAAAATGCTTATGATTTCTTACATTAAATGACATTAAATAACATGATTATTTATAATTATTTTATAAAGAAAACAGTTTAATTAAAGACCAGTTAGTATTTAAGTCAAAACAAATCGTGATCACATACAAAATCTTTTCAACTTAAAAAAAGTACATGTATTCTAACAAGTTTTTTCACGCTTCACGATCAAAGTTCAATTCATAGAGAGACAAGGGTGGTATTGAGACAAGCGATGCGTATCAAGAACACGGTTCACTTAACCCAATGATTACACTAAACTTTGAAGATCAAGGACTGTCAATCACGGAAATTCTCCTGATATCGATACCGTACCATGCAAATATTCATTAGGTAGAAATTCAGACACGATATACATTAATAATGTTTTGAAATATATGTATTCTTCCATAAAAGCGTTCAATAAATATTACTATAAGGAATAAATATTTTCCAACAATTCAGGGAAATTTGTAGATACATTGAGAGCAATTAGGTTGCACACAGGGAATTCCTGATAATACCGATGGTAAATGAAGGAAACTAGGTCTTGGAGAAAGATGATCTGTAACTTGAGTATACACATGATCTCTGAGCTGTTGTTGCGTTCCTGAATTGAAATAATTATTGTATTGAACATTTAAAGCTACTCCTTCTTGTTCATGTCCACTATTTTTGATTGGCAATGCGGTACAAGGTGTTGCATCTACTATACTGTTAGGGAATTGTTCAGGGACGATATTTAAGAAACAATAGCCATCTCCATAGAAATTTCTTGAAAGACTGGAATAAATTGGAGCCAACATAGTACCAGCAATTTGTTCGTTAGACCTGGTCTCGTTAAGGCTTTGAGGAGGCTGAAAAGCTGAAGTATAGGTCGTCGAATTGATTCCAAAACTGTCACTAGCAAAATATTCGATAGCTTTCAATAGATCTTGACCACATCTTTGCAACACTAATTGTAGTACTGAGAGCTTTGTGTTGGGAAAGAGGCGAGCTAGTGTTTCCACTGAAGTTTGAGACACACTGCTTTCTTTTGTTTCCTCTCTATTGTTCACATTGAATACTTGGTTTTTGTTCTTTGGTGTACTCTCCTTAATCACCTGTAGAAAGAATATTGATCAATTAGATGTTATATCTCAATATCGTTGACATTACATCGATTAATCGCACTGTAATTTTAATTTATAAATGACAATAGCACTTCAATTATTTTATTTTTGAAATTTTTGTTTAAGTAATTTATTATACTGATTTACAATTTTATATTGTATAAAATTTTATATTAAGTTATTATGTGATTACATACTGATGAATTGAGACATTGATCGTTTAAAGAATCGTCTTTTTTCGAGTCTTCATCTCCTAAATCCTCTTTTGAAGGAGGATTTTCCTGTTTGTTATTATCCCCAACTGATTTTGGATCGGTTACTGCCATACCAAATATTTTTCCCGGAGGTAATCGACTAAGCTTCTGACCAGTTGCGACTTTAGCCATTTTTAGAGCAATAGCATCTTCTGCTGCCTGTTGTCTCTTAAGAGCCACCTTTTCGTAATTGATTTAATGCAATTAATTATAATAAATATAACACAGAAATATAGAAATTGTCATTCACAATGAAAAATGAAGTCAGATCAGATCATGACTCTGCGTCCAATTTATAAATGGACCAACCGCTTAGCTGATACTGCATATGTGTTTTCTTAACACCCAATGTCAATAGAGATACATATGGGACCATTTGGCACGTGTTATTCCCGGCCGGACCACCCACTATATTGTTTCACATTGTCAGAGTTATTGAGGAAGTCTGACAGAGTGTCCCTCTTTTAGATTTTATGCTTCTTCTAAAACGAAGATGAAGTAACTAAGAATCCAAGAGGATACCAAATCGTATCCTATTTTGAAAGATATTTTTTATTTTGCCATAAAATTATAAATTGTTTTAAATTAATTTTGAATAATTATAATAAATTTCAATAATGTTTAAAATTTAGAACGTTTAATAAAAAAAATAATAATTTTTAAAAATTTGTATTTCAAATATTTCAGAAGAATTTTAATATATTTTCAAGATCATTTCATTTTTCCAAAAGAATTATTTAATATAATATTAATTATTTAATATAAATTCAATGATAAAAATTAAAATATTCTAATAATTTTTATTATTTAAATACTTAAATACTTAAAGAATTATTATTTAAATACTTAAATACTTAAAGAAGATGAAATAACCAAGAATATCACTTCCAAAGATCCCAAGTTAATTTTAAAATTACTTAAATATTTGATCGTCTTAAATCTTTAATTGTCTTTGAAACCGAATATTTTTCAAGTACATATAATTGTAAAAATAATGATCATTAATGTAAAAGAAATCAAACAAATTAACGGTTGATTGATGGAATTTAAACTTGATTCAGAAGCCAATATTTTCTGCATTTCACGCAGGTTTGTTTGAGAATCTGATAGTAATGTTACCATCGAGCTAGAGGATGGATGAAGTATCGAGTGTCATAATGCCTATGCAAACAGAAATGAAACGCAATACCAAGCGTTAATGGATTTAATTCCTCTTCTTTCCCATTTTGATCGACTTTCTTTCTCCTATTAGAGAAAAAGGAGATCGAGTGGTACAAGTACAATAGAAACTAAATATCTCTTTGTCACTTCCTTCTGTTTTCTTTCTTTTTTTTCTTGCAAAAGAATATTTTAATAGCATTTTGGCTATATGAAAAATTATTAAAGGATGATTAATTTTATTAAATGTTGAAGGTAACAATGTTGACCTTTTTTTTTATTTCTATCTAAAGTAAAAGTTCATTAATTATCGTTAATATATATTAAAAAATTATTTAAACAACACTGGAATTAGAATGATTACAATTTTATCGTTTTAATAAATGCGTGCGTGAAATATTCAATTTTTCAAAACATTGAAAAGTCTTCAAAATCACAGAAAATACAACAAAATATAATCAATTGACAAAATGAAATGTTTAAATTTTTATTGTAAGTTAAAATCGAAGAAAAATATTACCTGTGCAGCCATCACTCTCTGTCTTTCTGCAATCAAAGAACACTTCGGACAAAGACATTCTCTATAACGACACTCTCTTTTGTGTCCCCTCAACCAAGAAATCAAACCATGATTCCTACACCGAGCACACTTCGGTCTCCTCTGTTTCAGCTCACCTTCTGTCTCTTCATTCTCCACTTTTTTACTCTTTCCACGCAACATAATCATTCACTAACAATGATTCACAGATTCATTCATTTTAATTTATCTAACATTCCAATTTTATTGATACAAAAAATAAATCTTTCTGATTAATAAAATATTAATAGTGGTCAACATTTTTATTTCTTTTAATTCACCAACAATAAATGAAACGATAAAAAGAATAAATAAATAAATAAAATTTTACTGACACAAAAAATATTTGTTCTTTTTTTTTATTAATCATCCACTATAATAATGATGATAACGATTCACAGATTTATTTATTTCAATCTATCTAACAGAACATAGAATATAATAAATGGAAAATTAACTGGAAACAGGACAATTGTTGATGAACGACTGAATGGGAAGCGAGCTGAAAGAATTTTCGTTCTAATCTTCAGCAACATTTGGATTTTTCCATGGTATCACGCGATTGGCTCTGCATCATGTACTTACACGTTATCGGAGTTTGCAGTGATTCCAGCATCCCTCCGAAGGAACAACAAGATAAACATCCATAGGACCACCCTTTCTTCACGATTGGCCCGCCAATGTTTGTTCTCTTCCGCCACTCCTACCGGATCACTTCTGGCTTCTGCGACTTTCTAAGTAGATCTACTGACACTTCTTTGGACATGGGTAGTAATGAAACGTCTCATTCTCCAAGGTAAAAATACCTTCTGGCTTTTATACACGGTGCATAAAATCATCCCTTAGCAACCGATTCAAAATACTATGATTTTAATCTCGATACAGCCCTTTATTTTTTTTATTCTATTAATTAAATTTCAAAGCATGTATAGAAATTGAAATTTTTAATGTTGATTTTTAATATTTTAAAAATTTTCATTTTTCTAAAATTCTTTTAATATTTTTATACGATTCGATCTTTGAGCGATGTAACAAAATTAAAATAATAAAAAATTGATAAAAAATTAGAAATAATAAATAATGAATAATTGAAATAAAATCTGAAATGAAATCTATCATTCTGAAAATAAAAGAAAATAGTGAAAATATATTTGAATTTTTTTAAAAAATAAATCTGAATGTATGTAATAAAAATTGTATATAAATAACAAAAATGAAATAATATTTATGACGATGTAACGAAAGAAAATGGCCAGGACAGGAACTGGAGAGAGAATGTGATTGTAGAGAAAAAAATTTATCGTCAAGAATCAAGATTGTATAATTCGCAGTTTTTTTTTTCATTTTTTTCACGAGTACAGATTCGTAGCCGGTTAAACGACTTTGGAGTCTGAACATTAATAATAAACGAGCTGTCGCAACAATAAATCTATCATTCTCGATATCATATGTTTTATTTTCTTCATTTCTTCTTTATTTCACTAAGTATTAAAACGTTCTTTGTGCCATTCTAATCGCACTTCTCACAAATATATGGAATGTGCAACCATGATATGTGATTCCTTCGTTTTTGTCGAATTACGACTGTCAAAGGTGGGAGAGTATACCGATTAAATGTAGACTTCTCTATGTCTTTTTTTTTTACGCTGGAGGTTTTTCTTTTTTTTTTCTTTTTTTTTTTTGATTTTCTTTCTTCTATTTTTTTTATATTTTCTTTTCTTCTCTACATTGCACTATTCTTGTTATTCCTTTTTCTACCACTTTTTTGTTTTTTTTTTTAGTTTAACCTGAGTCTATGTATATGGATATGATAAATTATTGATATGACTATTTGTTGATATGGTAAAACTTCGTTGATATTATTTTCAAATCAATCACAGACTTACATTATATTGGTTTTTTTTTATTTTTTTAATTTTATTTCTCTTCCCCCCCGCCTCCCCCCCACCTTCGATCCAACCAGTTTTTTTATAATTCATTAAATATTTCTTCTCTCTTCGTTTACATTGAATTTCTGCAGGAAGCAAAGTGTGGACAAGCATTAGCTGTTTTTCACATGGTCGTTAATATCCTTAATATCCCTTCTTTCCTTCTTTAAAAAAGTAACGAGAAGGTACGAATATGATATCAAGAGAGAATGCGTATTTTAAAATTGATCATATCACTTAATAACAAGCTTAAGCCTAAGTAGATAAATTCCTGTAAATAACGACAACGTATTTATTCTTTTCGAAATTTGGCACGAACGACCTCCCTCTCTTCTTCACATTCCAAATTAATAGAACTTCGATATTCGAAGACGAATTTTAATATCACTTTTGTCTTTTTCTTTTTTTAATTTTCGATAATGATTATTAATTTATTTTAAGTGATAAAATCAGTCAATATTACTAAAATATTTCTTCCCTTTCCATAAATTCATTGGAATTAATCTATAGGAAAAATGATGAAGAAAAATCGAATAAATAAATATTTTGAACAGGATACAATTCGAGTTATTTCGTACATAAGTATGCACTTAATTTCTATATAAAAAAGAAATTGATAAAGTAATAGAAACTTATTTTATACTATCTAGATTTTTATAACTTTAAATATAATTTTAGAATAATTAATTTAATAGAATAATATTCCATTTGTATTTATATTTGCGTGCTTCGTTCATAATGCATTCTCCATTATTTCTTATTTTTCATATAAAAATTTAATCAAATATTTTAATCGATCTGAAACTTATAAGTTTCTTATGTATTATTTATATCTATAAATTTCTATAATAAATGCATCTGATATTAATGTTATCTATATTTTTATAATTTTTTATCAATTGATTTAATCAAATTCAAGTTCTATAAAATTGTTCTAATTCTTTTCGTCTTCGATTGGATTATGAAATATCAAGATACATCGGACATTCATATAGACATAATAAAAAATAAAGCGTAATATCATAAGAGATCCATCGTGATTTCTATGTTTCATGGTCGTGCGTGCCTTAGCAATTATAACACGATAAAAAATTGATACTCTCAATTTATACGTGTACCTTATTCTGCTTGGCGCATATAAACTTTTCAAAATCACAGAGTGCGCGATCGGCGCATGCGCAACAAAAATGCGCACTCTTCGAACGAGGACATAATACATATGCGATTTCATTGACGAAAATCTTCGTTACAACAAAATTGTTTATATCACCAGAAAGCTTCGAAATTAATCCTTTGGAAATCACGAGTTTATTAATTCGAAGTATAAAAAGAAGCATAGTTTCGCAATTTCTCGATAAAATCTACAAAATTGTTCATCAATATTCGTAAAAGGAGCACTGATTTCCAGTGCAGATAGAAAATTGTGAATCTTCGATAAGATAAAAATTTTCAAAAATGTAATTTTAAATATTAATCGTGATTAAAAAAGGATTAAATTAAAAATTATGATTGCAAATTCTTACAAATAATATAAAAAGAATTGATCTATAATTACGCGGAAGAAGCTCACAATTTTTATAAATTACATCAATTGTGTATGGCCCCGAAAAAATCATAGAATACGATTTACCGGTTTTTAATTCGCATGTGTGTGTATATATGTTTTCTTCGTTTTTCCTCCTCCTAATATGTCTTCTTTTTTCTCATCTTTTAGCTTGCTGAGGGTCGATTTCATAAGGTCAGATTCGCCTTTGACTGAACACTATTTAACCTTGTATCTAAATATAACAGAATATATATATGCACATACATTCACATATAGATGAGCTAATGCATGTATGCATCATGTCATCAAGAAATTAAAGCAACACTGAACATTCTCACAAATCTTTCCCATCTTTTCAACTATGTACAATATTTAAAAAAAAAAATAATATAGTTAAATAATAATTGAATTTAGATTAATTCCGCTTTTCTTTATTTACAAGTTATAAAATTAGATTTGTGCTATAACGTAAATCTTGAAATATAAGTGAATCGACGTGAAACCGCCCTCGTTTCTAAAACGGTGCACTCATGTATATGCTCGTATGCTCAAGATACAAGATATACATATTCGTTTCGTGAAATAACCATTAGTAATAATAATGATCATAGCAAAACTGATAATTTGTCTATTGTAATATCAATGGGATAATGTTCGCTTTCATTAATCCCAATATGTTGGACTGAGTAGAGAATACACTGTTCGTCCTTTAAAGCTATGATTGAATGTATGGACACGAGTAGACAAGAAAATTGACTGCGTAAAAAGTGGCTGAAACCATAATTCGTTGATGTTCATAGAAAACGAGCAACGCAGATATTCTAATGGTCAAATTAGAATTTACATTTTCATCCACTCGTATCTTCATTGAATTTCTTAAACAAAAAAAAGTCTTACAATACAGAGATGAGATCGAATAAGAATTAAATACAAAGAAAATTGTAATAATGGCTCCAACAAAATCGAGGTGGAGTCTGAGCAAATTTTTCAAATTGATAGATTAATAGAATCCAGGTATTCTCCTATAAAACTTTATTATAAAATGTGCTATTAAGTTAAATTTTCTACACACGTGTATATAAATAGGTATTAGGGATAAATATTCTTCATCAATTATTATATTTTCTGATAGTATTTCATAATATCAAAATACAATTCAAAAATACTAGTTCTAAGATTAGAAAACTTTTGAAATCTAACTAAATCTCAAGTATAATCTAAACTAAACTTAGATTCAAATATTATCAAAATTAAAATCTAATTCAATTTTAAAAATCTAATTCAAATTCAATTCATTTATTTTTAAATTCGATGTTATATTTGTAAATACTTTCTATATTCTAAACTGAAGAAGAACTGAAGATTTTTTTCAAACTTTCTATTTTTTTTATTCATCAAATATTATCAATAGGAATTGATTAAAAATCATTGTGCCTCAAAATGAAATTTATAGCTATAACTTCATGTTCATTTTATATTAATGATACATATAATAATTCTGAAAATTTGATATTTAGATTGAAAATTTTGCCCAAACCTAGTTTAGGTACCTCTTTTACAACAATAAACGCGAATAGCAAGATGAACGAAACTCGAGTCGAGGAACAAACGAGCCCTTCGCGGCGAGTTCTTTTAATTAACGTTTCCTCGCAAACACTAACAAACCTACGTTTGTATATAATATACAGGAGGAAAACACTAAAATATGAGTCAACATGGAAAACGCGTGGTGCCTAATGAACCTTGTACGTGTACATGTAAATACATAAACTTCTCTGTTCATCTCTGTGTATTTGTGTATGTATGTGTATTTGTGTGTATGTTGTGTATTTGGGTTTATGTTTATATCAACGTGACGAGTAATAAATCCTAATTAGCATCATTACAAAAACCTTACAACTATTCAACAAAAACCAATCTTGTAACAACTTTTATCTAATTTTGTCGTTTCTTGTTCGCACGTTCCCCCTACTATATCCCTAGCTGAAGAAACTTGTGCGACACCGGTCCCAAAATTAATGATCGCAGTAGTCTCAGACAGCGATTTTGGAAGATTTTCGTGAAAGAGCATATTATTTTTTGAATCATATTCAGTATATCTCTTATATATTCATTATTACAATTTTGTACCGGTTACTCTTTCAAGAAAAATCCACTTTGTTTCATTGGGTATGTAAAATCATTTTTTGTTGTTGGTTCTTAATATAAAGATCGGTTATTGCCGGTCCAAACAATCACGTTTCTTGCATAGTAAACTCGACATAGCCAAACGGATGAAAGTCAAAATGTAACGAGCTTACTAATATAAAATAATCGCCTTTTTTTATATGACGATTTGTGAATCATGATTCATATATGACGGATATTCATCGTATACTTATGAAAATATTCAAACGATGATTCTCGTAAAATTCAGAATTGCGATTCAGATTTCTCGATTAATTTGCCGCCGTTGATTTTTTGTGACTAATAAAATATAGAAACAAATGTTAGCATTTACACGATAGCTAAAAATCGCTTATTCGTAGTAAACTGAATAAGGAATAAGTGCTGCGAAATTAAATATTACATCGGATGAGTTTCTATACGTTTGAATGTGTATTATACACGAATCGCGATTCACAAATCACCGCATGAAAGAATGATGAGATGTATACTGTATATGTGAATCGCGAATCCCACATAAAAAAATGCATATATATCGTTGGTCTTATGAAACCTAAGAGACCGAGTACGTTGTTCTGTATCAAAATTGAAAAAAATTTGTTGATAGTATAGAATAACGTTTTGTTAGAAAGAGACTAAAAATAATCTTAATGTTTTGAATCTACTGTCGTATGAAATCAGCATGTCTCTTACGAATATAACCTTACAATATACAATCATTTCAAGAGAATCCGAAACGTTTCAAAAAATTAGTTTTTTAGCACAAGAATAAGCTTCTTAATAAACAAGGAGTATTTTAGAATGTACCCTGTACGACACGTAGCTTTCTAGGATATTTATCATCCTTTTTGTTAACACAAATTTAACTTATATTAATACTGGTTGTGTCGAGATTACCATGGCAGATGTTATGCCGGGTCAAAAGAATGACAACAATGACGACTGTTACTTTTGTCGTTTTTTAGTTTCTTGTCGCCTGAAAATGCGATGTATTGCAATTTCTTATTCTTCTTGTTCCACTTTCGCCCGTTACATTACGCAGCATTTCTCTTTCAGACTAATCGCGTTGTTACTTTGTACAGGCTGTAATGATACTGATCTATTTTTTTCGAGCATCAGTAGATCCCGGAACAAGGCGTTTACGTTATGATTCGTCTTGGCAGATGTCTCCAAAAAACCACATCCCCAATTTGCGGCTTCTGCTGCACCTTCGCTCATTGATACTTCACGCACTGATGGACTCTCATCACATTTATTTCCAACCTGTTAAATAATTAAAAGAATCGAATCGAAAAATCAAATCATAAATTTGTTATTTTTTTATTTATAATTAAAAAATAAAATTTATATGAAAAATTATTAAAATTCTTTTGAATAGTTTTTATTATTACATCACTTATGCTATTAAAAAATTTAATAATATATATATATATATATATATATATATATATATATAAATTTAATAACATATATATATATATATATATGTTTAATAACATCAAAAGTTTTTTTTGAATAATTCGAAAATTAAAATAAATTATCAATTAAATCTAAAGAAAAAAATTACTAAAAGAAGTCTTTTATAATATATTTGAGTCATTAAGATTATCGATAGAAAATAATTAATTGATAAGATCATCGATATTTTTTATAATAAATTTTTATATTTTCTTTGTAATATTTCCGCATATCGATGAAAGATCTTTTAAACTTAAAAATCTCTATATAGTTATCAATTGAAAATTCATGTCAAAAAATAGATCTTACCAACATTATAGGTATCTGTGATATATCCTGCCCTTTAAGTTCTCTAATAATGGCCCAGATTGGTCGTAGTTCCTCGAGGCTTTGCCGTGAGCACACCGAATATACGAGGATGAAGGCATGACCTTTGCTTATGGAAAGCCGCTGCATCGCGGGAAACTGATGAGACCCCGTTGTGTCGGTAATTTGAAGCGTGCATATGTTTTTATTGCAGCTTATCACCTGAAATATCGCATCATAATCGTCCCATTTCGTTTATTTTTTGTCACGCTTCTCGTCGCACACACAGCACAGGTCTCAACAATTTCACCAACGAAGCTTTTATACTTTTTCTCTTTTCAAAACTTCTTCAGTAATTCCAATGTGCTTGAAACTAATATTGCAACAATTGATTAAAAAATAATTTAAATCTATTATAATTTCGATCGATATCGATATCAGCGAAAAATCAATTGAACAAAACTGTCGATAAATTGAATTATCGACTAATCAAACAATTCCAATTATTGCGCGATCTACAATATTTTTGTTAAAGTTAATAAAAACAAATCTTAATTGATATTTATGATATACATAGAATAAAATGAAAATGTACAAGCTAAAAATATCCTTTATGTTCTTAAATATTTATGAAGGAAAATATATCGTTAATTATTAAACAATAAAAAAATATTCAAATTAAAAATATTCAAATATCAATTAAAAATATTTAAACATTAAAAATATATATATTTAAATACGAATAAAAGAAACAAAAAGAAAGAGAAAATCAATTGCTTAGTTACGATTCAATTTCATGTAAATTTTATTATAATTACAGAACAAGATAATAATTTGAAGATGAGCGATTAGATTAAAACAATAATCTTGCATCATGTATGAATCATCAACCAAGCGTCAGCAATTTACGTCACGAAAAAAAAGTTATTTATCTGATCTAAAAAATTTATTATTATATACGATATATATTTATTATTTGCCTATCCAATTCAATTCTATTTCGGTTAAAAATTCTACATACAATTATTTTGAAAGGTAGGATCACAAAATCAATTTAAATGAGAAATCCAAAAATTCTAAAATATTATATAAAATGCAATAAAATTAGGAATCAAAGCAATTTTCTATTTTAAGAAAAATGATAAATTTTGTTTACAGTATGGAATTCTGGAAATAATTAATTAATTAAAAATAAAATTTGCATGTATAATTGCATGTACATTAACTTCGCATCTATAAGTGTTAGACACTATAAATATTAGAACGAAATATTAGAATTAATTTTTGAAAATGAAATATATGAATAAAAATTCATTCTATATTTATATTTATAAACAAAATTGGTAAATTTGTAATTTTTTTATAATCTTTAATTTTTTATATGTATATATATATATATAATAACATATATATTTTTTATACATAATAGTAAAGTATATTTAATAAAAAAAAAATTTTAATTTTTTTATTAATCTCTATGCAAGATAAGAGTTATATATATATCCTATATATCCTATAATCCTATATACATATATATAGGATTTATGTTTTTTTTTAGACTTACCTGTCTATATGTATCCTCGATAGTAGGTATATAGGATTCACGAAAAGTTCCTTTCACGAAACGCAATACGAGAGAACTCTTGCCAACACCACCCGCTCCAAACACCACCACGCGATAATCGTTGCTCTGCTCTGGCATTCTGACATCTGCCGTCCCGATGATGTTAACCCCCGTTAACCGGGGTCCCTTCAGTATAAATTTATCTGTCATACATAACGTACAAAAACGAAATTGACTTGAAAATCCATGGATTTTGCATAAAGATTGTAACAACCCTCCGCCATTCTATAGTTTTCTTTTTTTTTTTTTACACTTCTGTTAATTATTTACACCGATTAACATATTTTTCTTATTCGATTTCCATAAGAATGTGATTATCAATTGATTGTATAAAACAAATTATTTTGTACAACAATAAAATAAAATTATTATATATATGTATATAATAATAATAATAAATCTTTAATTGACGTCAATTTAATAAATTCAAAAAATTTAATATCAAATTATTGATTTACATTCTTTTTTTATCATTATAATTTGTTAATATAATATTTAACTTCTATAATGAACTATTATTATCATTTTTCTTAATGATATTGCGATATTTAATCGCTAAAAAAAACCGTCAACTTGATATAAATGCCACTTCATAATCCTCTTATGACCCGTAATCATCCCTCTACATGTGTATATATTCAACAAGTGATGTTTGAGACTCGAGACTCTTGTCATCGTTATCAAACAAGATTTTCACTAGAATATTCACATAGAAATCAATGATTATAATATTAAAACCAATTTAAGAAACTTCTATATCAATATTTGATTAATCGTTATCATTTCTATCATTTAATCATTTCCAAAATGTTTAAAAAAATTAAATAAAAATTAAATAATCAGTATAAACACATAACAGAAGTATATTCTGAAAATATATGTAACCAATTACTGAACCACGACCACGGTTAAATGTCGACGCGTCACGCATTAGATGATAAGATCTCGATCGTATTGACCCGATGATGCGGAAGGTCTGCAGATAATAAAGTATTTCGTGAACCTTGTATAGCAGACGATACTGTCGTGCGCTTTCTTTTCTTCAAGTCACTTAGATCTCCGGTAAACTATACTATTCCTGAAAAAAATGTTAATTTTCTCGATGCACTTCTCAATTTTTCTCTTCTAATTTAAAAAATAATGATAAAAACCGCATTCAAATGTAATTTTTGTTAAAATATAAAGAATCTTCTTCCACTCCAAAGGAAGAAGCAACGTGAATCCTTTCAAGAATCAGGATAATAACAATTGGCTTGAGAATGTTCGTCTCGTGTCAATGTAATAATTGCTACACAATATTCAAGTACTTTAATCACGACTGTTGATTACCAAATAATCGATTGGCAAATATTGCGTTCGATTTTTAATAGCCACAGAATCAGCATATTCGTAGCACTCAACGGTTGCTCGCTGCTGTAAACTTTCACGATCTCAAAGGAAAACGAAGCGCACGCCCTCCGCACCGGGACTCACCCTACTCCGCCAGTTGAATGTGTGTATGTGCGTTAGGTACGTGCGCACTATGCCAAAAGTATCGCGGAAAATCAATAGCACATTTGTGTATTTGTGACATGCACGTGCATCGTTGACTGTGCGTTTTCAATCTTTCTTGTTTTTACAGAACATTTTGGAATAATTTTTCCTTGACTATTTTACTGAAATATACGCTGGATTCATTTTGAACAGGAATGGTAAGCTTAATGTCAGATGCACTAAAATTCTTAAAATTCTACATGCATGATTCAAAAGAGATTTTAAGAAAGGATATTAATTTAAAAGTTATAAGAGGAATATTATAAAGAAATAGAAGATATAAATATTCTTATATATCATTTTTCATATTCTAATTATAATCTAATTATAATTGTAATGTACATAACTTACATAATGCTAATAAAATTGAAAATAAATATAAATATATAGTTTGGTGAAAAATTGATAGTAAAGTTCTTACACAGCACAGCCATAAAGTTCTTATAAAAATAATATCACTAACAATATAATTATTTAACTGATTTAATTTTTGAACTTCAAGTTTCTTTCAATAATGGATTTTTTATGATGACATCGCTTCCTTCATTTTCTATAGATTCGTATGTCCACTTACGATTATTCCTAATAAAAAACTTATTTTTGATATTTAAAAAATAAATAAATTTAAAAAATAATTTTTTAATATCATACCTGCATTCATGACCACACTTAGGAGAATTGCATTTAGGACAAGAAAAATGACATCCAGCACAATTTAAATTTAAACAATCACAAAGATCATCTCCTGTTTGAGTATAAA
Organism: Apis cerana; assembly: GCF_029169275.1. Taxonomy (NCBI): domain Eukaryota; kingdom Metazoa; phylum Arthropoda; class Insecta; order Hymenoptera; family Apidae; genus Apis; species Apis cerana. The sequence goes on along the minus strand of NC_083859.1, from coordinate 6,570,941 downwards.
CTCCATTTTCATCATACATAACATGTCTTTTGTGACCTTGATACAACCGTCGATGTAGTTTTCGTTTTTCTCTTTCACTATGTTCCGGATCAAAGTTACGTAGAAATTTTTTTGTTACGCTATCTACTCCTTTTTGTCGCGATCCTCGGGTACTTTTCTGTGATGAAAAATAATATAAGAATCTAGAAAAATTGAAATTTATGATAGTATATCAAAAACTTACTCGTTCAGCACGTGGAGGAGTCTCTAAAATTGGATGTGAATTTTCATTCGAATTTCCTGTATCCATATCTTATATTTAAGATTTGATATAAAGTTTTAATTATATATTTAATTATAAATTTTGATTAACATAACCTCCATTATATAAAATACTTATTATAATTTAAAAATCTAGTTTAAGATTCACATAATAGTATATATATTAATATTTGAGAAGAAAGAAAAAATTACACAATATAATTAAAAAATTGATTGCATTTTTCTTTAATTAATTATTTCACAACAGATTAACGATTTATCAAAACAAATTGTATCTTTTAATATCACATTTATATATTTCACATTTAATGTTCAGCGACATGAACGACATCCTGCGAAATTATTAGAAAATAATATTTTTTTCATTATCTATTGTTGATATTTATTAATTTATCACAGATGAAATTTAGGATAAATATAAAGATGGAAGTAGGATAAATACGAGAATTAGCGCCATCTGTCGATAAAATTAATATATAGATAAGAAGAGTAAATAGTAAGAGAAGAATAGAATAAAATAAAAATAGACTATCAAGGCCATCTTTTGAATATCAAAGAAAAAAATAAGATAGAATAAGCATTATAGATTAGCGCCATCTCTTTTTACAATTATTTAAGAGATAATGCTGGTTAATTTTTATTCTATTTTTTCCTATCAGTCTTTTTGTTTATACTTGCATTTGATACATAATCATAAATGAAATACAAATAATAATTACATTGATATTATATATAATATATATGTATGATATTAATTATTTATCATATTATATTTTTATCATTTCTCCTTTAAAGTAGAAGATTAAATTTAATAATAAAAAAATATTAAAATAAAAATTAAAAAAATATATAAATATTATATTCTCAATTTTATAATATATTTCTCATTTGTATTTAAGATGACAATTTCATAAAATATATCTCGTATAATATATTTTTATTAAATTCAAAAATTTAAAAAATATAATTTTATTTTTGGGAATATAATACAGTAGTATTGTAATATACTTGTAATATACTTAAATTATTTGTACTATATGTAGTTCTGACATTAAAACGGTAAGGATATGAAAAGTATTCTTGAAGTATGAAACAAAAAAATAAATATTAAAAAAAATATTAAATATTAAAATATTAGTTTGTAGATATATTGAATGCCGATTATAGATAATTATTTCTGTTTTCTTTCATAAAGAATGTTAGATGACTTAATTCGTACACGTGGTTAAAATTATAACCAAGTAATACATATATATATATATATATAAAATGCATATATATGTATAAGTAAAAATAATGATTGTAAAAATATATTAAAAAAAGAAACATATTGTAATTGAAAAATTTTCACACAATGGGAAGAAAAAAATATAATTGGAAAGCAAGAAATAATATAGAAGTTATAATTGATAACTCTGCGACTAAAAAGGTATTTCTATAGTAATATAATATAGTAATATAATTATTGAAAAAAATGAAAAGAAAAAATATTTACAAAATCTTTTTTAGATTCCTATAAATATTATACATCGTGAAGATAATTTTGATAGTTGTAATGCATTAGTCCTCCCAAATGAAAAGAGGAAAACCAAGAAGAAAGTTAAAAATACTATTACTACTCGATTATTATCTAAAAAACGTAGGAAACAATTAGAAAAAGTTATAGAAAAAAAGAAAAAAAAATTACAGGTAAGTTATTGAGCATAAAATTTGTTTTTATTTTATTTTTTTATTTTTACTTTAACAGAGAACAGAACTTCTAAAAGAATTAGCAAAAGTACAAGCATCACCAGAAGAATTAAAACAATATATATCTTTGACAAGTGTACAAACTAAAGGATTAAAACGTCATTTTAGAGAAGCCGAATTATCTGTTAAAGAATGTAAAATTGATTCGAATATTAAAAATGAAAATGATACAATAGAAATGCCTATAAATGCTATTAAAGTTAGCAAAAAAAAAAGATTAGCTATTTTAGAAAAAGAAGTAATTAAAAAAACAATTTCAAATTTAAATGTTATTGGATTTGATGTAAGTTAATAACAATCTATCAAACCAAACAACAAACCAAATATTAACATAATTGTTAATGTAATTTGTTATAGGAATCTAGTAATAGCGAATTAGAATCAGATACAAAGAATAATGAAGATGAACAAGAAGAAGGTGCAACAAATATTATATTTTTAGAAAAAGATAAAATAAAGGGAAAAAATGAGCATATTTCAAATAAAAAAAATGATCTCACAGACGGAAATATAACAAAAAATACTATAGAAGAAGAAAAAAAATCAGTCACTTTAATTAAAAAATCCTTAAAGCCACAGCAGCTGATAGAAAAAAAGTCTGCTCTGTTTGTAATGCTACAAAGAAAACCAGAAATTCAAGCAGCTAGATTAAAATTACCAGTAGTAGCAGAAGAACAAGTTATAATGGAAATCATTAATGAAAATCCTGTTGTAATAATTACTGGTGAAACAGGCAGTGGTAAAACTACGCAAGTTCCACAATTTCTTTATGAAGCTGGCTATGCTCAAGAAAAGTTAATTGGAATTACAGAACCACGAAGAGTAGCAGCTATATCTATGAGTAAACGTGTTGCTCAAGAAATGAATCTTACTGAAAAAGAAATTTCTTACTTGATTCGTTTCGAAGGAAATGTTACACCTGAAACAAAAATCAAATTTATGACTGATGGTGTATTATTAAAGGAAATACAGAATGTAATTATTTAAATAAATTGAATAGAATTCTTTGGAATAATTATAATCAACAATTTTTAATATTTTAGGATTTTTTACTGACGAAATATTCGATAATTATTCTAGATGAAGCACATGAACGTAGTGTATATACCGATATTTTGATAGGATTGTTATCACGAATTGTACCATTACGGAATAAAAGAAAAAATTCTTTGAAACTTGTAATTATGTCAGCTACATTACATGTAGAAGAATTTGTAGAAAATAACAAATTATTTAAAATGAAACCACCTATATTAACAGTGGAATCAAGACAATTTCCTGTTACAATACATTTTAATAAAACAACAAGCATTAATTATATTTCTGATGCTTTAAAAAAAGCTATAAAAATACATACTCGACTTCCTGATGGTGGAATTTTAATATTTTTGACAGGTATATTCTTTAAAATTTCAAATTATTTATAAATCTTATAATACATTTTTTTTAAAAATATATATCATTAATTTAGGACAACGAGAGGTAAATTTCGTAGTACGGAAATTACGTCAAGCTTTTTCTACAAAAAATAAAAAAAAAATTACAAAAAAAATAAAAAAATCAGAAAATAAAGATTTTTCAAAAGAGAAAGAAGATATTCAAGATAAAAATGATAATAACGAAAATGATAATATTGATAGTGATAATGATTTTTGTTACAAAAAAGCTATTCATTATAACAAATTATATCAAAAAAATCAAATTCAACTACCAAACATTAATCTGGATAAGTAATAATATATATTTATTTTTTTATATAATTAACTATTATATATTATATAACTTTTTTCTAATTATCTTATAATTATACACTAATTTTTAGTTATTCTGTATCATCAATTCCTATTGATGATACATACGAAGATTTAATTACTGCAGAAGATGATGAAGAAGAACAATTAAATGAAAATGAAGATGAAAGTGAAGAAGAAGATATTATTAATCCAAAGATCTGCATAAATGCACAACCATTATGGGTTTTACCATTGTATTCTTTGCTTCCAAGTCATAAACAAGCAAGAGTAATTTAAAAATTCAAAAATATTATAATTCGTAAAAATAGCAATTAAGAATTTAACAAGAATTAATCAATTTTTATCTTTAGGTTTTTGAACCACCTCCAGAAGGTCATCGTTTATGTGTGGTATCCACAAATGTAGCAGAAACTTCCTTAACTATACCTAATATAAAATATGTAATAGATTGTGGACGTTGTAAAATGAGAATGTATGATAAAGTAACTGGTGTTAGTACATACAAAGTCTGTTATACTAGTAAGGCATCTGCTAATCAACGGGCAGGAAGAGCTGGTAGAACTGGTCCTGGACATTGTTATAGGTATTTATTTACTTTGAAATATTAATTCATAATTAATTCATAATTAGAAAATATAATTTCTTTATTAATAAATATTAATTATAGGTTATATTCTTCAGCAGTGTTTAATAACCATTTTGAACAGTTTAGCCAATCAGAGATTCAAAGAAAACCTGTAGATGATTTAATTTTACAAATGAAAGTCATGAATATTGACAAGGTTGTGAATTTTCCTTTTCCAACACCACCAGATGTTACACAATTAAAAATGGCTGAAAAAAGACTAATAATACTTGGAATTTTAGAACAGCCAGCTATTGAAAAAGAAGGTATAATTGTAATTCTTTATTAATTAAATATAATCAATTATTTATTCATTGTAATTACTCTTTATTTAGATTTATATAGTGCTAAAGTAACATTACTTGGTCGCAGTATAGCTGCATTTCCTGTTGCTCCTCGTTACGGAAAAATGTTAGCTTTGTCTCATCAACATAATCTTCTTCAATATACAGTGTGTATGGTGGCTGCGCTTTCTGTTCAAGAGATATTGATGGAAACATTTGATATAGATGTTGATTCTCGGAATAAATGGTTACAAATAAAACGTTTTTGGGCTGGTACTGGCAATAGTTTACTTCTTGGTACATGATTTAAATTTTTTAAAAATTATGATAATAAGATGTAAATATATTAATTAATTAAAGATAATATATTCTACGAAAAAGGTGATCTGATGGTTTTAATCAGAGCTGTAGGAAGTGCAGAATATGCGGGAACTAAAGGAAAATTATTTTCATTTTGTGAAGAACATGGTTTACGACATAAGGCGATTGTGGAAATTCGAAAACTCCGACAGCAACTAACAAATGAAATTAATTTGAACATTCAAGATTTGAATCTCATTATTGATCCACAGTATGTATAGTAAATAATAAGAACTAAAAAAATGAGGAAATATGTACGGAGAATTCAAATTCAGAGAAAATCGGATTTTATATTTTGTTTTTCATTTTTTTAGTTAATTATCTTTATTTACATTATTAAAAAATTTATTTCTTTAATTTTAATTCAGGATGAAACCTCCAGTTGATATGGAAGCCAAACTTCTCAGGCAAATAGTTCTTGCAGGAATGGCTGATCAAGTTGCAAGAAAAGTGATGCCAGATGAGATTAATGAAGATCAAGATAAAGCTAAATGGAAATATGCCTATAAGTAAGATATTAAATATTTCTTAACCATTTTAAATATATAATTAGATAATTTTTTGTATAGAACTGTAGATATGGAAGAGCCAGTATTTCTACATTCCTCATGTGTTCTTCGAAAAATATGTCCTGAATGGGTAGTTTATCAGGAAATTTATGAAACAAATAAAATGTATATGCGTGGTGTCACAGCTATAGAATCAGAATGGCTGCCTAAATTTGCTCCTTCTCTATGTCAACTTGGAGATCCTTTGACTAATCCACCACCAAGGTATACAAATCTATTTTTTTTTTTTTTTTTATATATATATATATATAATAAAACATTTCTTATATCATTTAATTTATGAAGGTACGATCCAGAAAGTGGAAAAATAATGTGTAGTATAACAGGAACATTCGGAAAAGCAGGTTGGAAATTACCAATAATGGATATGGAATATCCATTGTCCATAGATGGAGTTAAATGGTTTGCATGCTTTTTTTTAGAAGGAAAAGTATTTCCAAAATTAAAACAATTCGTTTCTTCATTATTATCAACTCCTCAAAGCATTACCAAAGCATGGGCTAAGTAAGATTTTAAATAGAATTAAAATAAATAAAACAATTCAAAATTAATAATCTAACATGGAATTTTAGATTAATTCCGCGAACGCAAGAAATGACGCAACTATTATTATCTCATGGAATTATGTCAAAAGTACAATTATTAGAAACTTGGAAAGCAGATAGAAATTGTAAGTATATGTTTTTTGTACTTAAATATAGTCTCAATGATATTAAGAAATTATCGTTATAAATTTCAGTTCTTTTATCAGCTTATCAAAAATGGTTGCCAGAATCAATGCACGGACATATCATGATCATTTGGCCACCTGTATAATAAATTTTATATTAAATTATATATCCATAATTGTATATTATATAAATACTTGATATATATAATATAATATTTGAATTTTATAATATATAAATATTTAATATAATTATCTATTTCGATAAAATTTTACTTAGTTCAACGAAACTGCAATATTTATGTTTAATTTATATTTATGTTTAATATAATTTATGTTTAACTTAATTAGAAATTTTGCTTTGGTTTCGACAAATTATAATTTATACATATAGTGCTTCTATGTTTTATTTAATTTCAATTAATATAATTATTTAATAAATTAGTATCTTAACCTAATATCTTATATTACAGTATATTAGTACTTATATACAATAAGCTATAATATATTAAGAAATATCTACTTATAGTGAAGTTAAAAATACATATAATGATAGAAAATATAATGAATATTTACAAAATATTTGCAGTTTCGCTATGAATGGAAATTGCGCAAGACATTTTATTCTAAACTCCATTATTCTATATAAAGTAATCTTCATTTAAAATCGCATTGGCAGTGCTATGATAGTAAACATTTCAACATTTGGAAATACTGATTAGATCACTCTGTTTTTACTATTTTTTTTTCCTTCTTCTTGATTGGATTTTTTTTACAATCTCTATAAATATTATTTAAATCAAAAGCTGCTTTTATATTATCCTAAAAAATAATTCATTTTTTTATATAATGCATTCCAATTATATACATTCCAAAATTTAAAAATTTATTGTTACACATACCAATGAAAAAAGAAATTTAATCAGTTTTCCTTTATGATCTGCATGTGGACGTCTTTCTATTTCTTTACCTTCTTTAAATAAGATTAAAGTAGGAAGCTGTTTGCTGGTACTAGCATCACTAATATGATATTTTAGTGCAGCATCTGGATATCTACCTATATCTACTTTTCCGAATTTCAAATTTTCTAAAGCATATCTACAAATTTATAAAATATTATTTTTAATATAATATTATATAATTATTCATAATACATAAATAATTGTTCATTACGAACTCTGCTGAAAGTTCGGAGAATATTGGTGCAAAATTAACACAAGCTGGATTCCAAGCTGTGTAGAATGCAACTAACCAAATGACTTTTGTATCACGGTAAAGTTCTTCTTGTAATCCATTCGCACCACGTAAATACGTTACCTTTTCTGGACCTTGATATGTTGGTTCAGGAAACATTAAACCGCATACTATAATTATTGAATTATATAATAATGTTCATTTGAAAATTATTATCAAATAAATACTTACAAATGAATATAATAGCAAATATTATTCCCATACGAATATCTGCATAAAACCAAAGAATCAGATTTGCAACTTTAGTATATACAAAGCTGGATGATAAATAGCTTATCATAGTTACACTTCCAGTTTTTCGTGTCCTTATCATTATAACTATTATGAGAAAAAATAGTATCTCTGTTTCTCTCTAAAATAAAAATATATTTACTATAAAATATACTCTATTCAAATAATTTAATAACATTTCTATTTTTATCTTTAAATGACTTACTCCATCAAGTTCACATTCAGCTTGTGCGAATACATAATTACAAATAATTGATATACGTTTGGAAATAATGTATGAAAGACTAAGTAAAATATTTATAAAATAGTAAGGCTTCAACAAAAGTCGCAGATCTTTTTTAAAAGGCATTTTCTTTTAAATGAATATGAGAGGGGTTATGTATACTGATTAGGATAACAGCAACTCCCAAATTTGGGAGAATACTTTTATCCTATTTTAGCTTTAAACAAAAAGTGTTTTAATTGAATAAAAAATACTTTAAATAATTTCTTATAATTTAATTTCTTTTTCAGCAAAAATGTGTGAAACAATCTTAAACATCGATTATAAATTGCTTATGTCACGAATTCTTTCATGTTTAGTCAAACTTCAAATAATAATTTGAATTATTTTATAAGTTTTATTTACTTATTGTAATACAAAATTATAATAAAAAAAAATATAAGTGGATTATGATTTCACTTCAAAAAGTAAATAGTAAATTATTATAATTCAAAAGAATGTAAAAGAGAGAGAGAGAGAGAGAGAGAGAGAGAGAGAGAGAGAGAGAGAGAGAGAGAGAGAGAGAGAGAGAGAGAGAGAGAGAGAGAGAGAGAGAGAGGAAATTTTTCTATTATTTATTTAATTAATATATTAAATTATATTTTTTACAGATACATCAATACATAAAATAATTTAGATAAATTATTAATTATTAATAATATTCGATAAATAAATCAAATAAAATTATGATTAATATTTATTATTTGATAAGAATTTATAATTGATCATAATATATACGTTTATTGAACTTGATATCTTGTTAAATTTTTCCACAAATACGATAAGATTTCATATTGTAAGAAAATTTAATTATTTAATTTAAAAAATTTAATTTATTGTAAATATTACTTCTTATATTTCTTATATTATCAATTATTATAAATTTACAGTGAAAATAATTCACATCATATTCATCTTTTTGTAAATCTCATTAATTTTTATAGATTATCAAATCATTCCAGAAATATTATATCAAAGCAAAACAAATATATATACATAATCTAACATCAGAAAGATATATCCCCTCTTTCTTTATGAACAAAGATCATTAAGTCTTAATATTAATCAATAGCTAACTGAACTTCAAACATGAAGATCTTACTAACTATTTACTTGATTGTATATCTTTCTTTAACACAGTATCAAGAAGTTTTTGCTTTTAATAAGAGTATTCCTTTAGTAGTTATTACTTGGGATTATGAAAATGCTACACAAACAGGTATATTCAAAGAAATAATTTTATAAGACTATAATAATAATATAACAACTTTATTGATATTATTGTGTTTATAATTTGTTTTAGCATGGAATGTTTTGAATAATGAAGAGAGAAGTGCTCTGGATGCTATAGAAGAAAGTTGCAGTTTGTGTGAAGATCAGAGATGTAGAAAAACTGTAGGATATGGGGGTAGTCCAGATGAATCTGGAGAAACAACTTTAGATGCTCTTATTATGGATGGGTATATATATATATAATATACTTATATATACTTATATATACATATGTAAAATACTGTTTCTGATTTTATTATTTGTTTAAAAATAGAGTAACAATGGATGTAGGTGGTGTAGGTTTGTTAAGAAATGTTAAGAATGCAATTTCAGTTGCCCGTAAAGTTTTACATAATACTAAACATTCTTTAATTGGTGGAGAATTAGCCACAAAATTTGCCGTAGAAATGGGATTTAAAAAAGAATCTTTACAAACAGAAGAATCAAAAAAAATGTGGTTAGACTGGAAAACAAAAAAATGCCAACCTAATTTTTGGAAGGTAAATTATTTTTATTACAGAAATTCTACATATATTTAATTATATATATATCTTTTTTTAGAACGTAAATCCAGATCCAACAAAGAGTTGTGGGCCATATCGTTCAAAAGATTTTATGGATAATAATTTGGAAGAACACTTATCATATGTGACTGAAGAAAATCACGATACGATCGGAGTTATAGCTATAGATTCAAATGGGCATATAGCAGCTGGTACATCAACAAATGGTGCCAGAAATAAAATTCCTGGTCGTATTGGAGATTCTCCAATAGCAGGTGCAGGTGCATATGCTGATCAAGATGTTGGTGCGGCAGCTGGAACCGGCGAAGGAGATATCATGATGCGATTTTTACCAAGGTAAAAGAATTCAATGAATAATATAATTTTTTCTATTTTGTAGTTTTATATCTAGGGATTTTTTAGTTTTTTAGCTGTAGAGGAAATGCGCCGCGATGCCACTCCTACTGCAGCTGCAACCACAGCAATTAGTAGAATCGCTAAACATTATCCTACATTCACTGGTGCAGTAATTGCATTAAATAAACATGGAGAATATGGAGCTGCATGCAATGGAATTACCCGTTTCGCATATTATGTGGCCAATCCTGAATTAGGAAAGCCAACGATACATTATGCTACTTGTATAGATGCTAAATATCAAGTTTTTAATGCTAAAAACATTAAATGATTTTTTTGTAATTTCTTCGATTTTTAATGTTTATTAAGAGAAATTGATAATATTTTTTGACAAATTATTTTTGATTACAATAAAAGTTGAAGGTATGCAAAAATGAAGTATTATTATTTTCTAAATGAAATTTTAATTTTTTTATATTTAATTTGCTTAATAAAATTTAAATTTAAAATCATAATCTTTTTCCGTTAGATGTCAATAATATTCAAGATTTCTGAAGAAGATTCACATATGTAAAATCTATTAATCTGGAAATTAATAGAGAGGGAATAAACAAAATTTAACGACGCCATCTATCCAATGATAAAATTTATATTATGTAGTACTACTAAATAACTAGTAGATGGCATCGCATTGTATTATTTCTCTAATAGGTTATTGTTTCCTTACAGTTCTCCATTCTATTATTTTTTAACTTTGTGATATTTGTTAATAAAGATATTCTATTGTGATGATAGTAATCTGTCAAAATAATTCAATGATAAATTCTTTTTTAAATTAATATTGTAAATTTTAAAATATCAAATATATATAAGGTATATATTTACAATTTATAACATTAGTATTTTATCTAGTTTTCAATGTTTTATGATGATTTTAATATTTAATAAATTAACCTCGATATTTTAGAACATTTATATACAATAATCAAAATGCCAGAAACAACGGAAGAAGATATGGGAATGTCTGTTCGTTTAACGAACGATGATTTCCGGAAATTATTGATGACACCAAGAGCATCTGTTCCATCTGCTACTCCAGCTTCTGTACCTGGAACTGCTCGAGATGCTAATGCAAAAACTGCACAAACACCGAATGTTAGTGGTGGCAGTCGTGCAGAATTACGAAGGAAAAAAAAAAGTTTTTATGCCAAATTAAAAAAACAGGAAGAAGATAAAATGGCAGAATTAGCAGAGAAATATAGAGATAGAGCTAGAGAACGTAGGGATGGTACAAATCAAGATTATCAAGCAGAAGATCCAATGAATAGTGCCAGTGCATATCGTGCAGTTGCGCCAGATTTAAAATCAGGAATGGATGCAGCTGAACGTAGAAGACAAATGATTCAACAATCAAAATTCTTAGGTGGTGACATGGAGCATACTCATTTAGTAAAAGGATTAGATTATGCTCTTCTTCAAAAAGTAAGAATCTGCAAAAAAAAATGATTTAATTTGTAATATAGAAATAAAAATAAATTTATAAGATAATATTTTATTTTATAGGTACGTAGTGAAATAGAAGCAAAAGAACATGAACAGGAACAGGAAATGGAAAAATTGGTTAAGCCAAAGGATAAAAAGGATAAAAAAGAGGGAGAAAAGAAAGATGATGAAATGCAGTTTAAAACTAAAATAGGACGCAATATTTATAGAACAATTATAACCATGAAATCTAAACAGATTGAAAGAAATGAATTATTTACTCCTGGCCGCATGGCTTATGTAATTGAATTAGATGATGAAAATACAGATGTGGATATACCAACTACTCTCATTAGAAGCAAGGCAGATGTACCCACTATAGATAATACTCCTACTTTAACAACAAATGATATCGTAATAAACAAACTGGCACAAATTTTATCTTATCTCCGTCAAGGTAATCGTCATGGTAAAAAAGGAAAGAAATATAAAGATGGTAGATCAAGACCTGATGATATGAACGACATGGATATTGCTCCAAGACCGCAGGACGAAAGTATTTATGGAGATATTGGTGATTATGTTCCAACAATTAGTAAGAAAGATCCAAATCAACCGCGGGAAAAGAAAAAAGGTTCTTATTTTGATAAACCAGAGAATGGTTTGGATACGGATGATAAAGCAAATACTCCCCAATTGCCAAATGTTGCATCTTCCAATTCAGATAATAATGCACCAAAAAAAGGTGCACTCCTTAATAAATTAGCTGCTGAACCAGAAGGATATGCAGAATGTTATCCAGGCTTGGATGAGATGCAAGATGCTATAGATGATTCGGATGATGAAGTAGATTATACCAAAATGGATCTTGGTAATAAAAAGGGTCCTATTGGCAGATGGGATTTTGATACACCTGAAGAATACAGTGAATATATGAATAATAAAGAAGCCTTACCAAAAGCAGCATTTCAATATGGTGTAAAAATGGCTGATGGCAGAAGAACAAGAAAATATAATAAAGAAAAGAATGAAAAAGCTGAATTAGATAGAGAATGGCAGAAAATTCAGAATATTATGAATAAAAGAAAACCCACGACAGTATTGGATGGTACATCAGAATTCAAAGTTCCAAGATATTAAATATTCAATCTGTATAAATTTGTTTTCCCAATTAATTTTATTTCGTTAAAATAATAATATTATATGTATAATATATAAATAATATATAATAGTATATAATCGATTTGTTCGTGATTAAAACATGTACAAGATCAGGGATATAATAAAAGACTGTACAATATTTTTAAATCTGTTCTGATTTTCTGAAATTGCGTTCTAATATCATAATTAAAAATTTACATTATTTTTTATTCATCTTGACCCAAGTTTTTAGATGCTTGTGACCTTAAACCGACTAAAACCAGTACGAAACTGGTCATGTAAACATCATATTGATAACCTATGACCAATTGATAGGGAGGAATCTTTCATTCATATTCGTTCGAACCAGTTAAAACTTGTAATTTACTATTATACATAATTATATATAATTTACTATATTTACTATAATAGATCTAATAAAACATTATTAATTCTTAATGTTTAAGTATTTTATATATTTATAATAACTGGTTTATTATTTTATAAATTATATTAAATATTTAATATTTAATAATTTATTAATTTATATTAAATATTTAATAATTTTCTCTATTTTCAATCAAAAATCTTTTTTGAAAATATAATTTATTTTTAATTAATTACATTCGATGCTAATATGTATTGTATGTACTAAATAATTTGAATTTATAAATATTTATTATTAATTCTATACATATATATATATTCAAAATGAGCGTGCTTTTTATTATATAGATATATAGACTATTATATGATGTATAAAATATAAGTTCATATCAGAATATGCTACATAATCCTAATAATTCCCGATTAATTTATGGTATATTCATATTTGACATTTTCGTTGGTTGATAACGTACAATATTATTCTTAATATATTGTAATTATTACTATACTATTCTATTGTTTTATCCATACTTTCACATATCTGAAATTCATTAACTCATTATATTTTTAAGGGGATGCACTGGGAAATCCACGTTAGCTGATAAAAATCAGAATAACAATCGTAATATACAGATAAATATACAGAAGAGTTAAAAAAAAATTTCTTGACCCTGGTTACTGATACAGCCAGCTTATATAAACGTAACACGTTTTAGCGCGTTTCAGTTCGATAGTCACAAGTGTTGCTTAATCGTCGAATAACAGTCAGTGAAGTGAATATATTTCTATACAATCAGAAAATCGAAGATATTAATTTTCTAATGCTGTTCCTGAAGAATTTCCTTTCAATACGCTCCTACGTCGTGAATACCGTAAGATAAAATGCTAAAATTTGTAAATACATATTGTATAAAATATTGCTTTATTATTCGAATAATTTAAACATAAATGGTAGAAATTAGAATAACGATTGGGTGATAGCATATTGGATACATTTGGTGATAGTAGATGATAATACATTTAATGCTAATAACATGGTCATTGTAGAAATAGAAGAGTAATTCCATTTATTCTTCTTCCTATCTTGTAACAACTTTTCCTTTGCACAGCTTCTTTACTATGTCTTCTCTTTGCAGTTCACTTGAAAGTACAGTGAAAGTTAGAAGAGATCGCGGAACAAATAGGTATGTATATTATATGCTGCATAATGTTTGCTATAACGGCATGATTAATATTTGGTATTGGGTCAATTGAAGAATAATAATAATATATATAGAGAGAGATTTATTAAAATGAGTATAGTGAGGTCATAAAGAATTATGTTATGAATCCGTATATTTATTTAAAATATTTATTTATTTTTTTTTTACTATATTTATTTCTCTTTATAATTATATATTTTTATATTTACTAATAATTTAACTATAATATTTAATTATATAATTAACTATAATCATTTTAATTTTTTAATTTAATTATTTTATTTCACTATATTTCACTATACTCTTTCATGATAAAAAACATTGTTAAATATTAGCAGAATAAAAATTAAAATATCTTGAGTATTTAGACGACAATGGCGCAACTCAAAGTGGCAATAATCGGTCAAAGCAACTTCGCAGCCGAGGTTTACAAACTTCTGAAATTGAATGGTCACCAGATTACAGGGGTCTTTACTATTCCTGACAAAGGGAATCGAGAAGATCCTCTGGGTAATTATATATTCCACAAAAAATTTATATCGATCAACGGATATTATTAATATTTTGACATTTTACTTTTTACAGCCATAACAGCAAAAATCGATAATACTCCAGTTTTTAAGATCAAGTCTTGGAGAAGCAAAGGAGCGACCTTGCCGGAAGTGCTCAAGTTATATAAAGGAATCGAAGTGGATTTAAATGTTCTTCCATTCTGCAGTCAATTCATTCCCATGGAGGTCATCAATCATCCTCGTCATCGCAGTATATGTTACCATCCATCTTTACTACCAAGGCACAGAGGAGCTAGCGCTATTACCTGGTTAGTTCTTTTAATACGTAATATGTTACACGATTGAAATTACCTAATATAATATAGAAGAATGTTTATGGACTACTATGTGAATTCTTAATCGCTTATCTTAGCAAAAGAGTACCACTGGCGACAAGAAAGGGAAGGAGGAGTAATAAGACACTGTGAATTGAAACGCAAGCTTATCTTGAAACTGGTTCGACTCCGTTTTCGTGTGCAATCGAAACGTATAATACATGTTTATTCTTAGCTTTCTCGTTTAATGAATATAATGATAAGAAAACCGATAAATTTTCAAGAATCACTGTGCAATCATTCTTTCCTAAGTAATTCAAGTTTATCATGCAAAAATAATAATCTTCTTATGCTTTTTTTTTTTTTTTACTTTTCTTAGGACTTTGATAGAAGGAGATGATACTGCAGGTTTCTCTATTTTCTGGGCCGATGATGGTCTCGATACTGGACCAATCTTGCTTCAAAGATCATGTAAAGTAAACTCCAATGATACTTTGGATTCTTTGTACAATAACTTTCTGTATCCTGAAGGAATTAAGGCCATGGTGGAGGCCGTAAATCTTGTAGCTAAAGGAAACGCTCCTATGATTCCTCAAAAGGAAGAAGGAGCCACTTATGATCCTATGATGAATAAAAAAGAACTTCAAAAAATAGATTGGACTAAGCCTGCAAAACAAGTTCATAATTTCATACGTGGTCTCGATAGCACTCCAGGTGCGTGGACTATTATCGATGGTGAAGAAGTTCGTCTATTTGGTTCTATCTTATGGAGTGGTGATCAAATACCCGAACACGAGATTGAAGTGAATGTAGAGGATAGATTGGGCATTATTCATAAAGATGGACTGTTAATTAAAGCTGTTGATAATCACTTTATCAATGTGGAAAGAATAAAAGTTGGAACTAGAATTATACTTGCAAGCCAATTTGGTCAGAAGAGTGAAGATACCATAATTGAATTTACTGCAGAAGAACAAAAAATCATAGAATCTTTGAAGCGGACTTGGGAAGGTATTCTAAATATGGATGTTAATGAGGATACAGATTTCTTTGCCTGCGGTAAGATATTTATCCAAAAACATATTTGAAAGAAATTATCCAAAAACATATTTGAAAGAAAAACATTTTAAAAGAAAGAGCATTGAAAAATTTAAAATATTTCTTTTACAGGTGCAGGAAGTATGGATGTTATAAGATTAGTAGAAGAGATAAAGGATAATTTGGGAGTAATTTTGCAAAATATCGACGTCTTCATGGCTCCGGTGTTTATTCAGTTTGTAAATAAAGTAGTTTTAACAGCACGAGGTATCTCTACCTCTAAAGAAATCAAATATGATGTTGTGGAAGTGCAAACGAACAATATGACTCTAAAATTCCCTAGACAATTATTTATTAATGGAGAATTTGTAAATGGCCACGGAAATCCTATAGACACGATTAATCCTCATGATGAAACGATTATTTGTTCTGTTGAAACTGGCACCGTGGAGGATGTGGATAAGGCAGTTAAGGCAGCCAAGAAAGCTTTCGAAGAAGGAGAATGGAGCAAAATTAGCGCCAGAGAGCGTGGAGCTCTTCTTTTCAAGTAAATATTTTCGATTGTAAATTTTTATTTATTTTAATTAATTCTGAATCAATAATCTTTTTTTCAGACTAGCAGATTTAATGGAACAACATAAGGAAGAATTAGCAACCATAGAGAGCATAGATTCCGGGGCAGTATATACATTAGCCTTAAAGACCCATATAGGAATGTCCATCGAAACTTGGAGATATTTCGCTGGTTGGTGTGACAAGATTCAAGGCTCTACTATACCAATAACTCATGCCAGACCAAATCGTAACTTAACCTTCACCCGAAAAGAACCTATTGGTGTCTGTGGCTTGGTAACTCCTTGGAATTATCCTTTGATGATGCTTTCTTGGAAAATGGCAGCTTGTCTGGCAGCAGGCAATACTGTGGTAATGAAACCAGCACAAGCTTCACCTTTAACAGCTTTGAAATTCGCAGAATTAACTGCAAGAGCTGGTTTTCCACCTGGAGTGGTGAATATCGTACCAGGAAACGGAACTGAGACTGGAAATGCAATTTGTGAACATCTTCTAATTAGAAAACTAGGCTTCACTGGGTCTACGCAAATTGGACAGTCTATAATGAAATCTTGTGCAAATAGTAATTTGAAAAAAGTATCCTTAGAATTAGGTGGAAAAAGTCCTTTAGTTATTTTCGAAGATACTGATTTACAGCAAGCAATTAAAATTGCAATGAACAGCGTATTTTTCAACAAAGGAGAAAACTGTATAGCTGCTGGTATAATATTCAGAATATTGTATAAAAATCTTATTTAAAAAGTGATTAATCTATTATTTATAAAAGAAAATCAAAACATTTATTCTTTTTAAATAGGTCGGCTATTTGTGGAAGAGACAATTCATGACGAATTCTTAAAAAGGATAGTGGAGGAGACTAAGAAGATTTCCATAGGAAATCCTCTAGATAGAAGCACAGGCCATGGGCCACAGAATCATAAAGCTCATTTAAACAAACTTTTGAAATTTGTGGAACGTGGAATTAAAGAAGGAGCTAAATTAATTTATGGTGGAAAAAGATTAGACCGTCCAGGATGGTATTTTGAGCCAACAATATTTACAGACGTGAAAGATGACATGTACATAGCTAAAGAGGAATCTTTTGGTCCCATCATGGTTATTTCCAAATTCAGTTCGAAGAACGTAGATGACATGATTGCAAGAGCGAATAATACAGAATATGGATTGGCTTCTGGTATCTTGACAAAGGATATTAGTAGAGCTCTTAGATTTGCTGAGAAAATAGAAGCTGGAACAGTATTCATTAATACATATAATAAAACAGATGTGGCTGCACCTTTTGGTGGTTTCAAAATGTCTGGTTTTGGTAAAGACTTGGGTCAAGAAGCTTTGAACGAATATCTAAAAACAAAAACTATCACTGTAGAATATTAGAATATTTTATTTCAATTTCATTATTCTTCATCACAATCTCGTCTTTCATATTTCATGTATTAAATATATATTTGTATTATAAATTTTTACATTATTCATATCCATAATTTTTTTATTTATATTAAATAAATTTTTTGATTATTTTATATTTCGTTTTTAATTTGAAAGACCTAAAATAATATCTAAAAGATAACCGTTATCTCTTAGGAGACAGTAAAATCTTGCTCCCACGTATGCGAGCTATATAAACAGTTTTTGTACGAGCTCCTTCTAGTTTAGTAATCTTTTAAAACTCCAGATGCTTCAATGCGTTTTTATACAGAGACAAGTGTACTCCATTTCTTTGAATAGTCAGCGGTTATACCATTATTCCTTTCCAAGATCTATTTTTTCTTCTTTCTTCTGTCTTCTAAATGCAATTGGTTTATTTAATGATTATAATAGTTGGAATGCTATATATTATAAGATTGATTTATGATTTATTTATTATAAATAAAAGAATATTCAGCAAATCTGATTCACGTCAATAAGAATATATATTGAATTAATAATTCTTTTACAAATTCTGCTATATTTTTATTTATTAAAATCAATCACCTGATGTATAAGAAAAAATAGTTTAATTTTGTTCTTTATAACATATTTGAAAATTATTATTTAAAATTATTATTTTATTATTATTAATTATTATTATTATTTATTTAAAATTATTATTTATTTAAAATTATAAAAATTATCGATAAGATCATCGATAGTTTGACTTATATAATTTTATTTTATTTTATATAATTTTTCTGAATTATTTTCTTAATTTCATTTAAATTCTTAACTTCTCTTAAATTTATTTGATAATTTTATCATATCTAGAATTCATATAATAATATATAACATTATTATATATCTATATTATGTATATCTATAATTTCATAATATTATCAACCGTCTTATATATATCTTGGAAATTTCTTCAAATATTAACTCTTTTATTTACATACAAATTCATCACAATTGAATATTCTATAATTATTTCCTTCATGCATTCTTCATTCAAAGAATAAACGAAACGCAAAACGCTAACTGAAAGACAAAGAATTTGGCCGAAATTAATGGACACGTGTTATTTTTATGAATACCTGGGAATCCAAAATCAACATAAAGACCTCTACATAAATAGATGCATGTATGGTCAACAACCTTAGGGGCAAGAACAGCCATTCTCATAAACATTCCACTTCCCTCTTTCTTTTTTTATTCGATATAATCCTAATGAAAAAATAAACCTATACTATAGATATAATAATAATAATTATAATTGTGGTTATTAACATTTGATTATTAACAAATTCCTAGAAGAAGAGAAATAAAAATATAAAAAATACAATGAATAATAAAAGAATAAGTATCGCGATATTCCTCGTGATAAAGGTGTTATGTCAATGAATGGTTAATCTAATTCTTTCTGATGGTTACGAATAGATTTCTTCTATAAAGACTTTGAAACATGGTCTTCTTGCTTGAAATTTCGAGGATTATTAATTTTGAGAATTAATTCGATGACCAGGCGAATACGGTTTCTCCATACAGCATTATTCATTGTGAACAGGAAATGCAAATTTTTCTCTGGCCCGGTTCTGCCCCCTCGCCTCAGGACACTGCCCTTTGACCCTTTCCAAGTCCCCTTTGCTTTCATATATTTCTGTTTATCTTATTTTTCCAATATGCATTGGCCTTTTTTTCTTCTTCTCTTTTAGATAGGTCTTTCAAATAATTGATAAACTTTCGATGGTGTTTTTCTGATTTGAGTTAAATACTTGCATCTAAATGTTTCTTATATTTTATTTTCTCTAAAAAATGTTATTTTTATTTTCATTACATACAATTATTAAAAATAAAGTCTTTAATTATGGAATATGATAATAGGGATATTTAGGGACAATAAGGATATTTTTAAAAAATTATAGCTTTTGTTATTCAATAATATAAAAGAACGAAAATTTTTTTACTTATTTTCATTATATTCATTATATATTCATATTGCATAATCAATAGATAGATCAGGAATGAAGTATAATGAATCTTCAATTAAAAATTGATATAATCATTTCTAACTGATCTTCAAAAAACTTAAGTTGTTATCTTGAGTAAAATTTGTAATACATCTATAAATAAAGTATCAAGAATACAAAATTCTTAAATAACAATTTCACTTGTATAAAGCCTGAAGATTTGATAAACCGATAAATGAAATTGCAGATTTGACAAATTAACATGGTCAAAATTTAATTTGCAATTCACTTAACAATTCCATTGGTTGACCAACAGAGGAAAAGCTACGCATCCCGTGTCCAAGTGTCGCGGATCCCCTCTTCATTCGGAGGATCGCACCACGTGTTTCTTTCTCTCGGAATCCTCCCTTCTCCGCAACTGTAAATCAAGTTCACTGTTCAGTAGTGTTCAGTTCAGTCGCCCTCGGGATATCGTACCAGTTGGTGGTTGTATTATGGTTATATCTTCATTAATTTTGCATATTTCTAATTTAACAGAATTGATTCAAACTGTTTTAAATCATTTTAAACCGAAGAGTGTAGTGTTATAATAATTTCGATCTTTTCTAGTTTTATTTACATTCTTTTATTTTGTTTATTCATCTTTTTTCAAAAAAGAAAAAGAAATGATTCGATATTTTTAATCAAATGGATTCATTGAATAAGATATATATATATATATATATATACATCGCTTAATATAGTAGTGTACAGAGGCTGATTCTAACCTTCCTGTGATACCATGGATATCACGCTGGGCGGAAACGAATATCTTTTTGTGGGCTATGCATGTTTGGTAAGCTGATTCGTAGGGTATTCCATAAAACACAGATATTATATCATGCTGTGACATATCCTAGACCAATTATTATTCACCTACATTCACTTATATCTCCATAGATTTATAATACATGATCCAATTTGCTTATTAATTATATTTGATTTTTAAATTGTAGAATAAATATTAATTTCAAAAAATTGCGATTATTGTTAATTTTATAAAGATATATAATTTGTTATAATAATTATTTTAAGATTTTGAGAAGTGACAATAAAATTTTTCTCGATTTTATGATAAAATTAAATTGTATGTCAAATAATTAAAATGATAAATTGAATATCACTATTATACTAAATAATTCCGGATATCATATGTCGCATATTGTAATTATAACGTGAATGCAAATAATATTTCTAGGTCAAGAATTGACTACATTGGCTACATTATTCTTAATATATTCTTCTTAACTGTCTTTGATTTAAAATCAAATAACGAATAGCTAACAAAGTTTCTGTCGAACTTATAAACGATCTTCTGAAATAAAAATTGAATGTTTCAATAGAATATTTCATAAATTCAAATGTATATTTTATTAAAATTAAAATTAAATGAAAAATAAGCCTAAGCGTATAGCGTGGTACATCGACTCTAGTTGATTCGAGAAAAATCAACTACAGCGTAATGTATGAGTCATCTTCCATCACAGTAATATATACCTACTAACTCGGAGATTCTCGTCCTTCTCCGGCAAGGAATTTTCAAAGCATTTCTGACTAGAAATTAGCATATTGGGTGCCAGGGTTCAATTTCTCTTTCTCAGAACTGCAATTTTTCATTGAATAATTTTTTTTAATTACTAATATGAATGCTACATATGAATGAAAATAAATAAATATACATACATAATCATGTTTCTATTTTAGTAAAAGTTGTTTTATGCAATAAAAAACGTTCAACTTATACAATAAAAATTTGATAATGTGTTAATCCGAGTTATGATGTTTAAATGATAATGACAATTTTTTTTTTTTTTACATTCCTCTTAATTCCTCTGATTCGATCAGGCTGCAGTTTTTTTACATCCATTGTGATTCAATTGTGAATCATCGAAAAAGATAAAACTATCGGTCCACTAAAAAAACATTCCAGATGGTCCTGTAAAAGCGGGTCGACTGAATGAATTTTAAAGGCCTCATGTGGCTCCTCCTCATGACTGTGCGATCATTTTTCCTGCGAACAACAAATGTTGTTGATGTTGAAAATTATAAGTGTATTGTTTAATTACCAAGAAAGGAAGAAAAGTTTTTTGTTTCTAATCTTTCGTTTTCATTATTTCAATTTAAAAATATATTTTTCTATGATCAAATATATTAAATATTCTATATGAAATTTCTATTCCCTAAAACTAATAATCCCTACTTTTCTAATATAGATGAACGTTATTCGATTAAGTTCTTATTCGAATAAAAATTTTATTTAAATAATCTTCAAATAAATGAAATTATTTGCAAGTAACGAATAATTTTTAAATGATTTCGAATAAATTTATTGAAATTAATGTGGACGGGAAACTGAAACTAAAATCAAAATTAACGGTGATCGCTCTTAATTTCGAAGATTAAAATTAATATATGTTAACCTGATAAATGATTTGATTTAATAAAGAAATTTTTCCAATTTCTAATTTATCACTTTAAATATCATATCAATGTAATATTTTCCTGATGAAAATGAAATTAAACATTATATAACTTTATATAAACAATTATTGTACCAATAATTTTTCCTTTTGTTTTTCCTTTCTCTTTAGTCAAAGTCCTAATTATATATTCAATTGTAAGATTAATTGTTGCGTAACATCACATACCATTCATTAGCTTTTTTAAATTATGATTAAAATCTTATTCGAATAAAATTTCATTCGAATAACGTTATAGATTATTACTAAATAAATCCTACTTTGGTGTACTTTTTGATTTTCACAATCATCGATGAATTTTTGAAATGAAATCTGTGTTTCTTACATACGAAAAACTTTATTCGTCATTTTTTATTTTCAATTAACAATTATCCTGATGATTCCGCACTTGTTACAAGTATTTTTACAAGTGTTTGTATTATACCGAAGGGACCGACCGAAAACGCATCAAACGATGTAAATTTAATCCATGCATTAGCACGCACTAGAACAAAACTTGCGGATTTTTTTTAGCTATGTAAGAAACATGTTAAATAAAAATAATCAAAATTATAGCAATAATGTAACTTGATTGAAAAAAAAACGTCTCCCTATAGTTTTTATGACTCTTCCTATAATTTGTTCATAAAATCTTTGTTCATGGAATAATTAATGAAATTTTTTGGATTGAATTAATCAATCATTTTAATTTAATAAATAAAAAAGTTTTTCTCTAACGAGATTTTTCTTACTGTTAATATTAAATTATATTATTTCTTGATCTTAAAATTCTTTTGTACTATTTCAAATTTATCCCTTAAAGAAGAAAAACAACTACGAAAGAAGAAACAACATCTATATACTATAAAATCTGAAACATGCTAACCCTCGACCAGTCGTGAAGCAGATGTGTGCATGTGTGTTTAATGCTAACCAACATTAGTAGGTGGAGAGAGTTTTCTGTTTTCCACAAATCTTATGAAAAGAAAAAAAGATGAGCAGAAAAAAGAAGGGGGGAGGGGAGGAATACTTATTCAAATCAAAGGACAAGAGCGATTATAACTAACGAAAAATTTTCTGTAATCGTATCAAGAGAAAGACCAATGACTCTGAATTGTTCCTAAATATTTCATGTGTATCCAAAGTTTGCTCTTTAAAATACTTTGATAAATATTTTATAACCATCTAATAATATAAATATTTATATATACATATATTATAAACATTTATAAAAGAGAAAATTATTTAGAAATTTTTCTTTTCAATTTCAACTGATCTAATTTTTAATGGAGAAATAATTAAAATTGTAATTGATCCAGAATAGTTGGATTTCTAATTTCTGTTTATATGACAATTTTAAATAGGTTTAGATCATTAACTCATGGTTCTTAGTAGTTTTTATAATATTTTAAGTGAGATTGAAGAGTGGAGATTAATTTTCGTTTAGTTGTGATAATAATATTATTGAAAGAAATTCAAGTGTTGATTTGCCTTGTACATATTAATTTAAATGTACATTTCATAAATATAAACGATATATCTTTTCATAATCAAAGTTTCAATAATATTTTAAAATAATTTATATAGTTTTAATATACATGTATGTTAAACTTCCAAATATAATTTGATTTATATATATATTTATCAATATGATAATGAGAAATTGAAGATAAAATCATAGAAAATTACAATATTTATGTTTTCTAGCATGAAATTCATAAAAAAAAATATCCAAGATTTCCACATCTTTTGTCGCACTTAGAATTACATTTACTAAGGTGATATCTTATGCAGCTATCCGCCCCTTCCTGTTTCCTCTTATGGCTGAGTTAATCTCTAAAGTACAACATCCTGTATAGAAGTTTCAGTAGTTATAAAGTTTCTGTTTTAATTTCACAAAATGTTCAGTCAGAGGGCATCTTCCTTAAAGTTTATATCATTGGTTCAGTTAGTTTTCGTTTGAATTTTTCTTTAATTATGGAAATTCCAGTATAATTGTGTATAATTGTGTATAATGTAAAAGTAATTATATTATATTCAACATGTGAAGTTCTAAAAGTTTGAATTTGGAAGTTAAACAGTGACAATGTACACCAAATGGAGAATATTTTGCATTCTTTTGCAATATTACAAGAAATATTGTGAAATATAAATAATTCTGAGCTGATTACGGTGCGGCTCGTCATCGGGCACTTTGCTATTTTTTAAACGCAAGCTGCCTTTTGAAGGGCAACACCGTACTTAGTGAAACGCAACAGAACATTTTCTCTTCATTCATTTTGTTTATAGTCACTGAATTTCTTTATTCTTTATATAAGACTGTAGAAAAAAAAAGGAGAAAAAAGTAAATCGTATTTTTGATACGACTATAATAAATAATTATACTTCTTAACATTCTGATGACTATACTTTTTTTCTCGTCCTCTATCAACAGATACACATAACCAACGGAGTTCTCCACTTTTTTATAGACATTTTATTTCATCTTAAATAATTAGTTCTTATATAATTATGAATTATCGCGAGATAGAGAGATAGATATGTAGATAGATAAATAAATAGATAGATACAGAGATAGATAAATAGAGAGAGAGAGAGAGAGAGAGAGAGCGTGTATGTGTGTAAATGATCACAATGTGTAAATGTTAACAAAATCATATTGATAATCATGTTTTGAAAATTACAAAACAATGATTTAATCGTCAATATGAAAAAATTTAATACGATTATAGTAATTTTTCTTTTTTTAAATTCATATTCATTGCTCAATCAAATAATGTAAAGTGCAATTGTTATATTTATTATGAATAGTTGTAATAGAAATTTAGTTTTTACTTTCCGTTGCAATTAAAATAGAAACAAAAAAAAAATAAGAACCGAGAAATACAGGAGAAAAAATGAAAATCTAACGCGCTTTCTTTAAGATAATAATAAAACAATTTCGATTTTTAAAATTGTTCGCGTGGTCTCCTATAAAAAGTCAGTCTCATTTTTGTCTACGACATGCTGTAATAATGACGTGTTTCCATTATGATTTATGTACATTTTGCGGCGATTCCAGTGGACAACGATGGTGCTTTTTTTATTTTTTTTATATTTTTTTATATTTTTTTTAAGTACACGAATGACGATCTAAAGATCATATCCTTAATCATACAAAAATAAGTTCGAAAGTTTTGTGAACATTTGATCGGTACATTGTTATTTTAAAAACTAAAAAGTTGTTTAACATGTTTCTTTGCAACCATCGAGGTCCAACGCCATTCGGAGCATAAGAAACACAGTCTTCTTATACACTATCTGATAAAAACTCTTTTTCTTAACGTTAAACGTTTGATAAAGTTTCAAGAGTTAGAACCATTAAAAAGGAAATGTACAACAACATGTAAAACTCTTAGCTTCTGCCCTCAACGTGCCCCCGTTTCCTTTTCATTCAAAAATATTAAAACATTGAACTATCAAAGAAAAAGGAGATCTTTTTCAATAAAGTTCAGCCTTTAGCTGGTCTTTATAAATACTCGAGCGATCGTGAAGCTGACCAAAGCTAAGAGAATAATATCGTGTGATAATTTATTTGAAATACAATAAGAGGCACGCTGCTGGCCAAAAGTGAAAATTGTCTGACTTGTTAACGAACGGATAAAGATTTTAAATTAATTAACAGGTACTTCATTAGATTATAATAAAATAATCAACAACAGCAATGCCTATATTTGTTAGCCTAAATAAACAATTAAATCTTGATACTGTTCATTTAAGAGTTATTCATTAAGCTTTAGACATAATTCAGATAAAAAAAAAAAAAATAGATAGAACTATTCAAAGTTTCTGAATAAACGTATGCTAAATGAGTCTAAATAATTATTACAATATTATCTACATTTTTTAAGAGGAAGTTTGTTACAACTGGAATCATTGAACAGTTCTAAAATATTGTATACCATATCGATTTGTTATTTAAAATTAGAAACATTTTATAATATTTGTTATTAAATAAAATAGTATCTTGAGATTTTAGCCTGCAGTATGCCTTAACGATCTTTTTAAGTGTAATATAGAATAAGAAGAATATTTATATTCATATCGCGAACGCGTTTTGAGTGTCAAAAAAATAAAATCTCATAAAAATTCGCCTATTAACGATCTTAGGGACGCAATAATAGAGCTAATTTAGCACGATATATATTATAGTTTCATCATCGAATTTGATTATGCCCAATTTAAAATAGGCAACAACTCGATAATCAAATATTATTTCCCTCCTTTTTTCATTTTTTTTGTACCTTAACATGTTATAATATTCAACGTGCATTATTTAATTGGCGAAAATAAACGCCACTAATTTAAACGCACAATGGAACGAAGATATTAAAGCTAAAGAAGAAAGAAGAAACTTTAACTATAAAAAGCAATAAAGAAATAGCGATAGGACCAGCTTTACACTCTTCCATTATCATCCAAAATTTTATCTAATAAACTGCTTCGAGATCTTGGAATTAATTCTTTCAATTAGTTTTGAAAAAAGAAAAATTGAAAAAAAAAATAAACAAAAAAAATGTAACAATTATAAGCTTCACCCTTAAAAAATTCACAATAAAGTTATATTATTTACTTATACTACTTAGAGAGCTTTGAATGGATCAATAATTTCAAGTTATTTTTTCAGTCGTATCTAAGATCTCGAAATATTCGAACAAATTTTAAAACTGAATATCTATCGCCACGTGAATCTACAATACTAGGTATTCTGAGCTTTGGTTCAGGCACGTAAAAATATTATTAAATACTATGCATAATAATTTACATATCCTTGATCAGTCAGTCCTCAAGCATCTCGATCTGAATGTCGTAGGAGACAAAGGAAGTCATAATTGAGAACTAGGTTGCTAGACTTGTACCCTTGTTGTCTTTATCTATCCTTATATTATTTATGACGGCAACCTTTCTCGATCCTAATGCGTTCCCATATCTCCATGACTTCACGATCGCTCGAGGAAAACGTATGTTTATTCGGCAAAGTTATAAACGACAACAATTGCCGTTGCTTGATCTCCGATTGAACGAAGAAAGGTACGTAGCCGGTGCTGTCTTGCTAACCAGATCGTCGACGATACTAGGTCACCAGAAGTGCGACTGCACATAGCCGCCGCCCATACCAATAGGATTAAAGCGATGTGGATGAATTTTTTCCATCCTCATAGCGCCTGGACCGCCACTTCCGCCAAGAAAGCTGCCGTGTGGCCCGCCACGCGGCCCGAAACCACCTCCTGCTCTTCCTAACATTCCTGGTCCACCTCCACTAATACCTATGCCCATTCCTGGCGGACCTCCAATACCTCTGCCTCTTCCTCCACCGCCTAGACCACCTCCAGCACCTGAAAATATTATAACAATTAATATTTTGAAAATTACTTGAAATTATTTTTTTTTTAAATTTTTAGGTTAGAGAATGGAACGATTCAAAGGATACTAGAATGTAAAAATAGGTGATGGCATATAGTATAGAATAAAGTGGACAGATATTGATTATTGATTTCTAATCATTTTAATCAAATTTAATGACTGTCTACAGAATCACTCAGACCCCTGTAGCAACAAGGATAAGAAAGGTATGAGATAATTATATAGGGACGTGTTTGATAGAAGTTTTGAACAAATATATTTTGTTCCTGATTTTATTTTGTCCTGATGAAAACGATGGTTCCATTATTGATTTTCGTATAGTTTTCTCTTTTTTTTGGATGATATTGGAACCACGAATAAATGAAATCATCAGCACAAAAGTTGGGTATTATTAGGCCAGTTTCTCAATATAATTTCACACATTCCGTATTACACGCATTGAACACGTTTAAATGGTAATATTCGTACAATTATTATTTAGCTTATCCATACAACATGTACATAATCATAATTTTCTACTATATCACTATAATATATTTTATTATATAGTATGTATACGTGTCTCTTTATTAATGCACAGAGTAAACGGGAAATAATAAGAAACGCTTAATTAGGTTATGTTACGAACCGCATGTTTTTTTCCTTTAAAAAAATTTTATAAATGAAAAATTATATTCGATAATTATATGATTGGTTTCAATATAATGAATCATCTTACTGAATAGATAATATTACTTCCGGTTCACTCTGCAACTTGTATATCATTTATTTATTTTAAATGCTAGAATCAAATTTCTCGCTAAAATGAGATCGATTTATTACAATAAAATGTCGATCATAGAATGTGTCTTTTGAAGACATTTTTTTTCTTTTAAATATTCATTTCTAAAGAAGAAAGAGAAAAATACGATGAATATATTATTGGGAATGTCGCAGGCATTTTCAACCGAGAATTTATTCTCTGTCTCCCCAATTTCATCGCTCTGATGTCAACTGTAAAAATCTTTATAAATAAATAAAATTTTATAATTTTTTCAAATTTTGTATTAAATCCTATGTAATTTATAAGTGAGTATTTTGAATATATTTCAAATAACCTTTTTCAAATTTTTAACACAAGAATTAACTAATAAAATTTTATCGTCGCAAGAAGAAGATAAGAAAGAAGAAAATAGCAAAAAAAAAAAGAGCGTATTTTATCCGTTATATATCCCGGATACTTCACTTTTTTTTCGTTCATTTCTCTTGTTAATTTTTTTCTTATTCCATATCACAGCCATCATTAGCACTATTGAACTTCGGGATTATAACCATTTCGAACAATTTTCGATCCATTAGATATTATAATTTATTACTTAACATGTTAAGTTAAAAATTAGAATTTTGACTTATGTACACTGAAAAACTCAAATTGTTCTTTCTCTTATAAAGATAAACTCTTATTGCTTTTATTTTCGATATTAACGAAATAATTCTCTCTATTTTTTATATTTCATTACCAGTTTTTCTAGGGAATTTTTATTTGCGTAAAGTAACCTCATTTTCATTTTTATTGATTTTAAATCTTTTTGTATTTGAAGTGTTTTTTTCTTCCTTTCTATATTTTTTTTCTCCTTTTTTTTTTTAGAAAGAACATTATGAGTTTATTCTGTAGTATGAATATTCTAAAAAAATATTTAGAAATCTTACTCATTAACTGGATTGACTTAAATACTAATTAGTTTCCTGTTTCTTTCACCATTCCTTTTTTATCCAAATCGTTACGATCACTAATTATTGTATTTCTCCAATTGAAATTTCATAGTGATAGAAATTTTACAACAGACATTAGTTGTATGGAAAGGGGTTCAAATACCAGCGCATTCGCAATATTAAATTCCTAACAAGATTTAAGTTTTTATTTTTTCTTTCTTTTTCTCATTCGAGAGTGCACAACCTATCATTTTTTATCAATAATATATTAATTTCATTAATTTTTAATTGTTCAAATATACAATAATGATGATGATGATGACGATGATGATGATGATGATGATGATGATGATGATAATGATGAATGATAATAAAAAGACTAATATATTTAAAAATGACAATTTTTTTAAATTTTTATTATATTTACTTATTTTTAATTTATTATTAAAAATTAATACATAATTATTAATATATGTGAAGAATCAAAAAAAAAAAATATTCTTGAGAAATCAAATCCTACTCAACTAAATAAAATCTGAAAAACCTAATCATATTCGTCATATTATTCATATATTATTCATTTCTTTTAAGTAAAATAAAGTAAAATGAAATAAAATAAAATACAATAAAAATGTCATTTAAGTTAAAAAAGGTTATGCACTCCTGTTTTTAATCATATCATGCACTTGAACGTATTATTAATATACGAGCAAGATACTTTCTATTAGGATTTATTATTTTATTATATTATTACGGACTATATCAAAAGCATTCATGTCCTAATCATTTGTAAAGATTTAATACGGTCGCAAAAAACCGACTAAAAAAGGAACGATTGTCAGGGTCACAGGAGATACAAATATTTCTTATATATTCCAATTAACTTCGAAATTCACATTTTTTTAACTGAGATATATATATATATATATATATATATATATATATATATATATATATATATGCAGACACATGTATATATACTTAAATCTATATATATAGCGATAAAAATAAGTAACAGCGAAGATTTTAACTTCATATATGAAAAAATTGTCATCATGCTTCCAATCGATCACAATTTTTATCGTTCAATATTGTTACTTTAGCAACAATTTATTAAATATGACTCGACAACACTTTTTAAGCCTATTCGCTCGTCTATTATTCAAATTGTCTTTATGACAACTAAATTCATCTACAATTTCATCCATCAATTTTTTAAGACAATATAATTTATTTAACTAATTGTCCCAATTGTTTTACAGGATGAATATCTATACATATTTTCACTATCTATATAGTTCACTAAAGTCAATATTAGTGAACACGATGAACAGGCCATCAGATAACAGACAATTGTAAAAATTATGCAACGTTTGCAAGGAGTCATCTAATTATTTAAAGTTGTAAAAGTAATTACAACTTAATTATTCAATTTAAAATCCACAAATATCTCTTTTTTCTTATTCAGCACATTGACTCTAAAAATATCAGAAACTTATGTTTATTTTAATTAATCTTTTAAGCTATTATCTCCAATACAATACAAGATTAAATGAATGTTTCCTATATTTTAGGTCAAAGTGTTAAATTGTATTATTATACAAATATTCAAGGAATATTTTTAAAACAGTAAAATTGTATCTAAAGTTTCTTTTTCTTTAGAAAAGAACTTTAGAATTATAGATTGGTTTTCTGATAAATTACAAAGTACTCGTTTACATTTGTTGAGCAAATTGTGTGATTTTTTTATTTAATTACAAACAGTTTTGCTTTGTGAAAAAATTAGGTTCAATTCTAAGAAACTGTACAATTTGTATTAAACAAAAAAATGAAATTGAACTAGGATAAGATCATTAAGAAAAAACGAAGCAATCTTAAAAGATTTAATCAAAAAGCAAAATTTGTTTTCCTTATCTTTATAAATCCCTTTTTTCGAATTACAATAAAAGTGGTAACAATTGTGCTGGTATAAGCGCACTTAATCATGCCAATCTCATTACATCAATAGGAATTCATGGTAGCATAACTATAAGGGTAACAATGAGTACCGAACAAGAAATTGCGTTCTTCTTTTAATAAAGGTAATGTGCATAACGCTGGTATTTATTCCTGGTCGGATACAGACGTTCTCCTTTGTGGATTGGCGAGCATAGAAATGAAAATGATTTATGTTAAAGAGTTATACGAAATACTTGAAACAAATGTAATTAGATAAATAATTTACTGAAACAAAACAGAAAAATTTTATGGTTCTATTAAATCTGAAAATTTTCTATTTTTACTTATTTTTAATACTATATTATTCATTTAATAAATTAGATCCAAAACTTTAAATACGAATGTTAATCATAAAAAGAAACTTATTTATCTAAATACATTTGTCCATTATTGCATATGATAATCGCTTGAAAGAGGACACAGCCATGCACTGAACAAGTTCTCTGTTAAAGCCACATGTTTCTGCAAATGCAATCTGCAAATCCAGAACTAATCATGGATTAGCAATGACGCTCGCTAAATTATTCGCAGGCATACAACAATTTGTGGATTAAATAAATTGCGTATTTTACACGCTGCTCCAAATTTTTTATGCAAATAATACTGTATCTTTTTCACAAAAAATTGATTTTAAGAATTATTTTACATTTTGAGCAGTGTATAAGCAAGTCTCAAAACATCGTGTTACAAAAAATTCTACTTAAAACATACATATTTTCTTTGAACACTAAATACTACAGGCGCTCATTAATTATTTTATATTTTAAAAAACCTTAAACCTTAATTATGATTATGAAGGAAAAAAAAGAAGAAAAAACAAAAAAACAACGCACGCACGTTCATTATTGAAGGATTATAAGAGGAAGTAACAAATTTCTTCTTAAACAGAAAATGTATTTCCAAAATCTTAAATAAGTAACACACACACACATATATATATATATATATATATATATGTATATGTATATATATATGTATATGTATATATATATATACATATACATATATATATACATATACATATACATATATATATATATATATATATATATATATATACACATTATAATTAAATATAAAAATAAATATATATATATATATATGTAATATGAAATTGTATGTCTTATCAAAAGAAAATACAAAACAGCTTTAAGACGTACGTAATTATACAATAATTTGTTGACACAAAAATGTATAGAATGAAGATGATGCTCACAATATGATTTGAATACATTTGAAAATACATGACAATGCAAAATCAATATGGTAACAATAGCATTGGCAATTAATCAAAACAGAGTTTACAATTGTTGACCAGAAAATGTCCAAAAAAAAAGAAAAAATCAAACTTCTAGACAACCAGCCTTGTGTGCTGAATACAACTTAATGAATGTTTCTCTTTTTTCTTGTAACACAAGTTGTCACTGACTTTATCAGGATACAACATTTCATTTCATTATTTTTTCTTTTCATTTCTTGCTTTTGTGCACTAAAAATTATCACACACAGAAACATTTCTATCACAGCAACACTACATATTTGCATTCTTGTCTGTTTCATTATTTTTTTTCTTTTATGTCCATCTGCAAAGAGATTTTTTTCTTTCATTGAACACCACTGCCAGGAATCTTCTGCATTATTTTCCTTTTTTATTATTATTATTATTTTTCAATTACACGTGAAACAATTTCATGCGCACAACGTCGAAAAAACTTATAACAAAAACAAAGAGAACACAGAAAAACATAACAGGCGCGACAAGAAACGTGTCTCCACTATATTCGCAGAAAATTTGCTGCATTATTCGTTGCACGCATTAGAACGCAAACAGCATTTTCAATCTTCGCTGTACTTTGATTTAAGTGCAGCCATATCTGGCAAACAATTCAAATGTTAGACATGTTCTCACATTTACACGTCATCGATGATGCGAAGGCTCTTTCCAAATTAATTTAATTAAAAGATCATTCGCATCTTGGACAACGTGTATTAAATAAATACAGAAATTTCTTACACCTTGCAACTACGTTACAAAATTTGTTAAAATGACATTACCCTGTTTTCACAATTGCACGCGTATCATCGCGATAAAAAGAAAGAAAAGAAACGGAAAAAATTAATACGACAATTTGAAAAAGTGACGAGCTGAGAGAGAAAGAGAAAGAGAGAAAGAGAGAGAAATGCGTTCTATTAAAAAAAATTATCTCTCAAATCTCATGTGCTTCTACAGTTCCAACAATATGGCAATAACGAAACGATGATTTATTTGATAGGATTTATAGAAAGCCAAAATGCAAATCTCACCTGTCAGTAAAAATCAATTTATTTCACAATTATTTATGAATTAAAATTTTAGGTTTTATTTTTAAATAATTATTACTTTCATAGTTAATCCATACTTTATTAATTTTATAAAAAAAATAATTTTTACTGTCAGGTTGAAAACGAAAGAAATTTGAGCAAGACTAATTGTCTGTCGACAAAATTAAAATTACTTACCTCTGCTCTGATTGTAACCAGCCTGCCATCCAGCGTAGTATGCCGCTTTTTGTTTTCCGTGTTCCTCCGCGATTTTTACGCTAAGTGGCTCTGATCCACCTTCTGGTATCGTTCCATGTAGTCGTGCGATCGCTTCTTGTGCTTCTTCCCGTTTATCGAATCTACAAAGATATAGTTGTTATAGAAATTTATAGAATTTAAAAATCAAATAAAAAATTTACTTGATAATAAATATAAATAATTCTTGCCAGATATCTACATAGTTTACAATATTAATTAGAAATGGCCTAAAGCATAACGTACAGAACGTGAATTAACGAGTCTTTAAAATATGCCAAAATTAAGAAATTTATCAAACTAGTTTTGATTCTATTTTTAAATGGTTGACACACTTTTTGGACTATTTTCCTACAATAAACCATAAATCTCTTTGCATGCACAATTGCATTAACTAGGTCAGTGGTCTGTTAAGTAAAACGAAATTATGCAAATAAAATAAGCACCAGAGAAGTGGTCAAAATAATTTGGCAGTAATGATTTCGGAAAATAAATACAGACACATATATAGATTGCATAATAACTAAGCATTTCTTCTTTGGCACAAACAATTATAACTCTCAGTTGTTCATATATATATATATATATATATATATACACATTTTCCAAATAATAATAAAATAAAAATATAATTAAATTAAATTATATATATATATATTATATTATATAATAATTAAATTAATTTGCGCAAATAATTATCTACAATAACTCTATAATTTATTATAGAATTGAAATAATATATTATTATTATTATTATTATTATTATATCAAGAATTGCAATATAAAATTGTATTATAAAATAATGTTTGTTTCAAAAGAACATTTCATAAGCAACATTTTTTATTAATATAGTTAAATAAATTGTTCTTTTGAAAAAATTTTTTATGAAATTATTTAACATTCATAATTTATTTTAATAATATATAGTTTAAGAAATGAAACTAAAAAAACATACCTTACAAATGCTACACCTCTTGGTAATCCAGTAAGTTTGTCTTTTAAAATATTTTTTTGCACAATATTTCCATATTTACTAAATATATCATCAATCTGACTTTCGGTTATATTTCTAAAAAAAAATGAAATTAATATATTTACTTTATTATATATTGCAATTTCGTTTTATTAATTAATAAATAAATATTATATTATATTTATATATATACATATATATATATATATATTATTTAATATTTATATATATATTTATATATATATATATAAATATTAAATTATAGCATACCTCGGCAAATTTGTTACATATAGATTAGTTTCTTTAATTTCTTCACCAGATGGTCGTGCAAAAGATACTTTTAGCCTTTTGTTCTGAACTTGAAGTCCATTTAAAGTACTTATAGCTGTGGCTGCGTCTTCAGCTTTTGCATAATTAACAAATCCAAAACCATAACTGTACCCTGTCTATAAAATAAAATTAAAAATATAAAAATAATATAATTTATAAAAATAAAAAACTAAATTTATATAGTTTATGAAACAAAATATACCTTATAATCTTTCATAACACGACAAGATTCCACAGGCCCAATAGTTACAAAAAGACTGTAAAGATCTTTTTCTGTCATACTCTGTGGAAGATAATTGATAATCAAATTTGTTCTTGGTTCTTCATTGCCTTTGGTTTGTTGTTGCTGTTGCGCCTGTTGCTGTTGTTGTGGTTGAGGTTGTTGTTCTCGTTGATCTGTCATTTTAGCAAATTCTTGATCTACTTTCTGATTTGGAGTTTGATTCTGCAGTTCTTGATTTGATGCTACCAACTGTGAGTTGTGCGGCTCTGACTCCTGCGTACTCCAACTGATATGTCCCAGGATAATCGTTGATGGGGTCAGCAAATACAAAAAATATAAACAAAATCATTACTACGTTTTCCCCGTGCAATGCCATGATCGTTGCTCTGCCTGCACTTTTGAATGCTCTCACTTTCTTTAAGCGGTTCAAAATAAATAGAAAATAAATCTGCATATATACATATATGTATATGATGCCAGACCTGTGTATCAGAAACAAACAAACAAAGGCAAGTAAGGACAAAACAGAACCAGCAAGAATAGCCATGAATGAAAGGAACTAAAATCAAACCATATGAAGCATATCAATTGTGAAACCAAATAAGAAATTTCTTTACTAATAGATAAGTACAAATAATTATGCATATAAAAATATCTTTAAATCTACATTATTTATAAACTTTTTCAAGTTACAAATATAGAAACAAATCATTTAGCTATAAAATACTAATATATCATAACCTTTTATATATATAAGTATAACAGATAAAATATAATAAATGGATAAAAATCTATTTTATTTTATATTTAAAGCAATATTCAATATATTTCAATATATTAATGTTTCTACTTTCGTAGACAGGTTCATTGAATTGTAAAAAAAAGGGGGGAAGAAGAGCACGCTTCGTTGACGAGAACTTCCGCGTATTCGATCGTTTGTATCTGATTTGTTTATTGTTTACGCAATATATTCAATTTTTATTAAAAACTTGATTGAAGAGAAACGCGCTATTTCATTTTGATTTCATTTATTAGCAATTGTCGATAAATCTTAAAAATCGTATCATCAAACAGTTCAATCCATATAGAAAGAGAAGGAACAAAAAAAAAATTTCTTTTCAAAGTTTGATGACAGAAAATAATCGTTTGGCCTTATTTCGAGAAGCCCGGGGAAATGGCCCGGCAGATTCATGAATCGACCAAGCTGTCAGAATATGGAGGGAGTGAGAGAAAAAGGGACACCGTAACAGATGAAGGAGAAAGAAGAATAAACTTAAAGATAAACTAAACTTTCGCTAAATGTAGAATTGTGCCCTGAGTGAGAGCAAAGGTATAAAGATATACATACCAAAGTAGAAAAGAAGTAGTTAAAGAAACACCGTATATAGTGGGAAAAGATCGACGAAAAGAGCAGTATGCACTCACTCACTTGTATCACACGTTATATGCAATTCTGCTTAATACACGCCAATAATTATATAAGCTCGTTGCACCATCACCATTGAATCATGCACACTTTGTTATCACACTTGATGGTATTTGATGTGATGTGTTGCTTTCGCACCGAAGGATTCGATACACAGAGAATGGAGAAGTTAGCAAGCGAAGAATCGCGGAGGAACGTCGCACGAAACATACGACACAGCGTACGCAAACGTACTGAGCCCCAGCCCTGACCTGCCTTGCGCGACACCCTCTCGCGGCACGCTACCCCACTACACCACTCTCACTAATGAATAATACAGATAGTTTCACTTAATTTGTACATTTCGAATATATCTAATTTTATTAACAACATGGAAAAATATTAAAACAACAATAACTTTAGTTTAATTTATAAAATAAAAATAATTATAAAATTTTTTCGTAAAGGTTATGATTCTTTTAAAAGCATATAGTATGTAATATGTTGATCTTCTATCGAATGAAACATCCTGTATAATGGGGATGCGCATGGGGCGGGACATCCCGCCTAAATTTCTGGCGCATGTTTACACGAATTCGGGGCCTATGCCAATTTCTCTTATTATTCTACTCTTTTGATGATTTTTAAATAGAATGAATGTATGACTACGATTTTCGCGATTATATTGTTATAAGTATTATAATAATTGTTTAATAGATAAAAAAATTTATTCGCGATTTTTAAAGATAAGTATACTCTATTTATGTTAATGACAGAAAATTTAATTCGTTATATATGTGTATAAATCTTAAAAAAAAATTTTTTTGAACATACCTTGACAATACTTCCCAGTAAGGAACTGCGAACATGATAAATTCGACGCGCGATTTTACGTAGTTCGAGTTTCACGTGATATCGAAACGTTTGTACAAATTATTGCAGTAAAATTTTACAAACCGGAAATGATATACGTTGTTCCTGTTTGGATTATGTGACCGTCATTTTTTTATACTCTACTTTGTTTCAAAAAACGAAATTACTCCTTTAATCGTTGAAATTTATGTGAATTATAGTTCGTTATCCTGTTCACTTATTTGATAAAGAAGTAAATATAACCAATAATAGTGCTCAAAATAAATATATGACGTATCTAATAATAATTATAGAAGAATTAAATGCTGGAATTTTGTTACAGAAAATACATGATGATGATTTATATAAAATTTAATTTTTTTTAAATTTTCAATAAATTTTACTATTAAATTGTATTATTAAACATTGCATTTCTAAATCTGCAATGATAAATTTAACTTTATTTTTTTAACTAAAAATTTAATATTTAATTCAATTCAATTATGCAATAAACAAAAGCAAAAAAAAAAAATAATGTAATAGAAATCAAACTTTTAAAAATACAAGTATTAAAATACATAAACAAAAATTTTATGCATTAAGCAACGATAACTACGATTTCTAACCTCATTCCAAATTTCACGATTGATAAATTGTAGTAGGTTATTACAAAATATTTTTTAATTCTTTTATTATTGTAAAATATTTTTAAATAGGAAATTAGGTTTAAATAAAAAACTTACCTGACTTGAGGATTTACATTATTTTGCGTATCTTCGTTTTGTTCGTTTGTAGCCATTTCGAGCGTGTGTGAAACATAACACTAAGTGTTAGAGTATCTTCTGTCGAAGTGAGCGATTTTTCATTTTCACATGTCGGTCGTGTCGCATTCACAATGCTTTTCGGATGCAGTGGCGCATTTTACGAAGATTTTTTTTTTCACGGCTATGCTATAAACATGCACGTGCGCACTAACTCAATGAAATTTATCGTGTTTCCCACTTCAAGATTTCATTGAACGATTTAATTGGTTTCGTACATGCAATTCTTGATGCACGAAAAAAAATTTCTGTGAAAATTCATTGCACCTTGACTTTGTTCGCTATGAATTGAAATCATTGAAGTTACTACTACCTAATGTTTCTTAATATGAACAAACGAAAAATAAAAAATGAATATAGCAAATATTTGACTATGATTTTTTCTTGTCATTATTAATTGCATTTTTTTCTTTAAAATAAATGAAAAAATTAATATACTATTTCATAGAGGAATTGGGTTAATATTAATAATGAACGGTATTCATTTGCGAGGTTAGGTTTCACTTGAAAGTATATTTTTTTTCGCTTATTATTAATTTTATCTTTTAAATTAGTTGAAAATCTTGTTTTTTTTTATATTAATTTTGATTTGAAAGATTTAATTCAAAAAATTTCTTATACTTTTTTATTCAATATTATAATAATAATTATATATAAATATGTATAAAAAGTATAAATAGATTATGCACTGCATATATATATTATATATATATATATATATATATATATATAAAGCAGTTTGATATCATTGATAATATATCAAAAGAATAATTATAAATTGGAGTTTTCTCTCTCTTTTCTCTTTCGTTCTCTGTACTATGTTTTTGTATTTATCTATTGATCAAAATTGAATAAAATAATTCAATTAGTTGCACAAGGCACATAATCCTGAATGCATTGCTAGGAAATAAGGAGATCATTTCAATAATAGTTAGAAAAAAAAATGAAAAAGTTTTATCTTAATACAGAAAATCCTTTGGCTCTTGAAAAACGAAAGGGTCTACACTGGAGATATCGTGTTTCTGCAGGGCTATGCACTGGTGTTTCATTATTCTCTTTATTCCATGCATGTCTTGGAGATTCTATGCCAAAAGGACTATAAAGTTTTGTTGGTGTTCGACCAAGAAGTTGACGAGAACGGGTTTGAGGAGTCTGCATTTTACAAATACTGTTAGGAGATTGTTGCTCTTCCAATCTTTGACGTCTTCGTGTAGAACTTTTGAATTTCTAAATATAAAAAATAAAAGAATATTTGTAATCATAATTTGAAGTCATCATAATAATCAATTTTTATCTTATCTAATTTTTTTCATAATTTATCTGACCTGTGAAATAGTTCCAAAAGTTATGCGTACGGAAGATATGGTTTTGGATAACTTCTCAGCTCCACTTCGCAGAGCACGTCTAGAATCTGCTGACATATTTCCCAAAGTTAAATTGTTCCAACTACGATCACTTGTTTGTTTTTCCTTTGACATTTTTCCTTTACAGGAATCTCCAGACTTTTCTTTCTCGAAACGATCTTGAAGACGTCGTCTTATCTTTTTTGTAATTTCCGGTGAATTGTTAATATTCAGAATTTCTCGATGAAATGTAAATGAAACGCTACGTGAATCCGGTCGCATATTTTTTAGTTATTCTTATTCAACGAATCACTTACGATTTCTAATATAAATATTTCAAATATTAATTAAAACATTTTAATAATAATTAAAACATTATTGATAAGAAATACGAAATTAAGATACTCGCTTCATCCCTTGAAATACGTTAAGAATGACGCTGTCAATCGCCAATGTACGAAAAACAAGAATGGCTGTAGTCTATGAAATTTAATTCAACTTTCAATTAAAAACATCATGAAAAAATGCGAAATTGGTTTATTTAAGCATAAATGAATTTTTAAAATGAATTTACGAAATTCTAAAAAAATAAGCATTATATAAATTATAAAAAATTTCAAATTCGAAAATAAATTTTGATAAATACATTTCTTAATTTTTCTATATAGGAT